>NC_056562.1:9491167-9553234 GCF_013358625.1 Macadamia integrifolia | reverse complement strand
CCCCCCCCCCCCAAAAAAAATAAAATAAAATAAAATAAAATAAAATACAAAAATGACATTTTATGTGGTCTTAACGAGTCATTCCTTTTGCTAAAGCATAACAAAATGGAGTTGTTTATTAATGTATTTACATTTAATAGCTAAGTTTGTCCAACAGACAATTTTTTTTGTTAATAATGTGTTTTTGGTGTCTTCAGCTAGAAAACTGTTGACATACTTAAGTGTTGTCAAGATTTTATATTCGTTTAACTAAAATGGTCAAGATGTAGGATTACACTCGCAATCCCAATCATAATAGGAATAGAAATGGTATTTGAAAAGAGAATTGATAGAGCTTCAGAGAAATGGTTGGTATCCCTGATTCCCTATATGTGTACTTATTTTGGATGGTCCTGTATCTGACTCAACACATGCCCATTCCCCAGCCCAGGTAACATATAAAATGGCTCTACCCAAACATCACTTCAATAGAACTAATGTGATCACCCATTAGAACCTGATAACATTATATCTGTGCAGTTAAAGTTGTTTTAAGAACCTTTCCATGTGTTTGGGCGTTCTGAATAATCTTCTTGCAGGTACATTCACTTTGTAAAAAGACACTTCAAACCTGTCCTGACCAAGGACGCAGAAAGAGTTATTTCTAGCTATTATCAACTCCAAAGAAGATCAGCAACAGAGAATGCAGGTTTGACCCCATACAAATACATCTCTGTTTGATAAGCCATTTTTGTCTTCATAGACTTGCTTCTATTATGCAGCAAGGACAACTGTACGCATGCTTGAAAGTTTGATACGCCTAGCCCAGGGTCTGGTACTGCCTTCTTCATATTGCATCCTCTCAAAATTCCACTGTCCTGAGATTTTGACATTATTAACATTGCAGCACATGCAAGACTCATGTTCAGAAACGAGGTGACTCGATTAGATGCCATAGCTGCCATTTTGTGCATTGAATCATCCATGACAACTTCTGCTATAGTGGACACTGCTGGGAATGCCCTCCATTCCAATTTCACTGAAAACCCAGATCAGGAATGTATCCTAGCTGTTTTGTTGCCTTACAGCGGTAACAAAAGTATTTCTATAATGAAAACACTTTCCACTATTGTACATATTATAAGCATGGAATCCTTCACTTCAGATATTGGTTTGCAGTTTGATTTTGTTTTGGCTCAAGGCTGCTTTAGAGAATGTTAAATAGCCCCTCCGGCTCTCCTGGAGTCTTATATGCTTTTATGCATGTCAATGCAATTGCCACTCGAGGAAAATTTGTTTTTAAGTTGTGCTGATAGGTTTTGTTGAATATTATTACCTGATACATCCTTTTACCATTTGTGAGTTCTTGACTGCAAAGCACCATAGATGCCAGGCAAGAAAAGCTGATCCTTGAAAAGCTGAAGTCAATTGATGAATTTCCTGACATAACTAGCATGGAGGAATCAATTTGCAGATGAGATGTCCATGCAAGTTTAGGTTTACGTTGGACTTTATATGATAAGGATTAACAACAATGCTGGTGCTGTTAAAAGCTGAATGTTGGTCTGAAATAGCTTGGTAAGGGTAGTTGATCTTTGAATTGAGGGAATCAGGGGGTGCAGTTTGTAAATTCCTGTTCAATTGGAATAATATCGTCTCTTGTTTGATGGTGCAGCAGTGGAAGCTAGTTGGGTACGGCGAGATTTGAGGTAAACTCTGTTTTTATGACATTTGCATTCATTTTTCCTGTCATTTCTTCCTTACCATCCCCCTCCATATATTTTCTTTTTCCCTTATTGATGCTTTTATGTTCTCTTTTGGTGGTTCCTGTTATTTTGATCTTTTACTTGTATTTTGCTCTTATTTAGTGATCCATAATAGCAAGGACATGCAGTCTTCCTCAGAGTCACTCTTTATATATGGAGATTTGCTTTCGAAGTGATTAAGAAGTGCTCTCAACCCGGGTGTAATGAAGGAAAGAAAATGGCCCAATCTGCAGAGGGATCCATATTTTTTCTTTCTTTATATATGAAAGCTGATACGTAATGCATCAAAGTCTCACAAACTGCTAACTGGGTTGCATGGGTAGGGAATGAGGACCGACCATCTACATTAAAGGAGGTTAGTATTTGAAACAATGTCATAAAATTCACTGCGTAGACAATATTGTGATCCCTTGAAACATTTCCCAGATTTATGCCCTTCCATTTCTTCCTCTGATTTTGCTCATCAGGAAGTGTAATCATTCTCTTAGTTATAGGGTGTTTACCTCTGTTAAAAATGAGGCAGCTCAACATCTTTGTTAGTTAATCTGTCAGTTCTGTAAGTGTTCCTAACTTCTCCTATGCAGCGGTATGTCTGCATCAGGTGATAGTCATGGGGGAATCCCTACCAGGCTTATCAACAGACTAGGGTATCATGGTTGAGGCCCATTAAGTTCTTCCGTGGGTTAAGTTTTAGGCTGGGCATGGGCTACCTTGGCGTGCCAGTGCAAGCTGAACTGGTGATACCAACATGAACAGAACTGATCTTTATTGGATTGGCTTTGGATTGGGGTACCGCGAACCGGGAATCTAACAGAACTGAAACCAAAATCAGTTGAAACGGAATTGAACACAAAAAAAACCTGACTGGAACCAAACCGATAAGATTTCGATAACAGTGAAACTCATTAAAAATTATAATTTTATCATAATTTATTTATACATATATATATTCCATAATAAATGTATACGAATATATGGTAATACCGAATTAAAACCAGGCTGAAATCGAAACTGACCCAATAACACCCTGATATGAGAATTGATAAGCTGAAATCTAACCTAAATCGAACCATCTCTTTTCTTTTGTTTTGGATTCACCATTTCTACACCAAAACTGATTTGGTCCGAGCTGACAGATTGGCACTTGGGCTACCAATTTTTGTGTTTCATGAATTGGGTGTGGGTGAGAGATAGTTTACTTTCACTCGCGGTGAAGAAGGAATTCCTTCATTGATCAGGGTAGTGTCTTGGAATGGGTATTGGGAATAATAGGGAGGGCATTATTGACTTTGTACAATAGTGGGATAGTAATAATGACTTCGGGTGTACCTTTCCTTCATCCCCAGGGTGGACCCCAGGGTGGAGGAAAACTCTCCTTTGTAAAATTGGGCTGTCTTTAAGCTCTGATGCTCCATCAGGCTAGGCTAGAAACTTGGGGCAATGCAAAGGGACTTTACATTTTAAGCTCTGCGTAGTGATAGGATCAGGTCCAGTTCGTAATGGGGACTGTCCTAAACATAGCCCACTCAGTTGACAGCTTTGGTTATACATTTTGTATTCCTTTGTGGGTGGACCAAGAGGCATTTGAGGCCTCGTGGGCCTATATAGACAACTCCTCAAGATAATCACCTTTGACAGTGCCTGCTTTGCTTTGGTTGGCAATCATTTCAGGCTGTGGAAGTTATATGCTTGGATTTAGACAAGCTCTTGTCCTTTTGAAATAGACTGAGAAAGACCATTTAACGTGAGCTTTAATTTTCTCATGAGCTTTGATGGTAACGATTATGCAGATTTGGAAGCATGATCCATTTAATTGGGTTATGAGCTTTCGGCCTTCTAGGTCCCGTGTTCTATGGTTGAGATGATCCAATGGTTAGTCCAGAATCTGACTCTAAGTCATCCCACCAGACTGTTCAAGTGTGGTTCGAGCCTTGTGATGGGTACATTAAGACGCTGCGTTTTAGAGATGTTAAGAAGGGAGAAAGATCCGAGATTATAAACCCCAATGTTCTAGCTCAGTTGGCAAGGTGCTGAGCCTTTATCGATGTATGTCCTGAATTCAACTCCCTTTGAAGCCTTGGGGCCCGCCTCACAGCTTCTATGGTTCTCATAGGATCCGGTGTTGACCCGTTGCGTGTGTAGAGGCATATGAACGTGCCTGGGATCTAATCAGGCTGAGGGTCCGGGTCTCCAGACACCTTTGTTAGCAAAAAATATAAAATTTGAGATTATAGGGTGACAGCGAAAGCTCATGGGCTTTGAAACAAGTTCAAGACCTGGGCCGGCCTTGTATGACTTATTATTTGGATCTCTGCCTAGAGAGAGAGAGAGAGGGGCCAGTCAAAATGGGTGAGGAGGTTTGGGCCCCATGGCATGACAGAGCAAAGATACTTTGCAAAAAATTCCTCTTTCCAATTCCGAGTCTCTCTCAACTCTTTAACCCCTCCCCCCATCCAAGAGGCCCTTCCTATCCCTCTTTTGATGGGATTTTGAATTTTTGATAAGACGTGAGTGGTCCACATCTTTCACCAACCATGTGATAGGAGCCAGCGGACCCCACTACCTCCGACATCAACATTGGCCTGTCTTTGTTTTTTTAAAAGTAATATTGATTTCTTGTGCCTATCCACCTAGTCACCTTCCCCCAGGCCCTAGCTGTTCTGGAAGATCTGAAGATGCCACTTTCTGTCTTGATACCATCTCTGAGATCCGGATCGGATCAGACCAGACCGGAAGGTCTAATCGGGTCCTGGAATTGATAGGAAGTAGAAGAAAGAGAGGACTAGGGGAAGAAAGGCTGGTTAAAGGCAGATTTTCATACACAAATTTTTTTTTTTTTTAACCAAGGTATCCAGACCAGTTTACACACAATTTTTATTACCATTTGACTCTAGGATAAGGATTTTAAACTTAGAATGGGGCAATTGGAATTGATCTCAAAAACCTTAGAACTGCCTTCCATATGTAAAGTCTAATAATTTGGTCCCAAAAACCTTAGAATCATCTGATCCTGAGAAGGTAAAAGTTTAGATCAATCACAATCAATGTCAATTTGAATCAATCAATTCGAATGATCTGATTCTGATTTTCAAAAAGGTATTCTAGGGGAGAAATATATGAATCATTAAAATAGGTTAGAGTAACAATTAGGGAGACACAGATAGGACTATATAAGAGCTTGGCTAGGGTAACAATTTTTAGAGTAAGGGTTATTCTGGCAAATAGTGAAAGAGAAGACACTACCGAGAATAGAAAGGGAGCGGCGGTTGTAGTGTAGCAAATGCCACAAGAGACTGTCCTTTCTTATTTGGAATTTGTTTGAAAAGCAATCATACTGTTCAAAATGGTGTTCCCAACAGTCCCTTCGCCTCGAATCAAGGTCAGGTCCCCATGTGGAGACAGTGGGGACGCATCCCCACCCTCCATCTCAACGTTAACACACGAGTCAAAGGTGTGTCAATGCTGGGATGCCTTGATCATCATAGCATCCAGTCATTCACAAGGCTATCTTTCCTTTAAAAAAAAAAAAAAATTGTCTTGAACATCAAGCTTACTCACATTGTATTAAGTAAGCGTTTAAGACACCAGATAGACATCTCGGCCATCGACAGACTTGGAGGCTTCAATTTGAACCTCCAATTAATTAGTTAACAGCCGATCACTTTACCACTGAGCTATTGAGGAAGAACTCCCTTAAGAAAGCCGACTCTCATTCTTTGGATCAACCTATATCTGATACCTAAAATCTATGCAATGTGGTCCTAAACCCACAAAAGTGTCCGCTAGGTCCGTCCCACTCTCTCTCCAGTTCCGGACGCTTTGGGGTGGTCCAAGGCCCACATTAGGATTCCTTGTGTCTTAGGGCCCGTTATTCAAAATAAAGTTGTGCACAACAGCAACCACCCCCATGAACTTCTCTCTCATCTTCTCTCAGAACAGAAAAGCAGTCTTCGTTTTTCTTTCCTTTTCTTCTTCTTTTAAATTTCCTCGTATAATAAAGGGTAAGGACAGTAACAGATGTAAAATAAAGAAACACCGAGTGAAAAAAGATCCTCTCCAATTAATTGGACATCCAATTAATGATCTAAGGGTTAGAAGGACCTGAGGATATACGCCCATGTATTGGGATGCATGTCTAGTGTCCTCCCAGCCCTTGGATCACTAATTGGGCGCCAATTAATTGGAGAAGAGCTGAATCCCAATAAAACAGGGTTTAGTGCATGGTATTGTATGCCATCAATACTGATACAAATCAAATTATTTTACCCCTCAAAATACTGATACAGGGGTTTTTAGATCATTCATCCTCTTGTTTGATGGTAGAAATATGATCGACCATGGCCAATACCAATATGTTCCAGTTGCAATACCTAAAACCATGCCAAGGAGTATATACTTACAGTTTTGACAGTTACATAAGCTAATAATGATAAACAATGGCATAAATGAAGCATCTAAAAAAAAAAAAAAAAAAGGAATAATCCATCATAGTTAGACTTACAACAAAGTAGGCTTCTTTTCAAACTCAAAAAGGGAAACCATTCATGCAGGCAATTAAAATCCATCTCTCTCCTATGCCTCCGAAAGATAAGTCTTAGTTTGGTCATCCAAGAATTCATATATTAGCTTTTGTTTCTGATCACTCATGATTGATCTTTATTGAATGGGTTGTTTTAGAATTCTAGTAAACACATGGAGTGTTTGCTATAAAATTTTGTAGAATAAACCTTGGATCAGGTGTTGTTAGACACACAGATTCTCTGATGGCTTGTTTCTTTGTATCCCCTTCAAGGTTTAAAATAAGAAGAGAGGAAAACCAGTACACTTGGAAAGAATTATTTTACATAACCCAATGCATGGCTTCATATAATTTAAGTACAAACAATTGACTAGCTTAGCCTTAATAGAAAAAGGTTAGATATTTATAGATATTTTAAGATATAATTTTTCATTAATCGATCGGCCTTGGTCCAACCCAATTGACCCAATGGGTCGTCCGATTAGAACTGAATATGCAAATCCATTCGAAATCGGACTGATTAAGGGTCAATTAAGGCCCTACTTCTGAACCATATAATATAGAATCTTAGTGTTAAAATCTCAACATGAGT
Source organism: Macadamia integrifolia (assembly GCF_013358625.1). NCBI lineage: Eukaryota > Viridiplantae > Streptophyta > Magnoliopsida > Proteales > Proteaceae > Macadamia > Macadamia integrifolia. Next base: position 9,546,378 of record NC_056562.1, on the reverse strand, counting down.
AGATGTTTAATGTTGGGTAGGTATAAAGAGGACATGCATAGTTAAAATCCCAACATAAGTAGATAATAAAAATGGAAATTAGAGAGCAGGTGAACACTAAATGAAGTAGGAATAGATTCCACATATAATGTTTAGTTCCTTATGACCTGCTAATGAGATGGTCTCCTAGGTTCCAACACAATGATCATATGATAAATATTGATTATATAACTTAGAAGAGTTATATTGTTAATTCTTGTGGACCAGGGGAACACTGTACATTGCTGTAATGGCATCAACCACTCATTAAATATAACATTTCCTGAGAGAAAAAATAATTAAGTTTGTCCCAAGAAGGTTTATAAATTACAATGCTGATCTCTTGCTAATTTAATACTGGATTAGTAACCATATGGAACCAATCTGATTATTTCTATATAATAGAAGTTGAAGTAAGCCTAACAACTAACACATAAATGGTCAATTTCATCTGTGATACAGAATATTTAGGTGTCCAATCTTAGGAAAGGTTCTCAAAGCTGGTGCAGGTAGGTGGACCCTGTGACTAATTATAGAATGCTTTCTCAATTCATGAAATGAGTAATGTAAAGAATAATATCATCCACTTGGGACTCACATGGATCATAAAAACACAGAGTGCTAGTGTGAGACGCACATCATATTATGTGAGAGGGTGCATGCTGGAATCTGCACTCTATGTTGTGCACTTGTATTATTGCTACAACAAAAGAGATTAATATCAACCTTTTTTTTAGCAATGGAAAGGAAAAACCGTCCCTAAAAGTATTTTGTTGTGGTGTTGTAGAACCAACCTTTAAATGTTGGTAGCCCATTTTCAACTTATAATCTATTACAGCAAGTGTTCTTTCCTTCTTTATATAAAAGTTATTCCACAAACAGTATCAGAAGATTAGCAGCAGGTGGCCAACTTGATGCCTCCCACCATGGATGGAGACCTCACTGACCTTCTCTGTAATTCCTTATTATTTATTAAACTATAAACATAATTAATTAGGGGAGGGGGTTGTGTGTTTGTTTTAGCTTTACAATGTCATGTACCCAATTTGGGTATAAGACAAGTACTAAATGTAAATTTCAAAAAGTTGAAAGTGGGAGATAGGCCCTTTCTAATACTTTTGATTAAAAGATCCACTAAGGGAAATCCCCCCACCCCCTTCCCCTTCCCCTTCCCCCCACAAATGTCATTTTGGGTTTCATGTACTCCTTAAAGCAGCAACCTAACTATCTCATGTCCAACCTGGATTTTCTTTTGAATAGGGAGTGTGGACAAGTCAACCAAATTTTAAAAATTTTAACAGTCCGAGATTCTTAGTTTTATATTAAGCTTCTTATACTAAGCATTCAGAAATCAATGAGGAAAATGATCTCTTCAAGTAAAATTCATATTAAACCTAAAATCATGGGCACCTAATCCTGGTGGGGATCCAAATTTGTAGACAGGTAAAACCTAAGGTTCCGTGGTTTTATATTTTTAGCCAAATGAAAAATAAAGTTGAAATTCTTAGATTACTTTGAACGTTTGCTACACATGACAAGAACTACGAAGAGGGTGTTTGCCAATGGATGAGAGTGTTTATGATTAAATTTAGTTTTGAAATTTGACATGTGATTAATCCAAACTCTGCCTATCTATTCAATAGGACATTTTGCCTTATTAGTACAGTAAGAAATCTGATATAATTTATTGCACGGCTCTAGATGGATTAGTGTAAGATGTATTAGCTACACCAATAAACAATTTCGCGAAAAATGCTTTTAATATATTACTCATTGATAACAGAATATGCCTCATAGATCCTATCTCTTTTATGTTCAATGCATAAAGTTCCACTAATTTTTTAGAAAATGACATAGTTTAGACTCAACTTTATTTGTATGCAAGTGTTCTTTTACAAAACACTAACTCTTATAAATATGATTTATAACATCTATAAGGGTAATAGATCTTACTTCCCCTCACCCCTCTCTCTTCATTCAGTATAATTAACACCTAATGTTGATAGAGAATATATATATATATATATATATCTAACCAGGATTTTATTCTTTAATTTGTGTGTGTGGGGTCGGGGTTAAGTCGATGATCAGTACTTATATGCTTTATTTTATGTATAATAAAATTTATAATTTCATAGTACGTCATTTGCAGCAATATCTTATTTTGACTTTTTTCCCTTTCCTTTTTATGCATTCAACCGTTTGCTCTCTCTCTTTCTCTCTCTCTCTCTCCATGTTAAGAAGGTGCATGAACAATCATGAGGCTTATTAAAGGTCGTACACCCAATATATTAGTACATGCATGGCTTCTACGTACACAAATTAACCAAGAAAGTTGGAATAATCTATATGTTAAGTGGAGTAAGGTACTCTCTAGGTACATTTCAAGAATGATAAGTTTGAACAAATATATGCAATTATTAGCTATCAGAAAACACTAATCTCCCTCTTGTGGTTTGGACAATGTTCTTTTTATATATATATATATATATATATATCATATATGTGGAGAATGACTCACTCACCACATATGTCTTTTAGAATGTTCAAAGGAGGTATTCCCAATAATCCATAGCTCCTAGCTAGATCTAACCATGGGAGTCTACCATGTTAATTGGTATCTTTGATTTCTAGTTTTTTTTTTTTTTTTTTTCTATTTATGAATCATTTCTCTGATTACTATAAGTGACCGCATAAATATTGAGAGAGTGATTCTTAGGGTAAGGAGCTAAGAATTTGTGCAAATCACTTACCCTAAAGATGTATAAAAGATCATCAATATCCAAAACATTTCTAAATTTTTCTTTAATTGCACCTAGACTACTTGAAATAAGCAATACAATTGGACAAATTTGAATAAATATGGGATCAAGGTATATGTCCTTTGTACATTATATATGGAGGAGAATGGCGATTCACCACATAAATATAGAGGTCTTGGTTTTCCATTGCTTGATTCTACATTGTCCTCGTGAGGGGGAGGCACTATCTAAGGAATGTATTAACAATTAATCTATATGAATTTATCAAAAGGGCGTACCTGGTACACAAGGCTGCCGCCACTGTGGGAACTAAGAAGGGTCATAATCTATATGAATTTATTAAGAATATTTTATATATATATATATATATATAATAGAGGATCTGCTCTCAGTAGCAAATCTAATATAAAATGCCTAAATGACTTATAAAATCCCCATCTACTTCACCAAATTCTATTAAATGATAGTCGGTTGAAGTAGATATGGTATTGTATAAGTCATTTAGGTTTTAAATATGTAGAGCAGAAGAAAAGATAAAACAAAAGAAATATAATAGTTTTATGTTGCTTTCTCTTTCTTTAATATAATGATTTTGTATCTTAGGTTTGAAGTATTACTCAAAATAAATTCGAGACTTCTATAACAATCAAAGAAAATAATTAGTCAATGATGTATATGTTTATTTTTTATTATTATTATTATTATTATTATTATTATTATTATTATTATTATTATTATTATTATTATTTTGTCATGTACACGTGTCCAACATGAAGTGGTTGCCGTTAATTAAAAAAACATTAAACCTTCCAAATGTTTCTAATAGTGGTCCATTGTTAGCTACTGAAGGGTGTAAATTAATGGATAACAAGAATTGAGCTCATATCCATTTTCTTTGATTATTTAATCTAGATGTTCCATATAGTACATCCATTCTAATTCTACTTGAAGATTATAGGAAATATTTATATTGTATCCTTTGTTCTACTATCATAAGGTAGATTTATTATTTTATTATTTGTATACTAATTATTGAATACATTCAAATTTGGATTTAAATATTTAAATGACATATATATATTTGTAAATTTGAATAGCAAGTATAGTAATTGGACTCTTTGTGGCCTATTTCATTATTACTACCCACAATTTACGGGCTTCCCTTTTGGGGTTTGTTTTTGTTTTTTATCATTTTTGTTGAGTTTATTTTTAGTCTTTTTCAAAAAGAACCTATGGGATGTCAAATTGGTCTGAAATTTTGATTATGGATACCTGATGATATTGATCAAGGATGTCCATTTTCGATCGAAAATTGAACCCTAACTGAATTATAACATAAGGATTATTTGGGTCATAAGATCATGATGGAAGGCTTCTATCCACCATGGGCATGTTGGGATATAACTATCTTTTCTTAACTACCTTCTCTTCCCGGGTTGAAATCGTCTGCAATTCCGATCTCGTACAATTCTGTGCAATACCACCTTCAGGTAGTGACACGTGTATTGATACCAATACAATGGTTCAGATCTGATACAATTAATAAAACATTAAATCAGTGAAGAAGCATTTAAATCAGATCTGGGCCATTATATTGGTATCAATACACATGTCACAGCCTGAAGGTGGTATTGCATGGAATTGTACGAGATCGGAATTGCAGACGATTTTTTTCCTCTCTTCCCTCTCCCCCAGTCCCAAACTCAATTTTTTTCTTCCCCCATTCTCGAAATAAATTCAATAATAATGTAATTTATAATGGTGAAAGTTTCCATTCATCAGCCGAAGAGGAAGAATCCACTTATCTCATCAGAAACTCCCACCTCTTAGGGTCGAAACTACCCTCCTCCTTGACATCTAGCGAAACCAATACCCATGATAAAAGAAGGTGAAGGGAAACTTCATTGATGTGGACTTTGTTGGTCGGCTAATCCCTTTCTTGTCGAAGCTTGGCCAGAGGCTTGTACTTGAGTTCAAGTCCCCTCCTATAATCCATCCATTAATCAGCGTTCCTTTACTTTTTTATCCTCCAAAGGCTACTTCACCTCCCAACTATCCCAATCTATCAACTAATGACTCCTTCAAAGCTTTTGTCTTGTCTGTCATGCCATTAGGCTGAATTGTGACCATTGGTTGCCCTAGTCCTACCTGAGGTGAGGTCAAAGACTCTACTCTCTCGTGAGTTTTTTTTTTTTTTTTTTTTTTTGGTAATTAAAAAATATTTTTGTATATAAGAGTTCTTTTTTTTTTATTCAAGCTTATTTAAAGTTTTTTTTTTTTCCTAATGAAATTAAAGCTATGGGAAAGGGAAAGAAAATAATAAGAGACGGTACTTTTCACTCTTCATCCAATAGTGGGTATCAATTAATGCACTATCAATTAATTATCCACTCCTTGGATTAGAAAAATTTTCGCCTTAAATTATATTAGTTTTTATAGAAGTTTCTTTCATTTCAATCCCTTCAGCTACTTTTTTTCAACATTAGTCAAAATCAGAGTCATTAATCTATGACATCAAAATCTTATAGGATATAAGTCAAATATGTATACAAATTATTATGATTTAAAAATACATACAAGTCTAATAGAGATATGTTTCCAAAAGCACATAAAGATACAATGTGTTTTCTTCTACCGTCGTCTAAATATACAGTACAATTCAAGTATAAATTTAAATCTTTCAAATACAAATATAAATTATATTTGAGCAATGAGGTTGTATTGATATTTGGGAAAATGTAACGAGGTTGTATTGAAATTTGGGAAAGTGTAGACGGTAAATTGTTGCTGGAGAAGAAATTGGAGTTGTTGTTATATATTCTTCTTCTCCTTCTCTATCTTATGTTCTATATCTCCATCCACTGTGCAGCTAATCTGGTCTTTCATGAACAAACAAAACATATTGAAATTGACTGTCACATGATTTGTGAAAAGCTTGAGGCTTGACAAAATTGAAATATTTATGTTTCATCAAAATAGAAAATTGCAATTATTTTCACCGAAGCTCTTAGCCAAGAGTAATATCATTTGCTTCTTAACAAGTTAGACTACCATGATGTTTATTCTCCAACTTGAGGAGGAGTATTGAGATGTGTTATGTCGAGAGTATACATTTACTCTAGGAGAGAGGTGAGGCTAGTGAAGTGATCAATATAAAGTGGCGTAGGATTGAAAAAAAAAAAACACTCTCTTCTCCCCATGAACATAGACCTTGGCTGAATCACGTAATCTCTATGCCGTCGGCTTCTTCTTCTTCCTTTTCATTTTGGTTACCATGTTTAATAGAAACTGAGATAAATGAGCCAAACAGTTCCACTAATCTGCAGTTCTTGTTGAATTATTGGTGCTTTTCATTTATTCATATATCATTTGGATCAGTTTTGGAAGCAAATGAATTATAACTTGTAAAAGCGTTAATGAGGTAGGAGGACACAATTAAAAGTACTTTTGAAATCTTTATAGAATGCACAAGGAGAGAGAGAGAGAGAGAGAGAGAGAGAGAGAGAGAGAGAGAGAGAGGTCAGAAAAAAGAATCTCAAGGGTCTTTTCGTATTGCCATTGAAGGGACACCTTCTAGTAGCTTGATCGTCATCACTGGCTTCATGACTCATGAGTCTCAATTTTCAAAGTCCCATGATAACTATACGTGACTTCACAACTCTTAAGTCTACCAAGCAATCCAAACTTGGAATTGATTTACTTCCAGAAAGAGACTCCTTGACTCCTTTTCTGGTGCATCCTTTTCCTCTCTCTCTCTCTCTCTCTCTCTCTCTCTCTCACACACACACATATGTGTCACTACTTCTACTCACGATCAAAACGTAAGTGAGTCTATGAAGAGAGATCAAAATTCAAAAACACTGATCACCAAAGAAAGCCAAAGTGGGATACTTTAATGATCTGCATATAAGCTCGGATGAGATCATAGGAATATATGTGTTATCACTGAAGACTTTAACAACGAAAACAAAAGATGAAGAAAAATAGGCATCAAGAAACTATAGTTTATAAGGACATCATCATCATCATAGGTTATATATGTATAAAAGGGCATCAGCCTAGGATGCTAGGAATGGAACAATCAAAACGTTACACGTGGACACAATTGACAGATGGGTTCTTAAGGATCTCTAGGGTGGCTTAAAAGGGTTAGAAGCATATTCCTTCTTTTTTCTTGGTGGTGGGTGGTAATGTTAGCTTTCATTTCATGCATGACATCATCAAATCAATGCATTTTTGTAAAGCTAACAAAGAATGAGACCCCTCTAACCAATGTCATATAGAGCTTTGGAGTAGTAGTCTCCAGAGACTTCTGGTACACTCTAATGGATTATGACGCATAGATGGTGGTGATATCATTTGAAAGAAAAAAACTCAAAAGGAAAAACTCTTGCAGCCATACACGTGTACAAAAGCATAAAACAAGAACACCTATCTGACTCCCACTCTTGTGGTTACATGAAAATGCTTTTGTTGGTCTTAACTTGGGATGTTCTGAGTCTGGATCATAGTTTGTAAAAACGGGAATGACAAAAAGACATAGATTTATGCCCCCTTATGGTGTTGGATGTAATTCAACAAAGTGATGAAGAAGATGTTAGATAAGCTGCCATGACTAAGGATGTTGTGGGTCTCAAACTATCTCTGGTGGGGTCATTAGAATGTGTGTTGGAATGGTGACTCGATGGGATCAATACTTTTGAAATGGCACATATGGAGCTTAAGAGGCATTATATTATTATGGTTGATCTTCTGTTGTCAAGTAAGATTGTAAGTACACTATGAATATATGTCAAAAAGTGTTGATGGGGTCGATGTTTTGTATTCAGTGTAATGTTCTTTGGGGTGCTTCCAAAGGGTCTGTAACATATAGGGGATGGTTTCAAAAATTTCTATTTTTTTCTCCGTAAATTGTTAGTGACTGATTGTTATTAGGGTTATGCAAAATTCTTCGTAAATACATAGACACTTGCGAAAAAGAGTTCTTAACATTTTTTTCTGTTCCATGTCGTCTTCAACTCTTTATTGTATAAGGTAGAAAATATCATTTTGTATTTGATCAAATGATTCAGGTCTCCATGGTGAGGAAATTGTCTTCTCATTGTGAGGGAAGAGAAATTGGGTCTTTACCTAGTTTTAGTTTAAACATGTATTAAAAAAGAATGATTTGGGATGTAGTGAGGAAAACAAGTCAAGATTTTATCTGACATCTCAAGATGGAAGCATGGCTAACACAAGTATTTTTCGAGTTGTCCTATATAAAGAATCGGCAAGATCGTCATGCTGCCCATGTGCCTTTGTATTTACATGGTGCCCCACCAACTAGGGGAGCAAGATGGTTCAACAAGAAGGCGAGAGAATGAACAAGAAGATAATGTATCAAAGGCGAGGAGAGAGATTGTGAGAGGGCTATACACCTTGATATTATTGTGTAAACTTTTCCCATAGAGAATTATTCCTAGGTCGTTTGGGTACCTTTTTACTAACAAAGCTATCAATATTAAATAAATTTCCGAAATTCTTAGCATCAGCTTTGAAACAAAATCATATAGGTCTTTCATAGTTGATTTAAGGGTTGGGGATTGCAATTTGGTCACTTGGCTATTGCATCCATGTAAGGACCAATCAAGAAAAACGCACAAACATTCAATCAGGGGCAAGGTGATTTTTTTACTATCCAATATGTCCGATGTAAGAACACACGATCAGGTAACAATATTTTTTTCCTTTATTTAATTATTACAACACGGCAGTGTTGCCTAGGGAGAACCAAAAGCATAGAATCAAACTTTATTTTTCTAACCTTCCACCCAAAAAAACTTTGTTTTTCAATCCCTAATCCTGATGGAAACCCTTTAACAATAATTTTTTTTTTCTCATGATGATAATACATAATTTAAAATGTTAGAAAATTAAAAAGTGAAATAAAGACCATTTGTTGTTGTTGTTGCATAAAGATGCAATATATACATAGTATAAAGGAGTGTGTGGGCAAAGTAGAACATGCCACCTTATGTGATGGCTGCCTGGAAAATGGAAAACCCTATAAGAACAGAAATGTATGGAAACTTATGGGAGAATTATGTTAAATATTAGGAGTGGGAAGGCAGGAAAAGGGTGGAAAGTGAGACATGAACTTAAAATAAGCTCTAAACGTAAAGTATTGGTGAGGGAAAAGAAAGAGCTGGAAAAGAGAGTCCAGTTTCCAACTTCTCGAATATCCCATCTCCAATCACAATCCATCTCCAATTCCGACCTTGACGAAGGTGATGTCACCATGGCCCCACATCAGATTCTCCCTGCTTTATAATTAGAAATGAAAAAGAAGGGTCCCACTCATAGTAAATCTTATGGACCACCCTTTAAACAAAGGGAATCTCTCTTCTTCAGCTAAATAATAAATGCCAATATCATATTTTAAGAGCTGTGATGACACCACACGACGGCCAAGAACAATCCAACGGTTCTGATTATGTTCGTCGTATGGGTCCACAAGAAATGGGCCCTTTATAGAAGCATACCTTTCCCAGCCTTTTGGCTAAGATCAAGTTTAGTATCTTTTACCAAAAAAAAAAGTTTAGTATCTGTGTGGGTCATCGACCCACATGATATCTTTTAGAGAGAGGGCCCAGTGGCCCACCACGGTGGCTTGCTGCTGGGGCACTCGAGCCTATGCGTTGCACTTGCACTACTGCTTGGCCGTGGCGCACCCCAGCTAAGACAAGTCAAAATGTTTAGAAAGAGATCCTAATCCAACGTTAGTTGTGTCATGAATTTGTGAAACATAATGGTACAGATGGGCCTATCAAGGTCAGTAGAGTCTGGAAAACCATAAGAAGAGAGAGAGAGAGAGAGAGAGAGAGAGAGAAAAAGCTGAAGGGGAAGGCGTCTTGAGCTGTCATATAGGGGCCTAAACCCTAAAGCTGGTGATTTGTGTTGTTTCTCTTTTAGTTTTGACACAATGAAGTTTATTGGCCATCGTCTCACTAATTGAACTTGAGTTCGTCTTTTTTTAAGAATCACATGTCGTTCATATCTAGGATTTAGAGTTTGCCTCAATTTTATACCTCTCTCACAATTTGCATAGAAAAAAATAATTTACATCTAGATGTTCATGATCTAATTGAAACCATGGTTGTTGAGGAATTGGCATAGTTTTGTCTGAACTCTAGATCAATTGGGTCGATTATTAACTAGAAAATTTACTCCAAATCAATTGGAATGATTACTAACTTGAAAATTTTTGGTATATTAAATTTTTTTAATAAGAAAGGTGAGATCCATTGCAACCATAGTATAATGGTAAGATTATTCCATTATGATAACCCCATAATAGTGGGAGCCTTGTGCATCTTATTAATATATGATTTTTTTTAAGTATGGGGTCCATACCTTTCAGCAACCACATGAGAGAAAGACAGTCAGCATACCCCATTACCTCCGACATATTTTTTAGGTGAATTGCCCTGTCGTTTTTAAGCAGCACTATTGGTTACTTGTGGCCATTTTTTATGAAAAAGAGAGAGCCCTATTACCCCCACTAAGCCTTAGGTGTTCTGGAAGATCAGAGGGTGCATCTAAATTATTTCTTAAATTGAATGGGCTTTGCTTGCTTGATTGCGGAAGCGTGAGAGTGGATTCAATTCTTAGCAGTGAAGATCGAATCAAATCGATTTGAATCGGATCACACCAGACCGAAAGGTCTTATGGGTCCCATTGAAATTGAAATTGAAATTGGGTCTCTCATCAAGTGACTGATCCCGATTTTGGATGTTTTGATGTGGTTAATTTTAGAGTTTTCTCTTACCAGATTTGAGTTATTCTAGGTCTTTATCAGTAGTATCCGAACAGTTGATCCTAGGCTTAATTCATATGCGAAAGGACCAACTTGGTGCAAGAGTGAGAGTTGTTGGGAAAGCATTACCTACAGCTAGGTAGAAACCCTAAAACGAAGAGAGTCATCTTTTCAAAACTACCTATGTCTAGACGTAGAGACATGCAAGTGGGTAGGATTCTTTTTCATTCTTTCGATAAATTCTACGACAAATCTTTCAGATTAGCCGAGACCTAACCGATCCAATTCTTGAAAACATAATCCCTGATCCGTATCCTTCATCATTGATCCTATTGAATTGGAGGTTTTAGAATAAACCTAGGTTCGGGTTGTTTGGCAACCAAAATTTCAGATGGCTTGTTTCTCGGTATCCCATTAAGAGCTAGATTAAATAAGAGGATAGGAAAACCAGTACACATGGAAAGCATTATTTTACAAGACCTTTTCTACCACAACGGTGTAAGGTGACAAACCCAAAACACTAACTTTAATTATCTCTAGAAATAAACTGTAACCCATTACTGAAACAGGTTAGATAATTGCTGGTGTTTATCATTAGTGTTTGGGTTGGTATAAAGATGACATGCTTAATATATTTTATAGGGTTAAAACTTAAAATCTGACATGAGTAACCGATTAAAGACTGATTAAGACTGATCAGTCAAAATCAATTAAATTGGCCAACTGATTAAAAACCCGTGTAGGTCATGGATTGTTTGGACGCCCTAATAAGAAGGAGTGATTGAATTCAAATTGAAGGAGCTAAAAGAGTTAAGAGTAGGCCTAAAATGACTATAGGCAAAAATGCTAAGAAATGATATACTTAGTCTCGGTCTTGTCCCAAGTATGACCTCGGATAGAGTTTACTGAAGGACAAGGATCAATGTCGCCGATCCCATCTAACTATAACTATTCTGACTTATTGGGTGCACTCTTTTTTCTTATGCTCTTCTTATATTCTTATTCTCATCTTTCCTTTTTCATTTCTATTTTCCCTTTTTTATTTGAAATTCTCTCTGTTCCTTTTTCTTTTTTCTTTTGAATGAATCCATGTAGTCGATCCTATTAAGTTGAGATAAGACTGAAGTGACTATTGTTATAGTTATTGTTGTTGATCTTAGCTTGCCTGGATTAGTTTGTCTTCATTGCTAGCGAAGAGCACCTAATGGAAACGTGGTAATTGATTAATAACCATTGTTAGTCTTAGCTTCGAGGAGCGATTACAGAAAATGATGGGTTTTGGTCTTCCACGTTAGATGTGCATGATCACTTAAAGCCTGATTGAAACTAATCGGGTAGCAATACTAGTTCTAACCTTGGTTAGTTAAAACACGTTTTTAAAGTTTTTTTTTCCCCCTTCTTTGTTTTCTAAATCGACCACAACTATTAGTGGAAAAAAAAAACACAACGTAGGGTTTTAAAATCCCAATATAAGCTAACACTAGTTTGTGCATTACAAAATAAGTAAGACAGTTTAGTATTGAATAAGTATAAAGATGTCACATAATATATAATCTTATAGTGTGAAAATCCCAAGATGAGTAGAAATTAAACAGAATAAGCTGGACAGTACTTATAGATGTTTAGTGGTGGGTTGGTATAAAGGTGACAATATGTATGGTTAAAATCCCATCATTAGTAGAAAATTAAGTGCAAATTAGAGAGCAGTTGGACAAGAAATGACTAATTTAAGCTAGAAATAGATTCCATGCACATATAATGTTAAGTTCCTTATGACCTGTTAATAAGGTGTTCTCCTAAGTTCCAACACCATGATCAGGCAATGAGTTATATTTTTCAAACATGGTTACGTGAGAGAACCATAATTAATGAATATTTAATTACATTAAACATTGTTGATGATGATTTTATAAATTAGAATGATTAGGTCTTGTATAAAATATAAACTTTTTAATAAAATTAACCAGAGGCACATTAGTCAAATTAGGAACCATATGGAACCAATGCCAAAGTTGCTAAATAATAAATTAAGTAAGCCCAACAACTGATACATAAATGGTCAATTTCATACGTGATGCAGAAAATGCAATTGCCCAAATCAACGTAGGCTTCATTTTTGTGAAAGCTGACATAAGGAGATGAACGTTATTATTGAGATTTTACCATAAACAATAATCTCACATTGAATATGAGTATCCCGATGCGAAAGCTTATAAGGACCTAAATACCTTCTTCTTAATGGCTAACTCCTAAGAATGAATTCTATCTGAATCATTGTTTTTAACAGTTGCCTACTTCATATTATCTATTAATTTATTTTTCATATCATCTGATGGATGGAGACCACACTGGCTTCTTCCTTATAGTAATCCCTAATAATTTGTTAAACAATAAACATAATTAAATAGTGTGCTTTAGTTTTTCAATGCCATGTCCCCACTCAAGGGATATGACAAGTACCAAATGTAAATTTCAAAAAGTTGAAAGAGCTAGAGGTGCCCCTTTTTTTTTTTTTGGTAGAAAGAGCTAGAGGGGCCCTTCTAATACTTTAAATTAAAGAAGTCCCCATTAAAGAAATCCCCTCTACAAATTTCATCTTGAGAGAGGTTTCAGGTACTCCTTAAAGCAGCAAGCTCATCTTATGTCCAACTTAGATTTGCTTTTGAGTTGGCTGAGTTTGGGCTAGTCAACCCAATATATTCAAAGTTCTAGTGGTCCAAGAATCTTGGCTTTATATCAAAATTCATAAACTACAATACACCATAAGCATCCACTAACCTATTAAGGAAAATTATCTTTCCAAGAAAAGCTAGCTCCTACTAAACCTAAAAGCATGGACAGCCAAAGAATCACAGCTTTTTCTCTATTATACCCGATAATCATTTTGACATGACTTAATCCTTTGAGCTCAAATTTGTAGACAAGTATACTTTTTTCAGTCAAAATAGATTTAACCAAATAACAATTAAAATTTTGAAAATCTAAGACTAACATAAGAGCATGCATAGCAAGACAAGAACCATAGAGAGGGTGCCTACATGAGTGTATATGATTTATTGGCTTTGAAATTTGATATGTGATTCATTTGAACTTTGCCTATCTATCCAATAGTCAGAATTTCACTTTAACCTACCCTGTGGCAAACGAAGGTATTTGGTTTAGACAAGCTCATCTAGATATGCTAGAGAGTGATGAATATTTTGCCTTATTACTATAGTTAGGCTTCTAATATCATATATTGCATTACTTTTGACAGATTATAACCTTTATTGGCCATAGACAGTAAATTTTTCAAAAAATACTTTCAATATTTTTCTCTTATTAATAACAACAGAATATTCATGATAGTTGCTATCTCTTTCATAGAAACCGTTCTTTCAAAAAAAAAATATTTCCTTTTTTTTTTTTTTTTTTGGTTTGAAAATTATCTCCTATTATAGTATCAAAATATGTTATATTACATCTATAAGTGTAAGTTCATCAGCTCAGTATCTTTATTTATTTATTTTTCCCTACATCCAGTATTACTAATAGCTAATATTTATATTTAACCAGGTTATTTACCTCTCTCTCTCTCTCTCTAAGCTGGTGCATCAATATCGATCATACAAAGCAACCAACCCAAGAAACATCATCGTCAATGGTCCCATCAAAAAGTAGCCATGTTTCATGGGCTTATTAAAGATTGTTCAATAATACATTAGTATATGCATGCCTTCTAACATTCTACGTACACAAATTAACCAAGCAAAATTGGATCATCTACATGTTGAGTGGAGTAAGGTACTGTCTAGGAACATTGACACATCTATCTTCCTCTTGTGGATTAGAAAATGTCCTTTATATAGAGCACATATGTGGAGAATGACTCATTCTATGTAGCTTCTAGATTCTACCCTATTAATTGTTATTTCTGATTTCTATTTTCTTAAAGTTTTTCTCTGGAATATTACATGGTTATCCTTACAGGGAATAAATTCTTATCTCCTTAAGTTGGGATAAAGCTTTGTTGATATTGTAAATGATCTCATAAAAGTTAAGAGGTGATTCTTAGGATGAATGAAAATTCTCCAAAGAACCAAATTTTGAAAAATCATTCTAAAAATTAAATCAAAATTATGCATAAGCATCTTCTAGTTTGGCATAATAATTTGAAGAATCACCCTAAAGATGTATAAAGGATCATTAATGTTCAAAAGATTTAGAAAATTTTCTCTCTAGATGCATCTAAATTACTTGCAATCATGGTGGAAAATCAGGTTGACTCAAGAGAGTCACCCTAGTCGAGTAAAAAAGACATGAAATCTGGCCAAAAGCATGAATATTTGTCCAGGTTTAAGAAATGACCAGACCAGATCTAAGGGCCCGTTTGATAATGTTTCAAGAAACGGAACAAAAAGTATTTAATAAAATTGTTTCGTTTCACTTGTTTTCAGAAATTGAAATTGAAATTTCTACCTATTTATGGTTCAAGAAACGACCCAAGCGAAACAAGTAGATCTAGAAACGACTCGTGGCCATTCTTTCGCTGATTACTATCGACTTTCAGAAACATGACTTATCAAACATCTTCAATTCCTTTTCTGTTTCTAGAAACGAAATTTTATGTTTCTGTCGTTTCTTGAAACAGAAATGGCAGAAATATTATCAAACTCGCCCTAAGTGATTGATCCATATTTTCAATAACTTGGTGTTTTTCTCCAAGGCATGTCAAACTCAGAGTTTTTATTTTATTTTATTTTATTTTTTTGGTTTTATTTTTATTTTTTTATTATTAGTTTTGTGTTAGGCCATATACTAATCATAGACCATAAATTTGTTCTATAGCCAAACAAACCCTAGGATTATTGTTCGTTGTCTTTAATATTAGCCCATTTTTTTCTTCTCACCTGTGAAACAACCAAAGTTTTAGTCCTTTCTCAGTTGGAAAAGAGAAAAAGAAAGATAATAGAAAAATAAAAAATTACTTGTATGCTCTAACTAAGTTTGACTCAGCCAAGTCATTGAGTTTTGAAATGGGTCAGTCGAGGCGAAAATCTGATTTTCCAACCGTGCTTGCATTAAGAAGTGAAATTGGACAAAATATTTCAATAAACATGGGTTTAATCTTGATAATCAATTCAGAGTATATGTCCTTTGTACATTGTTCAAGGAGGAGAGGCGATTTGCCACATATATGTAGAGGTTTTGTGAAAGAAAACTATATTAGAATCACGTCCAATCGTGTAAAGAAGCAAAGATCTCATTTCTCACTAAATGATATTAGAATCTCGTCCACATATATACAAATATGCGTATCAATTAAGGTTTGTCAAATAAAATCTAAAATCCCAATATGTTATCACTTTCTACTATTAAACTTAGCTCCTTTTTTTTCCCCCCTAGAATATCGTTTGAATTAAAGAAAGAAAAAGAAAATGTAAATAATAAGAATAAGCAATCAACACAAAAGGACTATGCCAACAAAAAGCTAGAGATCAAGACCAACTACCCCACCGATGAAGGTTCATATTTTTAGCACGTTCTATACCCGCTATCATTGTCAAAAATTCTGATTCAAAATTGGTCCTTATACCAACAGAAACTCTGTAGTCGGCGACCATTTCTTAATTTTATAAAACAAAATAGGGACTATGCTAACTCATCAAAAGAATACCTTACATAGATTGTCCATTACTTAAACTCTGTGTTGTCCTCATCATGAGGGGAGGTACCGTCTAGGGAATGTGTTAACAATCAATCTATATGAATTTATTTAGAACATTTAATTTTTCTTTACTGTGAAAAACTAGATTATAGAAAATCTGCTCTTAGTAGCGAATCTAATATTTAAAATTTAAATTACTTATATATTCACCTCAACTTAACCCAACTACAATTTAATAAAGTAACGATTCACCAAAACTTTATTAAATAAGTTGATATCATATTTAGAAGTTACTTAAACTTTAAATATGTAGAGCAGAAAGAACAAAAGTTGAAGAGATATATATAATAGTATTATATGTTTTTTTTTTTTTTTAATGAGAATATAATAGCACTATATGACCCAATCCATGCGGTTGTGGGGTCAGTATGGGTCCGCGGGACTAGTCAGGCCAAAGGCTTAGATATCCGTCGTTAGCAAAAAAAAAAAAACACTATATGTTGCTTTCTCTTCCACTATTGGCTCTATATCTTAGGCTACAAATATTATTCAAAAAAAAAATCAAGGCCTCTATAACAATAAAAGAAAAATTAGTACTCAATGAGACCTAGGCTTTTTTTTCATATACATGTGTCCAACATGAAGTAGCTGCCATTAACATGGTTTTAGTGCATAGTATTGGATTGAGAATTAACTAGTATTGAAATTGATATCGATATTTATCTTCGTATCAGGTTAAAATGGACTATTTTTTCACTTGCTTCAATTCACTTTCCTTAAAACCCCATACATTGCTAACATTAGAAGCACCTAAAACACTTTCTTGGGAGGTTTAGATGGAACCAATTGTCTCAAGAATTGTTTGAATATTGTTGAAATCCTAGAATTTCTTAAGTTTTCATCACGTACACCTACCACCTTTCCATTACATGAACTAATGAAATGCTAGGTGACAACTTAATAGATTTTTAAAAATCCGTTGAATGTAACTTTTAAAATTTAATACGCTTATTTCATCAATATGACCCA
This sequence comes from Macadamia integrifolia, assembly GCF_013358625.1. Lineage (NCBI taxonomy): Eukaryota > Viridiplantae > Streptophyta > Magnoliopsida > Proteales > Proteaceae > Macadamia > Macadamia integrifolia. The sequence continues at coordinate 9,529,127 of NC_056562.1, read as the reverse complement.
CCATTTATGGGGTTTTCATTTATTTATTTATTATTTAATAGTTTTGTTAAGTTCATTTTATAGCTTTTTTCAAAAAAAAAAAAAAACTTCATAATAACATATACTAATGTCAAATTGGTCTAAATTTATATGAATACTATATGATATGATCAAAGCATGTCATTAATAATCCACCAAAAATTTAAAGCCTAATTGAATTACATAATATAGTGACTATTAATAAGATCATGCATAGAATGGATTCCTAACACAGGCCTCTTGGGACCGAGCTACATTTTTCCAATCTTCAAAACCCAAAAGTTTTCTCCAAATCCTCACTCCACCCAAAAAAAAAAAATTTTTAAAAATAAATAAAAATCTTAAAGTTTTATCTGATTGCAATGGAAATGCAAATATTTCTCATGGAAAAGAAAGGCAACAATTGGTGTTTATTTGCATAAAAAATACAAATATTTCTCTAGAAAATCCCTTTCGCCATTCTTTAACAACCAAATGGAGCCTGAAAGGTTTCTAAAGTTATGTAGTTTGTATTTGTTGCTGGATTTTGAAGGGGTTAGACCGGTGCGGGTCTGACCGGATCAGATAAAATGGCCCATGATCGTGGTGTCAAAGCAACAAGCGAGGAGCAGGTGTAAAAGTGTAAACACGTTGACAAATTTACGCATAAGTTCACATTTAAGGGCCCACAACTCCGAGTGCGGATCAGCTCCCCACGTGGGACGGGTGGGGACAGATCTGAAACTCCAATGGGTGTGGGGTCTATCTGTCATGTACCCCCATTTACATTTAGATTAGTCATCGATCACTTTCTTTCGTTTTCCAAGGCCCACGTCACCTCCCAATTTTTCCAAGACCCTAGGCCTATGTGGTCCCACCTGAGGTGACAGATCGAAGGCAACTCCCTCACGGCCTCACGAGTATCACGAGCTCTTTTTTTTTTTTTTTTTTCAAAATAAACTCTAAGTTGCGTTTGGATGCCAAGAAAAGAGAAGGAAAAAAATGTCACCATTTTGTTGTAATAGAAAAAATAAATGAAAAATGGTGAGAAAGGAAAAGAGAGGAGATTGATCCCAAGCCCTCAAATCTATGATCGGTCAGAATTAGGATCAATCACTGATCAATTTAATATTTTTTTTTTTTAACTGTGAGTGTAACATACCCGAGGGTTGAAAGAAACTTTTTTTCCAAAATATAAATACTATTGTGATATGGTATTCTTGGTAATATTTTGCACCAAAAGAATGCATACTCTTAATCCTCTCAATGTCGCATGGTTGAAGTTTAATAAGCTATATTATCACTTTATTGAATAAGATTATAAATTAATTAGATAATGTTCATAATATTTTATATTCTATATATTTATTTTTAAATTTTTTAATTGCTCACCTACAATGTGAAAGGTTGGTACTATCTTATTAGACCTGAATTTCAACAATCAAGTTGAGATTCTATGGCATTTGTATGGATCTTTCATCTTCATTATCTTCTCTACAAATAATGTCTTAATTTATTTTATGTAAAAAAATATATGCAAAACAAGTCTTATTCTATTTTATTACTTTATTTTCTAATGAGAATACAATAAACAATAATAGGCTAATATTGCTTGCCAAAGTGTGGCCCCATCGTGGGCCTGCCTCTTGTGGGCCCTTCAACATTGCTCTCAAAATATAAAAAATAAAATAAACAACTTTTAAACACCAACATATTTGTAACACTGATTATTAACACACTAAATATTGCAATTAAATTTTTTATTAAAAAAAAATATTGGAATTAATGATTATAAAATCTAATATGCTTTTTGTAGTTAACTGAAAAAAAATAAGAAATATGACTTCAGGTGGAATTATTCTATCCTGTAACTTTTTTCTTAGATTTTCTTCTCTCTTGAACTCTGTTTATTTCAATGGAATATATTTTGTATGAATTGTCTCCAAGAAAAGAAATGGTATAGAAATGAAAACATATGGAAGAGAGCATATAGTTTAATTTCAATTGTTCTAAGGAAAATAATGATATGTTTACCAATCAAAATTCTTGCCACATGTGAAGGTCACTGTCCCATCATGTGAATATATTTATTTCCTCAATCAACCATTCTAATATATTTTCCCTTGTCATGTATGATAAGTTAGAAAAAAAAAGGAAATAAATCCAACAAGATAAGTGACAATAGAATACAAATAAATCTTATAACGACAAATTTCTAAGAAATGTTTTTCTATTGAAAGTTTGAAACAAATAGTGAAACACTTTAATGTTATTTATTTTTGGAAAAAAATAAATAAATAAACAATGTAGAAGTCTACATCCCAAAGAATTTCCAGAATTTTGTAAGAGATTAAATATTATAAGTCATGTGGAGTGTGCTCTTAACTTTCTCTTAACCTCATAAAAAGTATTGGAGGTCTTTGTATTATTTTGAAGGAGATAGAGCCATGGTTTGTCAATGTTCTGTAACCTATGTGAGAGCTTAATTAGGTTGTCTTAGTTTGATCTATTCTAAGTATAGTTAGAGTAGTTGAGAGAGAGAGAGAGAGAGAGAGAGGAGACGGTTGATTGTTGCAATGGATGATTAGGGATGTTAACTGGTCAGTTTCGGTTGGGTTTATTCATTTGATAGATTTATGACTCATAATCAAGCTCGAGATAGTTTGGCTAATCAGGCTATAATCAGGCTAGATGACGATGGGTATAAATGATCCTTAAATAAATCATAAGCGGTCCTTATGCGGATTATAATCATGACTAAGTGGGTCTAGACGGTCATCCATGATCAGTCACAGTATTCAGTCAATCCCAATCAGGCGACGATCAGGTTACTTACTACCTCTTACACTAAAAACACCAAAGTAGTAATCGATCGAAGCTTGAACCCAACAAGTTTAAAGTGTGAATCGGCCGGCCCTGGACTTCAAACAGTCTATTCAAATTGGACCCACCATGCAAACACCCAATTGGCATTATTTAATTGGATTTGAATCCAAAGGCTTTGGAAGGTTTTACCTTTAACCTTGTTGGATAAGCCAATCGAGAGGCCCAAGGGTCATCGTTTTCCCATTACAGTGACACCTTCTAGTCACTTGGCTTATCGCATTTCTACAGTCCACGTCAACGCGTGTTATTATACTCTACTTCACAATCACAACTCTTTTAAGTCTTCCAAGTAATCGATCCCAACTTGGAATTGATATACTTCTAGAAACGGATGATTCCTTGCCTCCTCTTCTGCGGTGGCGGCAGCAGCGCCGGCGGTGTTGCCCTCTTCTAACTCCACCTCCTCCACCCGTTTCGTCTCACCATCGCTCTCATTCATTACACCCATTACATCATCAAACGCCTGCCTTCAAGACTTGAACTTCAACTCTCTCTCTCTCTCTCTCGCTCTCTCTCTTGAATGATTTGCTTAAACCATACAATATATGCCGGGATGAGATCATAATGTGTGTCAATGGACTTTAACAATGAAAGCGAAAGAAGAAGAAAATGCGGCATCCAAGGAATCATAGTTTATAATTAATGACATTAATTATGGTTTATACTTAAAATATATGGATTGTCATGTATCGTGGATGCAGGGAACTGTCCAATATGGATGCTATATATATACGTGGTCAAATTGACAAGTGGGGTCTATGTTTAGGTTAGTCATGTATTCGTTCCATATTTCTTTTTAGAGAATCTCCTAAATGTTCCAGAGCAACTATGTGTGCATAGATTTGGGCACTATCCATGTTACCCTTGAGCTATCTAGCCATCTTGCCTATGAGCTTCTTGGCCTTCTCATCTTCTTCCCACATGTGAACTTAGTATTACGAAGCTCTTGGATGTGTTTTTGAGCTCTATTATCTAGTTTGACAACTTTGCAAGGTATATCGAAAGGAAAAATAGAGATGGAAATTTAGCTTGTCTACAAAATTAGTGAAGAAACCCTAGGTAAGGGAATTTGAGTAATTATATGACATTATAAGCTGAGTCTAATGGAATCAAGCTCCTCTCCCCTCCAAGTAGCCACCGTGCATAGGTTATAGTCCTACAACCCTAGAAGTGGCGGTCTTCACACCTCATGAACAATGAGAGATAGAGTGGTGTTGTTACTGGCAAGGGATTTTGACTCGGTGTTAGGGGTGTCAAAACTTAGCCCGAATTGATAAAACCGAACGAAACCGATCGAAAAAATTCTGACCAGACCAAACCGATCCTTATTTGATTGGTTTTGGGATTGAGGTATGTCAAGACCGATTGAAAACAATCCAAACCGAACTAACCAATAATCAAATTGAATGAAACTAAAAAATAAATAAATGATTATGAAATTATAAATTGGTGAATTGATTATCCTTTTTTTATTATAAAGGGATTTATTATAAAACAATAAATATGAGGTTCTGAATAGGAAAATTGATTTGTAAATTGTAACAATCCTTTCATTGATTTTCTTATTCACTATACAAAATTAGTTGGATAGTTTAATGAATGATTGGATATTAGGATTCATTTTGTGATTTCCATATTAGTTGTCTTCTTAGTAATTAGTTATCCATTGGTTTCAATATTAGTTATCCTTCCCTTATAATGATAAACTATGATTTAGTCACAAATTTAAAGTGTTTTCATCAAATCTTTCATCAGTATAGGTTATGAATGTAGATTTTATTATGGTTCAAACCCGATAATTAAATATAAATCTGTATTAATCCAATATTGAAAAATCGGATTCAATCAGATCGAAATGGAAACTTCTTAAAGGATTGGTTTTCATCTCCCTCATTCCTAGATCAAAACTTATTCAACCTAATTGAAACATAATCAAATTGACTAATTGACACCCCTACTCGATGTGATGTAATGAGGAGCACAAGCCAATTTTTTTTTTTATATATCATATCTAGAGATGAGAAACATGGCTAACATACTTTTCGAGTTGCTTATATAAATAATTACTAGGTTGTTTGAGTACCTTTCTACTAACAAAGCCTTTAGTATTTATTAAATTCCCTTAATTAATTGTTAGTACCAGCTTTTGAAAAACAAAGTCATCTAGGCCTTTCATAGTTGTCTTCATTATTAAAAACAAGACACGTGGAATGATGCTATTATGTGATGAAAAATAAAACATAGAATCAAACTTTTTCCCCTAATCCCTAATAAAGTTGGAATCCCTTAGCTCTGTTCTTTTGTTTCATGATGATAACACATAATAAAAAATAAATAATTTTTAAAAAGTGGAATAATTTTTTTTTTTTTTTAAATAACGATGCAATAGAAACATAAAATAATGGATTGTGTGGGCAAAGTGGAACATGCCACCCTATGTGGTAGCTGCCTGAAAAATGGAAAACCCCAATGAGAAGAGAAATGTATGGCAACTAATGGGATAATTATGTTAAAATATTAGTAGTGGGAAGAGAGAAGAAAGAGATATGAAATTAAAATAACCTATAAAACAAAAGTATTGGAGAGGGAAAAGAAAGAGGTGGAAAAGGAATTCCAATTTCCAACTTCTTGAATATCCCATCTCCAATCACCATCCATCTGCCATTCCACCATGACGAAGGTGATGTCTTGATGATGTATCATGGCCCCACATCACATTCCCAACCCCCCCCCCCCTACCCATACACTGCCGCTTTATAATTAGAATTGCAAAATGAAGAGTCCCGCACATAGTAAATCTTAGGGACCACATCCATTTTAAAGATAGAACATATAAAAGATGGAAGAAAAGAAAGCAAAGGGAATCTCTCATTTTCAGCTAAATAGTAGATGCATATATCATAATTTAAGAGCAGTGATGGCACCACACGACTGCCTAGTATAATCCAACGGTCCTGGTTATATTAATCGGATGGCGTCAATGTATGAACTATGAAATAGCAAGCACAGTAACACTTGCGTGGCTAATTTTCAAAACTTTAGAACTTCTAGAAAACTTCAAATCAAGCCCATTTAGGTTGTGTTTGTCGTAAAATATTATAATGCTTGGGATAATCCCGGTATAATGGGTGGTAATAATGTGTCACCATAGATAAAAACTAATTCTAGACAAGATAAAAATTATTAATGAGAAAATCATTTTTGTTACATAAAATACCCTTATAATCTCGGTACCAAGCATAGGGTAGCCAATTGTTGTTAAATCAAACACGATCCCGAAAGGGATAATCTTAGTATAACAATGGGAGGTAACTATATAAGTTGTTACCATCTCCTATTCATTTTGCCTTCGATCTACCTAACCCTTTTCATAAACCTCTCGGGGTAACTTAATCGGCAAAGATCAACCCCTCATGATGTAAAAAGTTACATCGGTAAAAATGTGTTTTCTTACATGGCAATGTGGGAATGGCCCAAAAGGATAAGTTTGGATCAGCTCTCAATCCTCTGGAGTGTAATGACCATTTATGTCCAGTTTCATGACGAGGCTTTTTTTTTTTTGTTTTTTGGATAAATACTCCTCTAAATACTCTTAATGGCAATATGAAAAAAAAAAAATGTTAAGTTTGCCTCGAATTCTTGACCCGCTTTGAAGATTGATCCGCTCTGACATATTTTGGTGGTGAATCGAATGGAAAGTTTTCTAAGATCTGTGATGAAAGCAGAGGGGTTGGCCCGATACCCTCTGCGGTATGATTCTACCAGATCAACCATGACCCGATGGGTTGACCCGCAACTTTGAGTATATAATGTACTGTTGTCTTGTTAAAAAAATCATTGTATTTAGGGGGGTTTTTCGAGCTAGGGTTTCAGGGCGAGTTTTCTCATCGTTGTTTAGGTGTAATTTCTCTTCTGCATAATGAAACATCTTTTTCTTCATCCAAAGACATAGCACACCACATTGGTGTGTGAACCACGTTAAATCTCTATGTTGTATGGATCTTTTGCTATATTTTTTTTTATATTTCTTGTTGTTTGATCTCACAAAAAAAAATTAATAATAATAATAATAATAATAATAACATGTATTATAATGAAACCATATGTGAAGTTGATTTAGACTCAGAAATTAGAGAATGGCATAGTGACCCATTAAGGTTCTATATTAGTGTCTCTCATTGTCTGATGGTAAGATTCCGAATATAAACCAAGAATTCTATATCTGTGGTCTCCACGGCCAGAGTTTGCCATACCTAAAGAACCTTAACGGGTCTGATGGATATTACAATTACAAACACACCCTCCAAATTGTAGAATAATACTGAAAATTGAAAAATGTGTTACTACATGCATGCAAACCTTATATGCCAAAATATAACCTTTTAAAATTACATGATGGCTATGTATAATGGTTAAAACTTTTAAATGAAAAAAAAGAGTATAATGGTTAAAACAACGAGAATTGAGTCACTATCAAAAGGTGAAAGTTTTTGTATTGGATAAATCACAAACAAAATTGGTGGGTGGTCACAATTGTTGTATCACATGCATGTGTGATTGATAGAGTTATGTGATCAATGTAGTCGTTTTCAACTTAGAAAAGAAAAAAAGAAAAGAAAGATTTTATAGAATATTCATACGATTGATTATGATGAATGGCATGGAATATTAAGTAGTTAAGAAATAGCATATAGATAAATTCAGTGTAACTGAGATAATGGTGTTGAGATAGATGAATGGTAAAATTAAAAAGGATTAAATAAAGAATGAAATAGATTTGAGTTAATTTGGAAGTAGCTCTGATACATGACTTTGCATGAAAAATAAATATTGCTTTGGGGAAGTGATGAGAAAAGGCATACATAGGTTAGACCTTGTAACAAGTATATATATTCCATGAAAAACAATTATGTCATTATATAGAACTTACTGACAGCTAAGGATCCATGAAATGAATTCATTTAATTGGGATAAAGTTGAGGTGAATAGAGTTGTATCTAAAGAGATCAGATGTCAATCCAATACCTTTCCATCTAATCTCATGCGTGTCCATACGCAACATTCTTGTTGGTCTTATTCATAACCAATTTTGAATAGGATGAAAGTTGATTTATGAGGAGGAGACATTATTTAAGTTCATGGTTTCGATCACTATCAATATTGATCTGATATCACTCTAGATTGGCTCGTATCAGTTGAGATCTAACGGTTTTGCGCTTGTTTTATTTTTTTACTTTTAAATTGGTGATATTGCTCGAATTAGGTCAATATCGAACGAGTCCAATCCCAAGTTGTGACCAGCAATCCACTAATACGACCCAATGGTAAAAAACAATAAAATTCAATTTAAAAAAAAAAAGAATAAATTTGTAAAATCCAAAGATGATAGTGATCGAATTATATCAATATCAATCAAGATCAATCCAAATACAATATTTGAGATTATAATCCTTAGCCAATATTGATACGATGTAGATCGATCAAATACCGGTCCCTTATACCATGGTTGAATTATTATTATTATTATTATTTATTCATTATTTTATTTTATTTATATATATATATATTTTTTTTTTAATGATGTGGGGAGACCTTGAGTTTACCCTATCCAACAAAATTTTCAAGCCACATTATTTTCCACATGGCAAATTTAAGCATCAAACCCACAGTTTCTGCCCGTGGGTTTCCGTCAATAAAAAAGGGGTGGCACCCAAAACGAAAATTGATTTTAATAGGTCAGGGGTAGTTGGTGATTTGGTCGTACACTGATTGGGTTGTTTGTGTGAAGCTTTAGCCAATTTGGGGGATTTGCGCTATTAAAAGCTTACGTCCACCAACGACACGTATTTGCTATCCAGTCATAAGCGCGGCTTTTGAGGCCCTCTGCTCCCTCCCCCACACTTTCTTTTCTGTCCTTTCCTTTTTCTTTTTTTTTTTTCTCTTTGCTCTTTGCTTTTTGTTAGAGTGAGACTTCTTATGCCGTGATTGTGAGAGGAAAAGGTACCATAGAGAACTGATTGATTGATAAGAACTCTCTCTCTCTCTCTCTCTCTCTCTCTCTCTGAGGTCTGCTGCCCTACAAAAAAGGCTTTTGCCTTGGGGGGAAGAAGGGTTGTAAGGCCTATTATAACCTATAAAGAGACTCTTTGGTTTGTTCTCTCAGCTGTCAACTGTGGAAAACAAGGGGGAAAATAAAGAGAGAAAGAGAGGTGTTTTGGCATTGTGAGTGTTTGTGCGTGTCTGTGCACACTTCACTGAATCCTATATGATATGTCTTTGTACCTCTTCTTTCTTCACTTTAAAAGCTTGAAATTACGGAAATAGGAAGAAGCTGGAAGCCACAATTGTTTAGGCTATGGAGTGAACATATCACACTAAAATCCAAGATATTACATAGATTTATTTTTTTTATAATAGAGATATTACATAGATAGATAGCAGAATAATAAGTAGTTCTCTATCTATCTGAGAGCGTGTAGTTTACATTAGCACTCTTATATTTATTTTACTTTTCTTGAACAAGGGGTAAGGATGTTTTTTTACATGTGAAAGAAAGATAAAAACATGAGAGTATTATTCAAGGTTATACTCCCGAAGAAAGTTTCCTTTTACCCTAATACAAAGGGAGGGGAATCGTTGCCTACATAGCCCCTACACTCGTGCAGAGACCAATGAGAGTGTGCAAGGCATCCAATAAGGGGAGATTTTTTTTTTTTATGGGGAACTTGATGGCTATTTTTTCCATTCCTATGTTTTAGCATAGGCACCACATAGCCTGCCAACATTATATTTCCCTAATATTAATAATTTGATACCTTGAGAGTGGAAGGTGATTTTCATTTTAGGTGGAATTCAGTTTGTGATACTATCCCTAGAATGGCATTTTTTGTTATCATTTATTATATTTTGTTGGAGAGGAACTCAAGGAGATTATCAAACTCTTCACGTAACTATTAGCATATTCGGTCCTCTATTAGTTTTAAGGTTTGGAAAAGGGCATTTTCAATTCTATTCCCTTGCAAGGGAATGGGAGAACCAAGTGGATTGCTTCGGCTTCGGTTGTCCCCTTGCAGTTCTTTCCTCCCCACTCCTAGTCGCCTAAGTTAGGGCATCCTGAGACAATGCCAAAAGTATTTGATGATCAAAACCCTAGACCCTCAAGGTACTAATCCAATCTGGTCCCGTCCCATACATTAAGAGAAACTAGGCATAAAGTAGGTTACTCCCACCAACCATGAAAGACTATCTTGACTGGACTAGCTTTCCGTTCAGTTTGGTCTCTCATAGGCATCTTAGGTGGGCAAGTGTATGTGTATATAGCTAGGCCTTCCCTCCACCCCACCACATGTGAACAAAATCAACAAGTGGGAATGAGAACAAAGCTTTTTTCTCTTTGATTACTTCCTCGAATGCAAATAGCACGTACGATGAGTTCGGTGAAACTGTTTTATTTATATCCTCTAATCTAAGATCATCATTATTCTTCGTTACATATTGAATGTCTAAAATACCCTTCATTGCTCCATGAAAACCATTCAAACATAAAGATGGTTATTGATGAAGGAAACCCTCCTCCATTGTGGCTTAAGGAAAAATCAGACCTTCACCAATTTGGCATGGGAAGAAAAATAAAGACAACTCCTAAACCAGCAAATTTAGTCCCCACACTCCACACTACCCTTGGATAGCCTTTACAAGTGCAATTATTCAACACAACTCAAGAAAGGGATATCCATAGTTCGATTATTTTTCATCTCTTATATGGCTTGAACATCAATACAAGATTCAGGGCCCGTTTGATAATGTTTCTACTGTTTTTGTTTCAAGAAACAGTAGAAACATAAATTTTCGTTTGTAGAAACAAAAACAGAATTGAAGGTGTTTGATTGTCATGTTTCTGGAAGTCGATAGTAACCAACGAAAAGAATGGCCGCGAGTCATTTCCAGAAATGGCAAAACAAGTTCGTCTGGGTCGTTTTTTAAACCATAAATAGGTAGAAATTTTAATTTATATTTTTGAAATCAAGTGAAACAAAACAATTTTATCAAACGCTTTTTGTTCCGTTTCTACCGTTTATGGACACAGAAACTACAAAAACGTATTTCTTTGAAAAGTTAAATGGGCCCTCAATTGTTCACATGGGCCATATGAGTTGCAGAGTCTTACATGAACCTAATGTAATGAAAATCAGAATAAGGGATTGAATCAGCTAAATTCAATCTCAAAAACCCTAAAATTGGTCCCTCATATCTAAAATCATTGTGATCGGATGAGAAAAATCTTAGAATCAGATGAATCATAATATCTAAAATCGATCAATTTGACATCCAAATTGGATGAAACAATGCATGAACCTGAGGTTCGTTTGATATACACAAAGTATATATATATATATATATATAGTTTTCTTCCACCGAATTCACTTACCCATGTAGGATCATTATTTCTCTACTTCCTCTTATGATATAATACTCTATATTATTCCCCAACACTACTTCCTCTTACGATATAATACTCTCTATGTTATTCCCAACACTTACCCAAAATCGTAGAAACGGAAACCCATGGATAAGAGATTGTCCATTCACCATGAGTCCGGAAAAACTGCTACTAACTTATGCGAAGTCTGACCTTTTGACTTTCATGAACCATTAGACAAAAGCTGCTCATTTCTTCAACACGCCTCACGTACCGCACAGTTCTGCGTACTGCCTTTCGAAATTTGTCCTTTTCTTTTTATTTTCTATTCTAAGTGTTACGATAGCATACATCTCAGGTAGATATCCTCCCTTGCTCCCTCACACAGTGAACGTTGGATTATAATACTCTTAATCGTACGATAACACCAGACAGAACTACACTCGTGCAACATGATCACCTTTTCTTCTAATCATTTCTTGTGGAAATTTTTTTATTTTTTTTTACGATACATGATTTTCTTGAGAAAGGAGAGAAAAAGCGAGAAATTGATAAGTCATAATATTATTCTGCAATTACTCCCTACACTACACGCACGGTGACCATTTTCCTTTTCCCAACCCGTTCAGATTATCCCATTATTTTTTTACATGAAAGATTAATAACGAATTAACAATACTAATGATTCCCGCCAATTTTTCACTGAGAAAGAAATCAGATTAAACCAGAGACTACCCAGTACGTCACTACACTCTCACCCTTCTGGAACCCACGTGAATACTCATGCTCTATTTCTCTTCTTCTCTCTCTAGCTCTCTGCAAGTCTTCCTTTTTTCTTGCCTTCCTTTTTAAATCTGGTTGTCTTATTCATGGTGACCTTGGACCTATTCTCTCCTCATCGATCGAGCTTCTCTTCTCTTGCTTCCTTCTGCTGCAACTTCTTTTGTACAATGGACTACAATGAAGTTAAATACAGTTCCATTTTACAAAATTCTTACAGAATTTTCTGTTCCAGACTTAGATTCTTCATGCACGTGTTGTTCATCTTTTTTTTTTTTTTGGGTTCTTTCCTGATCTGGGTTTTACTTTAGCTCCACTGATCAGGGCAGTACCATGGAAGGGTAGGAGCTTGTTCATCAGAGAAGAAATTGCAGTGATCCTCAGCACTGAAGAAATTGTGTTCTTCCATCTTCACGAACTGGTGGGGTTGGTACGATGTTTTCTGGGCAGTCGAGAACTGAAAGGAATTAAGGGAAGTGGGTGACGGAGAAGATCTTGAAGAGTTGTTGAATCTCAGAGAACTCGAAGCCGGAGACATCATCAACTGATGTTGCTGAAAGACCCCAGATGATGAAATTGCCGCATTTGGGCTGTTGTCTTCGTTTAAGATCGCACTTGAATCGCTGTCAGAAGATCCATTAGTATTGTTGCAACAATCTTGGTTCAGTTCAGCCGTCTCAGATCCCCCGAGCTCGGTAGCAGCGGCAGAGATCTGACTCTGTTGTTCAGTAACTTTGTTATCGACAGATTCGGAAATCAAGATCTCTTCTTTAGCTGCCAAGACATTGCTCTCTGCGTTATCTCCTTCGAGCTTCGATTTCAACTCCTTGATCTGCAAAACCCACATTCCAAGTTTAAGTTTTTTAACTAAGAACACTCACAAGAGTCTCTTTTCACTTCGTTGAATTTAAAATTGAATTACCTCTGCAAGTAGAGATTCTTTGTCTTGTTGGATAGAATCGAAATTGAGCTTCAGAGATTCATAATTAGCTTTCAAAACGCCATAATCTCTCTCCAATTGCTTGGTCTTCCACCTTGCTCGACGATTCTGAAACCAAACAGCCACTTGTCGAGGTTGCAAGCCAAGCTCCTGGGCTAGCTTCACTTTCCTCTCTGGTTCAAGCTTGTTCTCGACCTCAAAATTCCTCTCCAAGGCCTTCACTTGGTCTACGCTTAATCTCCTCTTCTTCTCTGAGATCTGACCAGATTCTTCAACACAATCTTCTTCATCGAAGCCCTCCAGCATAGACTGAAACCCTCTCCGGTAAACATGGGAGTTGTCTTTCTCCTCTGGAACCAGACAGAAAACCAAGTTAGCTCAGATCCAACAACAACAACAAAAGCTGAAACCCATCAAGGACCACAAGATCAAAAGCATTAAAAGAAGACTAAATCAAAATTTTAATCAACATTAACTATACCCAGAAAGAAAGAAAAAAAAACCAGGGAAGGATGGTATCTCTGAAATCTAAAAGCTACCATTAAAACCCCTTTGCCTTTATTATGATTTGGATCTACATGTTTTACCTGTGAATGGGCAGACGGAGATCATAGCACCCAATGAATCTGAGCTAGCTAGCCTCTTCATGATTGAAAGGAATTAAAGGAAGAATCCGAAACAAAAAACGTATTAGACCAGAGAAATTTATCTTTACGTATCAGATCAGAGCGATTTGTCTTTGTCAACTGTGAAACACAATTTCTTAAGCTTGAAGGGTTCTGAAACTGAAAAAAGCTCACTTAAAAGCCACGGAAGAGTGACTACTCCCACGCCTTAAAAAAGACCTGGATGGCTCAAACTTTGTAGAAACTGAAGCTTTGAACAAGCACTGATCTTTTTGGCCTTGCTCGTTTGTATCATTACTCATTACTTCCCCTTCTGAACCCATCAAAACCAGAAGGAAAAGAAAAGAAGAAAAGACCCCCCAGAGCAAAAAAGCAAGCCAAGCTCAAGCTTGAGCAACCCAATCAAGAAAAGGTTATGAAAACCCTTTCTCTCTCCCTCTCCACCTCATCTTTTCTCCATCAATCTAATCTATACGCAGCAAATTTCAAAAGCTAAATTCTTTGATTGTTCATCTACAGAAGAAATGAGTGAGAAAGAGAAAGAGAAAGACACAGAGAACCAGTTCACAAGCCGCTGGCTACTCTCTCTTTCTCCTTAAATAAAACTAACTAGGGTTAGATGTAAGGTTCGAAATTGACTCTGGGGTTACGAAATACATACACTCAAATGAAATGCACCCAAATTCGACTCAAATGCATTTCCCAACCCAAGATTTTTTAAAAGAGAGGGCAGCTCTCTATCAATCAAATATAAACCATGGTTATGAAACCGTCGGTTTTAGGTATGGTATCCAGGCCTCCAGGGTTCTGCGCATTGGATCGGCCAGATTGTATCAGTATCGGCTGATACTGACCGATCCTGGAATAAGTATCGGTAATGGAATAGAGGTAAAATCATGATAAAGCCTTTTTTTTTTTTTTAAATGAAAGGTAAAGATAAAATTGACCTATCCTGGCTGATATGAGTTAATCCGAATCTTTGTTGATGCCTATATAACCGATAACCACATCCCTGATGGTATTTGATCGTATCAGTCTATTTATATCAATATTGATCAACGTCGCAATTCATTCATATCATTGGTATCGTGATATTTATCGGCCAAAAAGATGTTTTGCTTTGCATTTTAGGCCAATTTAAAACTTATACTTATCAATTTAAAACCAAAACATAGGTGCCACGTTGAGAACCGTTAGATCAACGCTTAAACATATGTCAATCGTCTAAGTAACTATAGGCCAATCTGGATGGGTAACGCTCGAGAGAGGATCCCGATCCAAAACGCCATGAGCACATCCGGTATTGATCACAACCAATGTTAATACGAAACCAATATGTATCAACCGGTAAATCATGGAGGAAAGAAGAAAGGTTTTCCTTCTAATACAAGGTCGACAGATCAGCTCGGCTGGGCCCCAGCTAGGGAAGAAGATTCGGCTGTTGTCACCGAATCCCTGCCGTCCATCGTCGAGTAAGGAATTACGATGTCCATTAACACCAGACCGTAACATTAGCTCTTGTGCCTAATGGGCCATATTTTAATGGGTTTTAAAGAATATGCCCACTTTTAAGATATAGGAGAAGAATTTTATGATATATCATAGGGGTCTGAACCAACCGGTTCCGGTCCGTTTCAATCATTCTGAGGTACAAAGACTCAAACCCACCGTTAATGTAATCGATTCTCAAAACCAAGATCGAGACCGGTTATTAATCTATCAATTCGTTACCACTCTTGGCTTATTGGTCGGTTAAACCAAATTCTGTCTATATTTTGGCTAATCAATCAATTAATCAGTCTATAACCGGTTTGACTTCAGGTGGGTCCATAATCGATTTGCTTATGTTGTTAATCAATTTGGCCAAGACCAGCCTATTCATGCAAAAATAAGTTTCCAAAAATTGAAATCGGAACTTTAGTAAACAGTCGGCTCAATTTCAGTATATCTCAGACTGTCTCGGCCGTACTTGAAACTGAACCCTCAAGTAGGGAAATTTTCGGCCCAACCACCATAATGGACTTGATAGGCCTCAAGTGGACATTCCATGAAGCTCATGCCATTTAATAACCCAGCCCAGGTGCTTGTATTCACAGCTGGGGGTGTCAGCCGGGAGTTTCAGTCAGGCCTAATCAGTATTCGCCCATATAGGTAATAAACCCTCATAGGCCAAAGTATGGACACATTTTTATTCATTTTGTTACCCATCCATAATTGGGCTCAAGGTAATGAAGGTATAATCGGGCTAATCGACTAAAAGGGCCATAAATGTGCTTGATGGGCTAATAGGGCTATAAATGGTCCGTTATTGGTCCGAAGACTGTCGGGCCACTATCTTCCTCTGAGAACGTCTGATTATTAATCGGTGATTCTTGAGTTCGGCACATTTAATTATCGATCAGACCAGTCTGGAGCTTTAACTGATCAATTAAGGTTGGACCTACCAACGCGGGCCAACTTTTGACACCCCTACTCTCAGCCAAAGCCATCTATTTTAGTTTATAGATAGATATTATCACATTCGCTGTCAAACAGAACAGAGCCAGAAATCGTGTGTAAACAAAACTTTACACGTGGCAGTTACGCTGGCAGTGCAAAGATTAAAGTGTTGTAATGAAATAGACCCAAAAGGTCCAAAGCAAAGGCCATGAAACTCTTGAAACAACCAAGTTCTTATTAATCCTTTTCTCTATAAATTGATAGAATAGACTATTCAGGTAAGGACTTGTCGTATTGGGATAGTCTCATGGTCCACAGAAGAGACTGTAGAACCATGGAATTGCCACAAATTGTTAATCTTTTGTTTCTATATGAATTGATGAAATAGACCATAATAGCATAAGTTTGGAAAGGTCATTAGATTCAATTAATTGGAAAACATTAATCTTAAATGCATTTGATAATATGGTTTAGCTATTGAGCCTCACTCTATTATCTCATTTTCCAAGGAAAAAATATCTCTAAGTATTGTTCTTGCGTTATATGCTAATAGGGGTATCAAACCCTTATTGAACTTGTCGAACTGGCCGAACCTGATTGGACAAACCCAAACCGAACCACTTCCATATTGGGCTGGCTTCATTGGGGTATCATGAAACTGGTGAAAACCAGATCAAAACTGATTAAAAAAAAAAAAAAAAACTTCCTAGACGAGCTAACTGACATGCCCCAGACCACGGATACCGAATATTTCTCCCCCTATTTGAAAGAGGATGAATCGATAATACCCTCCCTTCCTTGTTCTTCCTTCCTATTTTACCCCTAAATTTCCATGGTCCGTCGACCAGCAAACCCCTTCAGCTTTCCTTCAGATATACATGGTAAAATAAAATCGAACCAGACCGAGCCCAATATCAAACCAATAACATACCGATAAGATGAAACCAAAAAAATTCAAAACCGAGCCGGCTTTGGTTCACCCATTATCAATCCAAAACCAGTTCATCTCGACTGAACTGGTCCTTTGAGACCCCTTTATGCTGCTATAGTTTGTGAATTTTTATCCTACAGTGTTTAATAATTAGGTCAGTTTTCCTGCCCAAGAGGCCCAAATCTATCACATGCATGGTGGGCCTAGTTTGGCATGTTGGGTAAGGTAGTTCAGGTGGGCTAGATGGGCCATCCTAGATAAGACACCTTCTTTGGTCTCATTCACTTAGGAAAGCTGCATTGTTTAATCAATGCTTATATCAAAGTTTTGTAATAACTAGAAAAGGTCTTTCCTTTCCTTTCCTTTAGTAAGTTTCTTTAAGCATTACAAACCCTTTGTTCTCTTTTACTGAAATTATTGGAGAAAAAACCCATCACTCTCTCTCTCTCTCTCTCCCCCCTAGGCCCTCACACCTTGATTTTTTTTTACTGACAACTCTTTCTCATCAACCCTCCCTAAACCTGTTTGTTGTAAATGGGCTATAGTTGCACATGAAAATTTTGAGCCCATTAAATCGCTGGAAAGATTGATGGGCCTAGTATGTACCTGTAGCCAATCAGCCCGAAATCAGCTCTAGATGAGACATCGCAATCACCAAACATACCCCACTGCCTCAAGATGAGCTTGAAGTTGGGAACTTGGGATAGAAGGCAGGGTCAAGACTCCAAGGGATGCACAGTGCCTTCAATATTTCAATCACATCCACATCCAAGCGTGGGTTGGAAGGGGAGAGCTGGGATGGAGACGCTGACAGGTTATAAACAGTACTAGTCCAACCACTGCACCGACCAACGTATGACGCAATCCACTGTTTTCTAGAACCCGGGGGAAGATAGTGGTTGGCCCACAATACAGGCCGGTACAAATCCGGCCAGAAACTTCTCCAGTGTTTTAATCATGGGATCAGGCAATCCGGCACGGGATCTGCTGGGCACCGGTATCACCAATAGTCCCACAAAGATCAACCTGTAATGGGTTGGATTGGGCCAACCCAGATTGAGATTAGTGGTATCAGATAGGGCCCAACTCTGAAACCAGAGATTTTAATCCTTGGTCAGGAACCACTTTTGAAGACTTTCTACCAATAAAAGGGTCCACCCGTCACTGTGGATCATAATATATGCAGTCTTACCCCTATTTTGAGAGAGACTGTTTCCCGATGCAAATCTACGACCATTAAGTCACAATGGAATAAACTAACCGTTGTGCTGGTTCCTTGATCTTTGAAGACTTTCTACCAATGATTTTTTTTTTTGGGTTCGGAACCAATGCTTCCTTAAATACCTTTTAAAACACATCACCCAACTATACATCATAGATCTAATCCCTCAGTTCTTCAATTATTCTTCTATTTCATTGATAGGCCATGAATCCCAGAGAAGTGACAAGGTGACATTGAACATGGGACAGAATTATTGCGCCGCTGACTTAGACAAAGCCTTTCTTTTGTGTCTACTTTTTTGATATGATGCGGTTGAGAGGAAAGTGGAAGCAGAACTAAGCTTCTTGGTTTGAGAAATGATTCTGCTTTTGGAAACCCTATTATGCCCGTAAACTAGAAAGATGCTAATTGTCATGATTGGGCTACTCTTGCTTCCAAGAACATGCCATGCAGCAATCCTTCGATTCTTCATTTTTAAAATTAATTTTTTGAACTAGGATGAATCAAAACTCTAGATCTTCAACGACCCTAAAATGGCATCAACTCATATGATTGATGGGAGATTAGTAGGTCCTTATTCCTTAACTTTAGCCACACAAATTTTATTATATTTTCCTTCTATATGATTGAGTGAAAGTAAGTTTTATACATACTAATCAATGAGATTAATGTCATTATTTATGATAAGTCAACTTGAGAGCACTGTGTCGAAACTAAATCACAAATGAGTTTAAATTCAGAACAGATTCCTAATCCCCATCCCCATCCCCAACCTACAAGGTTAAATAACCTAGAATTGGACACGAGATCAGTCTCCATCGATTTCGATTTAGTCCAAAATCAATAGAATCCTAAATATTAGGATTTAGAAGAAACAAAGATTTTCACAGATCTAGGATTTGTGGATGACTCAATAAACTTATTGATCTTACTACAAAAAGTAAGTTTCTTAGGTTTTTATCTATTTTAATGATTAATTGAAAAATAAAGATCAAAGTGTATTCATGGATTATTTCTAAATAGATGGCAAAAATCGGCATTAATTGGAAATGGGATTGTCTAACCCGATTCCAATTTGAATCAAATGATTCCACTGATTCTAATCCTTCATTAAACCATATTCCTCCAGGAACAGAAGAATAAACCAAGTTAATTAGTTCTACTTAAAAAAAATGTTAAGGTATGACCAAGACAAGCCCATTCAGTAGGCAACTCTGCTTGTCATTCAAGGGCCTTGAACACCTGCAGTGCCCGACAGGCCAAGCGTTCTCAGCATCAAGCTCTCGACATTTACAGCCACAAATAGTTCACAGCCTGTCTTATGGTTTAGCTTAGAGACAATGAGTCTGGCAGCCTCAGGGGTTTGCTGGTTGCAACATCAATGACTGTCTCATGCAACCATGTGCTTGAGCTTGAGCTTTGCATGTGATCCCATTTAACCTCTCATTCCCTCAATAATGCCATAAAACTTTGCAGAAATTTCTCAAGGAACCTAATACCAATACTTATATCATGTAACGGAGGGAATATGAAACTGACTTGTTAAAGGAGAGTTGGTATTAGTCATGTGGCTATTAAAGGAAACGAATGGAAATGGAGGTGACATGAAAGAAGAAAAGCTTCTTACTGTTGCTCATCTATTCATCATTAAATCCAAAAAGTGTGTGGGCAGGGCCCACCACTTTTGTAGTAAAAGGAATAATCAACATTCTGTGGGTCCCGCAACCCATCTAAGCTAGGTTAAAAAGAATGAACTCCTGCCAAAAATAAATAAAAAGAATGAACTATATAGCTATATTTTGAAAGCATATGAAATCATAGAACAGACTTCTCCAAATTAAGACTATTTGGTATGACATGTGGGACTGCATTATCACCTAGAATGCATCCTAAAAATGCATACCAAACGCAACACTAATGTGAGGTGGAGGGCAAGTTTGAGTGAGATGCGATATGTCATAGAAAAGAGCACACTCGTTATTAGCATCCACAAGCTCCCTTCATTAAAGAAAGTAGGAAAGAATAGGATTTGAGTTCTACCCAAAAAAAAAAAAAAAAAAGAAGGATTTGAGTTAGGTTTGGTAAAGAAGATGGTTTTGTAGACTCATTTATGGCAGATTTTCCTTTTCGCTTTCCTCTTATTCTGTGGATGCTGGCTCACCAGAGACTATGTTGAGAAATATGGAAAGGATAGAATCTTTCTTTAGACTTGGTTTCTCCTCACTTTCTAATCAAATATATGGAGAAAATGGGTTTGCAGCCTTGAGGTCTAGGATGCAAAAGTATTCAAAAAGCTTTCCTTGTCAGTGTGTATTTGTTCTTTTTATGGATGAACAAACTTTGGTTTCTTTTGTATCAATGTAAAAATGTCCGGGAAACAAAAAGGTAGGGTAAATATTTTACTTTTACTTTACGTTTGCTCTTGGACATAAGATGGTGGATCCACTGTGCATGACTTCCCTATTTCATTTCCAATAGAACATACTCCCTGTATTTGAGGGCAAATGTTTTCGGATCGGTCCAAATATTCCGTACGTGGCACATCAGATAACGTTCAAATTGTGTCAAGTTTCAGACCTAGAAAAAATACAAGAGCAGCCCAGTGCACCCCCAAAAAAATTTAAATACAAGGATGCATGGGGCTACAGGAGGGTGGCTGGAAGCCTGGAATATAGGAATAATTGTAAAAAAAAAATACAAGGATTCATGGACATATATGGGAGGGTATCTGATTGAATTTAAACTTAAGTTTTGATTCGTGGCTAAACCAAGCCATGACATGTTCATCCAATAATCAACCTAATATTAGGCATGCAATCAGCCTAATAGGACTTTCCTACGACTGTAATAATTCAGTCCCATCAATTGATTTGATTTAAGTGTTACTGTATTTCCCTATTCTGTCCATAATTTCTAAAGTTTCTGGTTCATTGTGATTCTGGTATCTCTAACATTTTGGTAGTGTTGACTTGTTTCAGCCTACCATAGTTCATCAGTAAGAAGACAGAAGCATCTGGAATTCCATCCAGGAGCGCATCTGGAATTCCATCCAGGAGTAGCCCCACCACCCCATCTCCAGGCGGCAGTGATGATGATCTCATTGACATACTTGAGCAGAATCCTGCAATTTACAGAACAAATGCATGTGTGGGGTCTCCTGGGGCCTTTCCTCTTCCCTGCTTCACCCCTGTCCCGACCCCCCTCCCCTCCCCTCCCCTCCAAGGGCTGTAGTTTGCCCTTTGTATTTTAGCATTGCTCCATTTTTCCTTGGCCCCTAGTTTGGGGGTTTCCATATCTTTTCTCTTCCTTCGGTAATGAATATTTATTCACCCAAAACAAAAATCTGACTGGTGCAACTTAACGTAGGAAGTGTGCAGAAACACAATGGCATGCTCTCCTATCATGCCCTCTAGTGAAACAGGTCTAGGCAGCCTCAGCCTTAAAATAAGAACAGAGCATGTCAAAGGAGGTTCAGTGCAAGAACTACTCCAACACATAGCACTCACCCTTCTTAACCCTCATTGATGTGAAATATATCATGGAAAAAGAAACCCTTGTAGCATACTCAAGGGCTATCTAATTACCCAAAGGCTGCGATTAGAAAAACCAGCAGTGATCTAGAACAGCAGATCAATCAAAAACCTCAAATAGAGCAATATCAGCAACCTGGTCAAAGGGATTCCAAACTAGTTCCAGCCCTAGTCAAAAGGCCCAGCAAGCGTTTGGAACGACTGGGCAAAAGCAGAAGCTAGACTGATGGTCAGATTTAGGAATATCAATAGGAAGCCAAACATAGTAAATTGCTAAAACAGAAAAATAGAAACTAAACCATTGAACAGCAAGTAAAACCAAAATAGAAACATTGAACAGATTTAGTAACTAAGTACTGAAATAGCAAGTGAACCAAAACTAGTCACATGTAGGAAATTAAGTACAAGAAAATAGAAACTTAGTACTGCTGAACAGCACTCAAAACTAAGCATCAAACAAGGAACCAATGGATTGACTGAAGAGTGTATTGAGTAAAAACCAGATCTCAAACTAAGAAGAAAACTGACAATTGTTAGAGATCTAAATAGCAGTTCAAGAGGTAAAACAGAAACTGTAAGTTGCATGCGAAAGGACAAAAATCCTGACCTTTAGTGAATGGAAAAGAAGAAGATAAAAGAATAGAAGAAGGGAAGAGAAAGATACCCACCTAGCTGTGGAAAAGGAATCCCACCAAGGTTTCCCTACCGCATCCCACAGTAGAGCAGTTCTGAATCCCACAGAACCATGCTCTGTCTCTCACAGAAATCAGCAAGCCTACAGTTAACAAATTGTTCAAATCGTTTGGGGGGTATAATCCCCTTGATGCAGACATATCATCAAAAGGGGATTATTTAGGAATATGTCTAGGATTGGTTTGTATACATGTTGGACCTTTGGTCCATTGGTTTTCAATATAATAGGCCACTTTAATTGGCCTAAACTGCAGGTATTAAAGATGCATACAGGAATGCTTTTATTAGGGCTTAGTTTCTTACACTTAGTTTATTTTGAAGTTTTTTTGGGTTAGTTCAATTGAACTGGTTCTATGTGGTTCAATTTAAGTTGCATCTTATCTTTATTTGTTTGCTTTAATAGCTAATAGATTGGTGGAGTCCACATCAGCAAGAGCTGATTGTGTCGTGTACAGCTAGGGTGGGATGGTTCTCTCCAAATCACACTGATAACTAAATTTTAAGTGTTATTTCAGTTTCCTAGTCAGTTTAGGTTACCTTATTAGTTAAGGGTGGGCTAGGCTTTTCCTTTTAATATTTGAGTCTAATTTTGAGTCTGCTATATAAGTTTGAAAGGGAGGCAATCATTGTACATGAAATTAGTAAAGAAATTGCAGTTTTTGCTTGCCTCTTCATGTTTGAAGATCTCTTGCATTTGATCAAGAAACCCCATGTGTGTGATCAAGGGAAGGGGTTAGTGTTTGATCCAATAAATATCTAGCAATGAGAAACCTGGGTGGATTGTCCTTATGTTCATGTTCTTTTGCTGCCATTGTTATACTGGATTTTATTCTACTTCTTTTTTATTCACTGCGACTAAGACATACTGAATCAATCATTTCACCGTGCGAGTAGAACAATGGGAAATCCTGGTTACAAATATATAAACCGAAGCTAGACTTGTCTCTCTTGTCTCAGCTTCTTCAACAACTCATTCCACAAGCCGTATCTTGTCCCATATAGCTGGAATAATTCTTTGATATAAAGATCTTGTCTACTGGCTACTGTTTTAAGTATTTCAAATGCAGTACTACATCACCCCTGCTCTTTATTTATAACTTCATGAAAATAAGTAAAATAGAAAACCCCCATGTGTGGAAGGAGGAATCCCTTACAAACTAAGTTTTCCACAATAAAAATTCTTCTAGAGCTTGGCAAAATAGATATTTATAACTTCATGGAAAAAAATAAAATAGAAAAACCCCCTTATGTGGAAGGAGTCCCTTACAACCTAAATTTTCCACACACACACACACACACCAAAAAAAAAAAAAAACTCTTATTAATCACATTGAATCCACTATTTTGTGTCAGTTTAGTTAATGGCCATGGGCCTTGGGGTGGGGTTGTCTCTGGCTGGGCCTATGTCAATTGGGCTAAATTCATAAATAATGTATGGTATATAATTATAATAAATATATTATTTATTATAACTAGGCAGGGAAAATGGGTAAGGAGGATCAGAATAAACTTCTCACACTCACCCTCCCCACCTAGACTAAATAATACAAAATCCTTAACCTATACAGCCCTACTCAGAAATCCCTTGTGATCATTCTCCATGAGATGTGAGTTAGGAAAGAATAATTTCTGGGTCTTGGTTGGATCAACATTTCATATTTTCCAATGTTCTCAAGGTACATTTGAATATGAAAAACCAAGAAACATACTCTACATAAAAAATGTTTATAGAGGCATCTAATCTATTCCAATACCCAGTGCCAATAGAAACTTGTGTTTGGCTCTCAAAAAATAATTGATGAATTTTCACCAAAAGAAAAATGAAGTTCAAAATCATGCCCCTAAAATGAAAACATCAAGTCAAAAAATTAAAAATAATAACAACCCTATCATTAACAACTTACATGAGAACCGGAACTCAGTAGAGGCCCAAAAATTTCCACCAGAAAGCTCCAACAACTCCCCAGATGGCAGCATTAATGATGGCCATGATAAATCCAATTTTGAAAACATCAGGTAGGTCCACATAACCCGCTGTATAATTAGGGGGGGGAGAGAGAGAGAGAGAAAAAAAAAAGTGAAAAGTCATAAGTTCCCTTGCTTGCGTGGATATTAACCCAAAAAGAAAAATCATATCTGGGACAGTAACAGCATAGAAAGACATTTCAATAATTTGAACACCCGCATGCAAAGATGTTCATACCCCAGCAAATGCAGGAGGAAGAAATTAGTCCCAAGTGAAGAATGAATTGGTAAAATCAAATTTGACAATCAAATGGCCAACAGGTGTTGCAAACAATAGCTTAAAAAACAAGATGAAACAATGACATACAATAAAAGGAATACCTCCATAATATACCAAGAGAGTCCCAATCCAGGACCCCCAACAGCAGGAGTATGGATAAGCCAAGCATTGCAGTAACAACACTTGCTATGCCAAGAGAGTCCCTACACATAAACAAAGCTCCATTAGAATCCAGCACCAACCAAACTGATGGTACTTAGTCGGAACAAAAAGGCTATGACTCTTCTCATAAATTAAGGTTTCCATGGACCTCAAGCTTACAATGTCGGAGGGACTGTAGATACAATGTAGAGCCACTGAGACCATATAAATTAGCATGGCTATTAAAAAGAAAGAAAGATAATTGTCTTGACTTAATCACTGAAATATATTAAAGGTGAGGTGGAAAAAGAAATCCAAAGTTTCAAACCATAGAGGACAATTCAAAAGGCTTAACCAGATTGGTTAACACACCAACCTAAGTAATAAATCCAGCTATCATAGAACTCCAAAAATAATGAAATGCCATGACTCCCAAAAAAAGGTGCAAGGTAGAATTTAGAGAACAAATGAAGGCATATGCAATGCAAAAACAACAACAATTAGGAAAATAGTGACTTTGCCAGGGATTTATTTTAAGGATAACAATGTACCCACAGGTCAAACAAATTTATACCTTCTAGATCCTCTACAACCTTAGTCCCTTGCCATGTCTTAAACTAGCTTTTTTACTCTTAATGGCTACTTGATCCTCATAATCCCACCACCAAATCTCCTTAGAGGAAATGATGTTTTCCTTTTGATTTGCCTAGAACATCTTTAGCCCAACTTATCAATAAATGATTTCAAATTATCTCCTTTTAAGCTCTGCCTCCTTATCCTAGGGCAAATAGACTCACATTTCTTACAATTTGGCATAAAGAGACACATATCCATGACCACTAATATATGTTGTATGGTTAGGCTCTCCCCCAATATAACCTTACAATCCTTACATAACAACCTATCGGACCTTCTCATTAGAAAGAAATTCATTTGGCCACTATAATACCCACTCTTGAAGGTAACTAAATACTCCTCTTTCTTTTCAAAGTATGCGTTCACAATGGATAGATCATATGCCACCACAAAATCTAAAACCAAAATCCCCTCAACATTCCTATCTCCAAAACTATATCCTCCATGTACACCTTTGTTGCCTCTACGATCTCTCCCAACATGTCCATTCAAATAATAATATTTTCTCCTTGACTAAAACCTTGCACTAAACCCTCCATGTGTTCACAAAATTATAACTCACTATTTTCATCAATCCTACTTGGGGTGCATAAGAGCTAATTATATTGATAACCTCTTTCTCTAACACAAGCTTGATAAATATAATCCTATCACCAAAACTTTTAACATCCACCACATCATTCTTTATATCATTATCCACTATTATGCCCACTCCGTTTCTATTACTTTTATCCCGCATATACCAAAGCTTAGAGTCATCCAACCCTATAGCTTTTTTTTATCATTCCATCTAGTCTCTTGGATATAGGCTATGTTAAGCCTTCATCTCCTCAAAACAGCTATCAATTCTAGACTCTTACCATTAAAGATATTATTTTCCCAGATGATAATCTAATCTTATGCTTTTGAACTTACTTTATTTAGCATACTCATCCTTGACATAGTTGTCAAGGTGCCTTGACGCCTTGGCGTCCAAACGGTTTGCCTGTGGCCTAGGGGATTGTCGCTTTAGTGCCCTGCATGTCGTATTTTATTTTGGCACTTATTTATGCCAAATATCATTTAAGTAAATGTTTTTATATTTGTTATTTCATTAATTTAAGACATTATTCATAAATTAAAAAATACCCCTTGGCACTACTGCGGTACTAGTCCACAACTACCATTTCTATAACAACACTTCCCTGCCGCCTATCCACTCAGTCTCCTTTTCGGACTTCAGGAACATTGAGTAAAGGGAGGCACGGGGGCGGAAAGATCTACTCATTCAAAGGGAAAGTGCACCCCTCTATTTATTCTCAAAAGAAGAAGAGCTAATGGACTTACAGATCCTCATGCCAGCGAGGGAAAGAAAAGACGCCCACTACGAGAGGAGAGAGTGATTCAGCTGCTAACAAGCACAGGTTTTTCATTAAATGAATGACTCCAATAAATATAGTTTAAATCAAATTCCAAAAGGATAAAAAATCAACCCCCCAATTCAAGAAAAAAATTGGATTTTTTATTGTAGGGGCGATTTTCAACTTTCAAATGCTGGGGTTCTTCTCAATTTTGAAAAATTCATAAATCTTATCATGGTAAAACATTGGTAAAAACCAAAATTTCGGTAAATTAATCTTTCGTTTTGATGTCCATAAAATTATTTTCATTTAGACAATTTTAACAGCATTCATGCACTTTAAAATAAGTTTGATCAGAACATAACTTTGTCATTACAACTAAGATTTAGTAATATTAGACTTATTGGAAAGCTGGTTTTATGCTATACCTAATACAAAAAATTTCATGTAAAAGTAAAATCATTTGACTAATCAAACTTATTAAAAAACAAGAACATTTCTTTAAATGTTGACTTTTGATGACTTTATGTGATTTAATATTGATTTTTGATGACTTTATGTGGCTTAATATTGATTTTTTATGACTTGATAAGGCTTAATGATTTTTTAGTTTATTCGCTTTATTGATTTGTCTTTTTGACGAATATGTTTCATTGGTATGAATCTCTAATATTTATTTAGCAGATAAGTAGAATTATATATTTTGTAATATGCTATTTATGTCAAATAAAATGGTTACATAAAAAAAAGCAATACTAGAATGCTTTATTAGCCTAGGCGACACCTTATGCCCACCTTATCGCCAAAGCTCTTAGGAAGACCCTCAAACACCTTGGTCGCCTTTCCTTCTTGATAACTATGCCTCACCATGTCGCTGACACGTTGCGTCGCTCACAGGGGACACCCTTGCTCAATGTTCAATACACCCAAATCAAAGTGGTAGTGTGTCGCCTACCGGGGGGGCCCTAGCATAAGGTCAAAAATCTAAGGTTTTAGAATCCATGTAAAAAGGGTTTGGGTAAAATTTTTCTGTGTCGACCTGAAGGACCAACCCTCCTCACTTTATCCGGGCTTGAGACTGGCAGCAAAAAGATTGGTAGAGTTTACATGTAATACGATTGCACAACCATCAATAGGGGGGAAAACAAACCATAGTTGTCAAGGCATCCAGAGTCTCAAGTTCAAGCCTCCTGGCCATTATTCCCCACCACCACCACCCCCTTCTATAGAATAGGTACCGATTACAAAAAAAAAAAAAAAAAAAAGAGTTTCATTCTTGATAGGCTCTAGGAAAAACATAAAATATCCATTGACAGAAGAATTTGTCAATTTTCTCTTCATAAAATATCTTTCTTTGCCTATCAAATGAAAATTAGGGACCAAGATGCCTGATCCACCACTGTCACTTAGTTGTATCAGTAGTGTGAATAGATCCAATCAATACAAAATAGAACAGTGTTCATGGTATGAAAAATTAAGTATCACCTACACAGTCATGGGGGAAAGGAAGATGTCTGAGACTGAATGCCACTTACCCGAAGACCCACAATGAGATGGCAAGAATCATTGTACCAACCATCACCCATTCATTTCTTGTGACAGGACCCATCTGCTCCAACTTCTTTGTGGCCATGGCAGGGGCTTCCGGCGTGTCCTTAGTTTCAGAAGGATAGAGCTTATAAAGGATAAATGGAGTGACCAGAAGAGAAACAAATGCAGGCAAAACTAGCAGCCTTGAACCAGGAAACCCACGGGCTGGCAATTTTGACCCCAAGTTCCTCAGCTAACTGGAGGCAGAGCAGGTTTTGAGCTGCAGCAGTTAGGAAAAGAGCACTTGAGTTACCAGCGGACTGTCATGCAACACACAAGTAGCTGAAACATTGCCAGATGATCAACTTCAGAACATCAAGAGAACAAGGAGCTATTTTCAGTTGCTGAAATGTGAGACACATTGACTGTAACATTTTCATTCCCCCAGTGGTTCAGAAAGAGTACCGTTGCCCTGAAACTAGAACAGATTAACAATCTAATCCAATTACGGCTATAATCAAGGAGTCAATTTTGCACTAAATGGATCCAGGGCATTCCAAAGAGATGCATATAATCCGTTAGGTTGTCCAAGAAAACTGAAAAAGGAAAACTTTTTTGTTGAATAGAGCCATAACTGACTGTTAATGTTGTAGAAAGCAGATATATTCAACTCAGGGCGGGAAAAATTAACACAGTGAAAATTCATTATCATGAAGCTTTAGGAAAGAATTAAGGGGGAAAAAAATGGGGAAACCTGGAACTGGGACTGAATCAGATAGGAACCAAGCTTCTTTGACGAAGGATCACCAGGCTTGCTTCCAGCAGAAAGCGAAAGCGACTTAATAATTGGCAGGAAAACGCCCCCAGCTCTCGCAGTCATACTCGGCATAGCCGGAGCAATGAGCGCTTCACTAAGGGTCAATCCATAAGATAATCCCAAAGTACTCTTCCCCAGCCACTTGACAAAGTAAGTGGCAATTCGATCCCCAAGTCCCGTCTTCACGAACCCGCTAGCAAAGAAAAAAGAGATAACTATCAACCAAATCACGTCGCTCGTGAAAGCCGAACAAGCTGTCGAGAAAGTAAGTGTTCTTGTTACAATTGAGGTTGTGAGACCGAGGAAAGCCCAAGCACCAACGGGCAGAGGACTCAGCACAAGTCCTGCTATCGTCGACAAGAAGATCGAAAGCAATTGCCATGCTTGTGGAGAGACTTCGACTGTTTTCGGAATTAAGAACCGAACAATCACTCCAATGCCGACTGAGATCACGAAGGTGAGTAGCTTCGCTCCTTGAGTAGCAGAACCAGAGCTTTGTACCTTCTCATCCGAGCTCGAAGAGGCTTAAATAAACTTCTGAGGTATGTATTTCTTCAAAGGAGAAGATAATGGTTTAGGGTTCGAGAGAGAAAACCAAGAGTGAGAGCCAAAGAGAAGCAATGAAGACGAAGAAGAACAAGATCGGATAAGTTCGATTGGTCGATCTGTGAGGACTTGAGATTTACAAAACGAAGCGATAGATCTTCAGGAAAGAGAGAAACGAGAGGAAAAGGAAACGAAGGTGGTAGATGGAGAGTAGATTGCGAAGCTCTCCATTGTGAAGCGACTCCGCTTCGTCCACCGGAGCGGAACCTCTGAAGAGAATAACGAGATTGAATATGTTGTTCAGTGTGAGGAAGGAGATTAAAGATGGAGTTGTTAAATTGGGATGGATCCACTGTGTGAGTACGTGCACGTGAACTGCTGGTGTTAGTCTCATCGAAGCGGAATCTGAATCTGAATCGTCCATCGGTTGTGGGGCCACAGCGTACTTTATGTCCTAACTACTAACCCACTTTCATCTACAGAGATCTGGTCTGTCAGACGTGTGGACCATGAAAGGAACTAGATGATCCGGATCAAGATAAACCAGTAAGATGACTTAACAAAGCATCTCAGGGTTATTTCGTCAACAAAAATTGTTTCTAAAAGTCGATAAATGTTGAGTGGACCAGATCTTCTGAACCGGAGTCTTAGATAAAAGTCCCTCTCAACGCGAGGTGTTTGGTCCGTGATGAGCTCTTCAACCCGTCAAAATTCTGGACCAATTTGCTTAGATCAGATTTTTATTTTTATGGTGATCCTTATGTTTATAAAATCCTGTTCGTGGGGTGAGAGCCCCTAGATCCATATTGACATGTCAAGTTTCAGACGCATCAAAGTTGGCCACAACAAAAATATAGCTTAGGAAATCCAAGGCTATTACATGGTGAACAAAAACTAATATAAAGCACAAACTCTTTATCCAATGGTTAATGTGGTCACATCAACAATCCATGTGGCAAGGCATGTATGAAAGCCATAACAACGGACACATATTGAGGATTTTTTGGAACAAAACGTGGTTCATGGGAAGGTCGTGTCCATTGCAACAAAAGTATAGGTGGACAGTAAACTGATTGACCCTCCAAACATTGTACTTTTTGTGGCAAACTCAACGAACATTGTAAGCTTAACACATTCAACCAGAGTGGTCTCCACCATTAACTAATTTTAATTGATATTGTTGCATCTTATACTAATACCGTAAATGTGTCCTCTAAAGACACCACACTTGCTTCTTCGTCTATAGTTCTTTGATTAGGTTTTTGTGTCTCGAGATGATTACAATCATGGAGCAATGAAATGAACACTCCCACTCCTTCACTTGAATCCTTCCATTGACCCTCATGTTGGTGTAGGTGCAATTTGAAAAATCTATTCCCTTTAATTAGATATCTTCTTTCGTATTGGCACACATCCCATTTACGTCTATAATATATCATACTCTTGACATTATTCTGCCCTATTTGAGCCCTAACATTGAATAGTGATTTAGATTAAAAAGATTGCAAAAATAAATAATTCAGATTTATCTTGTAAAAAAAAAAGGTCCATTCTTACATTGATGATTACAGACAGTATTGCTCTTATGCCTAGACACAAAAGGGGACAAAATGTCTACACCGTCTTCTCATGAAAGGTGAAAATTTTATCGTTATTGATACTTTCTTATTGACCCCTTCGCTAATGTAGGGGCTAGGCTGCCCCAAGAAAAAAGGAAAAAAATATCCATGATGGGCCGACCATGGAACATTCGTGTAGAAAATAAATAGAATTTTCTCATTATCGTGCCGTGGAAAGAACAAAGATCGTATTAATTGTATATAATATTGGCATATTTAAAAAATTCATATAATACGGTTTTTATTTAAAAATAATCATTGCTATACATATTCTTATTTGGATAAGCTGATAGTAGATAAATAAGGTGAACCAGACAAGAACCATGCGACGCGCAAATACGAAACAGTACATAAGACCCTCAAATGTCAATGGAGAATTGAGGATTAGAGAGGGAAAGAAAGGTGACGTGTATTTATTTAACATTCGTTTTCTGAAATTGGATAAGATAAAATCTCAGCCGTTCATTCCTTATTAGTTTTCAATATCTAGACTCTACCTTTGCGTCAGGCTTCTTCCGTTTACCGACTTCGATCGTTCGGTGGTGCTTCCACGCCTAATCTCCTGTGGTTCCATCTTACTAGGAGGCTTCCTCTTCTGTTGATATAATATATAAGAAGCAAAGCGCTCAGATTTGGCGAGCAGAGGAAGAACAATGGCATCTATCTTCAACCTTTCTTGCTTTACCAGGGCTTTTTTTTGTTCTCAGTGAGTAGTTGATCTTCTTTCCTTTGTCATCCTTCGTAAGTGGTGGATTTTCCGTATATATCCTTTTCAATTTCTATAGAGATCTCGTTTTTTTAAGATTGTTTGGATTTATTGAATCTCACCTTGGTTGTGATGTGATGATCTTTTGTTTCCATATCACTTTTGAATGAGTTCTTAACTTCTGCTAGTTCGAATCCTTCAACCCTTCCTTCTCTTTTGAAAGGAATTTTAGGCACAATTGTGATGCATTCTGTTTCCCCTTTTGTCATGTTTATGTTCGATTGTGGATTGGAACGGTTTTAATACTTTTTTTTCTTCTCATTTTTGGTAATTATCATGGTTATATATTGAAACGTAAAGAAAACATACATAGTTGGACTGCACAAATGATACCACTCCGTTTGGCCCTAGCAATTGCTTGGTGAACCCTCTCTTCTGGGGGATCTCTGGACCAATTCAAGAAAAATCTTTGATGGTTTTGGAAGCTAATTCATGAGCTGCCTTATTGCATACGTGGTTAACAGACACATCATCAAAATCAACACGTAGAAAGTCCACAACATAAATCCAAAAGGCTAAAATGTAAGGGAATATCAATCAACTGAATCTATGATACTCATTATCTCATTGGCATCTCCTTCTACCACGGTTTACTTGCCCTTGAGTTGAAGAGCTAGCTCCATCCCCAGTATCATGGTAGCTGCCTCTGCCTCTCTCGGCTATGTGCTTCTGAACCAGAAACATGTAGCTGTGAGAAAATTAGCATCAGTATCTCCAATTATCGCACTTGCACGGTTGCACCACACAAGCTAAAAAAAGGGTGTACCCAGTGCACGAGGTCCCACCGCTGCAAGGTGTGGGGAGGGTCATAATGTACGCAGGCTCACCCCCCTTCGGCGGAGAGGCTGTTTCCTGTTCAGAATTAAACAAAGCATCTGTATTGATCTTTTATGGTTCCTTTGTTTGGAGAGGTCCAATTCTGAGTTGCTATCTGATTGCTTGTGTCTTCCTGAGTTTGATATCATTCTTGCTCATCCAGTGCCCTTGTCGGCCCACTTTTTCTCCATCTGTTGCACTCCATGTAATACTGTAATACTTGCTTTGTGACAACTCTTGGATTTGAAATGATTTGTTCACATACTTCCGGTTTTTTGGCCCAGAAAATTCTTTTCCTTATGAATCCAACACATAACAGTTTGTCCAGTTTTTCTTTTGTTGTCATTCCACTGCATTGCCACGAGTCTTTAACCAAATCCTCTACATTCTTCCAAGTGGAAATCCTCTTAAGAAGGTCTCTCCTATTTGAGGCCCACCATATGTATCTTGCAAAGTCATATTCTAGTAGACAATGCCTGCAGTTCCTCTTTCATTCCCACATATTGGGTACACCTGGTCCTCAATGTGGAATATTCGATAAAGTTCCATCCTTGATGGAAGAATAGTCGTCATGCATTTCTGTAAGAAGAATCATAATTCCTTGTCTTGAATTTGTCTTCCAAAACTTGGACTTCTTCCTCCTGCGATTAGACTGCAACTTGATTCTTGAATCTGCATCAGTATCCATCCCATACTTGCCACCAAAACCATTTTTTTTTCTTAAAAAAAATGGCATGCATTTTTGGACTGCTCTTCAAAAGAGTGATGAGTTCTGAGTTTGTGTACCTGCCTATTCCTGAAGTATTTATGCTTATGTAGTTGATACTCAGAGGCTCCTTTGTTCGAAACGTTCACCCATGACTTTGGTATATATAGCTCAGACCATCTAAACAAGGGTAGTTCTTAGGAGAAGCAATGGAATTTGCTGAGGAACTCTACCAAAATCACTTTGGATTGCATCCAAAGATTGTGACTTTGCATGAGTTTCTTAGGGAACAGAAAGGATGACATGTTAATTTGGTAAAAATGATGATGCTGACTTAACTAAAGTATATCTATTGGCCTGTGACAGCAGCTTCCATTTCCAGGTTGACTCTTGTTCGAAATTTTGTTAATGTTTAATGATTTGACCTTTGACTTATTCCATGATTGGCTTTCCTTTTTTTTTTTTTTTTTTTTATTTATTTATTTTTTATTTGATTGGGGGTGGTGGTGGTGGAGGAGGAGAATATATAACAACTTTATTGCTGAAGAAAGAGAAGTACAAAGAAGACAAAGAGCTACATATGATATATAGAAGTACAACAACAATCTAGTCCTCCTCAAAAGGACCCAGCCCCCTCAACCTCAACCCAAAACAAATATATGATATATGCCTCACAAAGGAATAGAATCCCCGAAACAGGTTCAGGGTCTAAGCACTCCTTGCTTGGCCAAATTATCTGCAACCTCATTTGCACTTCTTGGTTGCCATCGAAACTCAATAGCAACTTGGGCTTTGAGATGCCGCATTGACTTAATAAGATGATTTTACCGCCAAGATGCTCCCCTAGAATCTGTCATCCATCTAATCAGATTAGCTGAGTCCCCTTCCAGTATTGATCACTCCTAGGTGTTTATTCTTATTTGAGTTTTCTTGACTTTAAGGAGCCCAGCAATGAACCTTGCGTTTATGCTTATTTTGTTGGGTTTGCTTGAACTGTTAATTTTATCTTTCTTGTTCTCTGGACATGGCTATTTCGTGTTATGGGGAAGTAAAACAAAGGTATTTGAAGGCCCACTGATTTGTTGTCATGCTGGTTGACTCATCATCCCTTTCAATATTTGTGCTTGATTTATGTTTCATGCTGTTCTTAATATCTCGACTTCTGAGTTTAGACTGGATTTCCAATGGTCATAGTTTGGAGGTCTGAACGTGCTTATTAAAAGCATCCCCAGTGAATTCGTGAATCACGAGTGCACTGACTTGGGAGGGAATACAAAAAGTTGTCTAGTTCATAGTTAATTTATGTTATGTGCATTTCTTAAGTTTTGATGTAAAAAATGTAACATAAATAAGTTTTCGTTTTGTTCAAATGTAATGAAAAGTTAATGATCATCCAAATTCTGAAATTCCTCTGCTAATTATTTTTCTCTGTTGATTTACCATCTGTTCTTTCTTTAGGGGGTACAAAAACTCTAATTGGATCAATGGATTACACTTTATGAATCCATTTGTCATGAATGTGAAGACATCAAATGTGGCCCTGGTGAATCTGAGTAGAAGCTTGTGCTTCAGTCTCAAGGGCAATGGTGAAGTAAGGGCTACATTGATTTCTGGAGAAGGTGGTCTCCTATCTTATCCCAAAGGTGGTACAGTGACTGGACAAAGTACTTTATTGATGGGGAGAAGGGTGTTGAGACTTGAGATGCAACCTGATGCAATACTATTTGGAACACTTGCAACAGAGACAGTTCCTTCAACTGATGCTTTTGTTGTTGATGCAGATGAACAGGATCTGGATCACCCTACAGCAGGGTTCTCTTCCATCCCAGAGGCAATCAAAGACATCAGCCAAGGCAAGGTTTGTTCTCTTTCTATCTTGTTTATGTTGCAGGTTCTGGGTTTTATATTTTAATTTTTCTTTGTTAAAGTCTTTAGTAACTTTAATTCTATACATCAGATGGTCATTGTTGTAGATGATGAAGACAGAGAAAATGAGGGAGATTTGATAATGGCAGGATCCTTGGTGACAACTGAAGCTATGGCATTTATTGTAAAACATGGAACTGGAATTGTATGTGTAAGTATGAAAGCAGAAGACCTAGAAAGGTTACAACTTCCTTTGATGGTAACACATAAGGAGAATGAGGAAAAACTTCGTACAGCATTCACAGTGTCAGTGGTATGTATTTTCTCCACCTTGAAATGTTCAAAACCAATGGTTTATCCTTCAACTAATAAGATAAAGCACTGCAGCATAGCAAATTAACTATCAACTAAGTGATTTGCATATTCTTTGTTTCTATGTCTATGAGCTCTGTGCTTTTGTAATTTTGATAAATGCATCTTTGATCTTGACTATAAAGCACTAATGTAGGATGCGAAACGTGGTACGACCACAGGAGTATCAGCTCGTGATAGGGCAACAACAATATTGGCTCTTGCCTCTAGAGATTCAAAACCTGAAGATTTCAATCGTCCAGGTCATATCTTTCCTCTGAAGTACAGGGAGGGAGGCGTTCTGAAAAGAGCTGGACATACAGAAGCTTCTGTCGATCTTGCCACGTTGGCTGGGTTAGAACCAGCTGCTTTACTTTGTGAGGTTGTAGATGATGATGGTTCCATGGCTCGACTACCAAAGCTCCAACAGTTTGCAAAGAGAGAGAACTTGAAGATCATCTCTGTTGCTGATTTAATCAGGTATATCATCATGCCAGCTCTTGGGAAAGAAATTCCTGATCTCTCTGAGGGCCATAGGAGCATTTCTTAATCTGTTGGTTATAACAAGAAGTTATGCCATTTCTAATAATTTTACTTGGTAAATCTTTTCTCAAGTTTGTTTTTTATTTCTCTTGCTTCTATTTCATTAATTCATGAATTTCTGATGCTATGTCCCTTTTTTTTTTCCTTTTTCTTTGGGTGAGCAAGGATTTATTAGAAAAGAGGAAAGAATACAAGAGCCCCTGATGCAGATTCATCACCAAATTAAGCTTTTTTGCCTAGTAATAAATCTAGGAATGGGTTGTATACTGTTGGGCCTTTGGTTCATGGGGTTTCAATGTAATATGCCACTTTTATGGGCCTAAAGTATGGGTAATAAAGTTGCATCCGAGATTAGCTAGTTTGTTTTCTATAAGTTTTTATTTCATGTCTTTGTTATGTTTTAATTTCAAATTGAACCATGATCCATATTGGTCCAATGTCTATTCAATTTAATTGAATCTTTCTTTATTGGTTTTTTTTTTTATTAGATATTTCCTAGGCTGGATAAGGGAATCGATTATGGATTTCCTATGTAGATTCCAACTTTGTATTTAGTCTTTGTTTAAGCTAGAGTGGATTGAGGGTTCCAAATGAGATTCTACTTCTGATATTTATCTTTAATAAAGTAATTTTGGGGCTCATTCTAGCCCACAATTTTAGAAAAAACATTGATGAGCACATTTATGTGTGAAATCTAGGGTAGTAAAATATACATTTTACATATTTAGAATGGAGCTACCTTGGGTTTTACTCTCTTTTTGCAGGTTTTATATTTTCAAGGCCTTAAGAATTATCGGGCGCTATATCTTCAATTTTACACGTAAAGAGGTCATATTTCTTTTCATGGTTGCGAAGAGGACGAAATTCTGAGCAAGATGGACGTGTTCAATCAAAAGTACACATTCGTTTGGTCACCCGTACAAATGATTATTCTTTTCGGGCTAAAAAAAGAATAATGGATTAGAACTAAACCGAGATGCAGAACCAGCCCATTTGCAGTTGTCCCAGAGGTACAAGGAATATTCCAAATGCCAACAAGAATCGATGGACCACATCCTTAAATGATTGAAGATTCGTTTTTAGTAACAACTACCTAGTGTAGTTGGTGAGCCATGGTGTGCAAAATTTCCTTGCTCACCAAGAGGTCTCAAATTCGAATCTCATGGCTGTTTTTTTTAGAGAATTTTGTTGAAGATTTCCTGCTTTTCACTCACTTAAAGCACTAAGGGCATGGAGGGGATTTTCACATCAAATTAGAAGCAAGGAAAATCATGGAAGGGTTCCTGCGCAAGAAGAGAAGAAAAAAAAGGAAAGAAAAAAAAAGGAGAAATAAAGATTGTCCAAATCTTCTCTCTCCTCCACATCATCACCAAAAGATTGTCCAAATCACACAAAGCAAGAAGGAAAATCATCCCTTAGAGGGAGAAAAAGAAGAGAAATAAATTAGAAAAAAAAAAAGGAAAGAAAATAAGCAAACAAATTATAGGAAATTTCTCAAAGTTTATTTCTCTCTTCTCTCTCCTCCACCTTAGCACTTTTGGTCTCAAAAGATCTCACAACCAATTGTGGGTTTCT
>NC_056562.1:9432178-9491122 GCF_013358625.1 Macadamia integrifolia | reverse complement strand
GTAGACTCCCTCAATAGTCTTCTCTCCCCCCTTTCATTCCCTCTTCTGACTATCATTTCTTTCTTAATTTAGGATTTTAATTTCAGTTGTTACATTATTGCTATCCCTTTCCCCCAAGGTTCATGGCTAGTGTATGTGTTGGCTTTGCCCCTCCTAGCCATAGAACCATCAATTTATTGCTTTTATTTTAATTGTCTCCTTTCCCTAAAGCCAAGTAGAGTAACCCTTGTAAGAGTGACTCTCTGGTCAAGTAGGGAAGCTCATATTATGATGCATCCCTCGGGCTAAGTAGAGAAACCTACTTGTGAGTCTCTCTCTAGCTTTATCCCCTTTATTTTACTTTATTTTTATTTCAGCATTTTTTTCTTTATTGTTTTTTTTTAATTGTGTGGGTTGTTTATTTTCAGTTATTTATTTATTTAATTTTAATTGCGTGGCTTGCGTCTTTAAATTCTTAGATGACAAATGGTTAGGACGTTATTTTAGATACATATGTTTAGGACGGTAATTAGAATTATATCACAACCATTAATTGGTTCACTTTCGCATTATTAAAAGAAATGAAAAAATAAAGTGGTTGTTCTTCCTGTGTTCGACCCGTAGCTACACTGATCCGTACGCTTGCGGTTACATTTTAAATCTCAAACAAACATACTGTTGCAAGTTTTCTCAATTGGAGCACCTGGTGTTGATCCAGGGAAAAAGGACTGATGTCTGATCCAGTTGATACCTGGTGGTCAGAATCTCAGGTCATCTTCAACTCATGTTCTGTCTATGGTTATTATCCTACTGGTTTTCTTATTCTCATTCTTCCTTCTTTGCCATGAACAAGTAAGTATATCTCTGAAATTTCCTGCAACTAAGAACCTAGTTTCTAGAAGATCATATACTCCATTTTTTGGATTAAGCAAACCAGCCATCAGATCTCTCTGAAAATTTGATCGAACATCAAGAACCATAATTGGGGAACTCAATCCACATTTCATCCTATTCTGACCAGACGATTTTCTAGAATTGTGAATTTCCTGTTTTGCTCTTCTTCTCCATTAGATACCTAATTCACCTCTGATTCAACTTATGATTTCTGAACTCATTTACCTACTGTTTATATGTTATTTTCATGTCTGAAACCAGTAACCTTTCTTCAACTTCTGAACCCTAATTATGTTTTTCAATTTTATGTTTTACCCCTATTCCTATTGCTGTTAGGAATCACGTATGTCTCCCCAACCTGAATTATTCTTTTTGAGTCTTCAAACCAGTACTACATTAAGGGCCCTCCTAAGAGGTAGGGGAGGAAGAAAAGAAACTAAGTGTAACATTAGGCATGGAAGGCTCTAGGAATAAAAAATAAGCTTGTTCCTTGGGGTATCAATGCACCGGGATGAGTCACCAGAAAGCTTGCATCTAATGGAATGATCTGGATTTATGAGTTCATCGCCTAATGTTACACTCCATCCAAACGTGGTATATGGCAGCGCTGAAAGCAAGCTTACCCACTGAGTCATAGCTGGCTTTACCAGTGAAAATCATAACCACCCAATACCATGCTCTATGAAAGGGCAAGACTTCTCCTTTGAGGCCCACATTTGGCGAGCAGCCCTTTCCTGACAAAGGAGAAGGGGCAGGTGAAAAAGAGGTGGTCCACATCTTCAGGGGAGTTCCAGAGAAGACAGTAGATGGGAGAGGCTGGGATTTGTCTCTCAACGAGGAAGGATTGCGTTAGGGGGTATATCACCTTCTACCTTGAAGTTAGAGCCCTTAAATATTGGATTCTACTCTAGAGTTGGAGTAACTTTCTTGCATTTGTACTGGGTAAAGCAAAATTCCCATATCAAAAGCTCCCGTTATTTTTAGAATGGCAATTCTA
Source organism: Macadamia integrifolia (assembly GCF_013358625.1). Lineage (NCBI taxonomy): Eukaryota > Viridiplantae > Streptophyta > Magnoliopsida > Proteales > Proteaceae > Macadamia > Macadamia integrifolia. The sequence continues at coordinate 9,489,252 of NC_056562.1, read as the reverse complement.
ACCTTGTTTAGGTTAGGCCCATTTAAAATCTCAATTTCCTAGCTTCCCTTCTCTCTGCATACCTCATAACCTCATCCTCAAAATTACCATCGTCATGGTCACCATTGACGATATTAAGATTACCAAAATACACCTATATTTAATTTGATCTAAATACACCTATAGAGGTTTCATTTCGACAGTCCCTTTATTTAATCCCTTGTACTTTTGCAGTTCTAGCTAGAAACTTTTTGCATCATGATTCATTTATTTCTAAAGATCTGATTAGTAACTCAGTCATCTTGACTTTCTTTTAGTATAACTATGCAATTACTGCCCATTTAATCTGGGTGGCATTTTATGCTTCCACATTATTATCAGGAATTCCTTTCCCCACGTTACCTATACGTCCTGCTTGTCAGGTTCATAAAGTGTGCAGGCATTCATACTCTTGTCTTGGCCTATGCTTATTACTTAATTGCATATGTATTGATGTCAAATTGCAATTGTGAAATGTGTACTCTGAGAGGTGTAGGTACTGGTAACCAAATTTTCAACCTGCCCTCTTTCTCACTCTGTGGGGGGGGGGGGGGGGGGAATATGACTTCTCAGAGCAGTGGAGATTTGCTAAGGCTGTTGCTGTCTCTGATCTATCTATTTTCTGGTGTTTTAAAATGGAAGTCATACTCATATGCATTGTGGTTGGCCCATAGTTTTGGGAGGGGAACTTAACATTGTCGTCTGTTGTTCATTACACTCTTGTTTATTCTATGGATATTTCAGTTGTCTAAATTTAAAAGTCTCTTCTGAATTTATTAATTAAATTTACAGGTATAGGAGGAAGAGAGAGAGGTTGGTGGAGAGGGCTTCTGCTGCTCCATTGCCGCTGAAGTGGGGCCCATTCACAGCATACTGTTATAAATCACTGCTAGATGGTATCGAGCATATTGCTATGGTTAAAGTAAGCAACTTTCAAGTGTTCATAATTGTTGTTTTCACATTTATAAATACTGAATTCTCACATGCCTCCGCATCATGCAACATTGAAAGTAAAACGAGGGCATGCTTGGTATTCATTGCTGCTCTTCCTGTTGCAGTGATATGTCAGCCATGCTCTGCTATATCACCATCAGGTTAGATGCCCTGAACATCAATCATAATGCTCGTCTTGAAATTGCCATTGTTAGAAGTGTATATTTTTTTATCAAAACAAAAGGGTGTCTAAATCACATAAATGATTTTATTGTTGTTTTAAAAGGGTTTATCTTAGACTTTTGGTTGGCAGAACTAGGACAAACCTTGACTTCATTGTGACTCGTACTTTCCTCATAGAGCATGGAACTTGCCTAAAATATCAAAGGTGACAATCCCTGGTCTGTTAATTTTTCAGATATCTTTTTGTGTCTGAGAACTGCATTTGTTATGCCTACAGGGTGCTATTGGGGATGGGCAGGACATTCTTGTACGGGTACACTCTGAGTGCCTCACTGGAGACATATTTGGGTCAGCTAGGTGCGACTGTGGGCGTCAGCTGGCACTTGCAATGAAGCAGATTGAAGCAGCTGGTAGGGGTGTGTTGGTTTACCTCCGTGGACATGAGGGAAGGGGCATTGGCTTGGGCCACAAACTTCGTGCCTACAATTTGCAGGATGATGGACGTGACACTGTGGAAGCTAATGAAGAGCTAGGATTGCCTGTTGATTCGAGAGAGTATGGGATTGGTGCTCAGGTATCGGAAACTTTATGTTGAGCTTCTAATGTTGAAATAATTCTATTTCTAGGTTTCTACTTGATTTTACCACTGATAATTAGATTGCCAATCATCAACTGCTTCTGAGATCTATGGCTGACATTGTTGGGTAGATGAACCCTATTTTACTCATTGGTATTATAAATGGACAGCTGGTACTTTATTATAGTCTGTCATTATAAGCTTGTGGCTGATTTATAGTGGTGCGTCAGGTTGACAGCCGGCACTTACTATAATTAGCCATAACTCGTCAATCTTTTTGCATGGATCTTCGCGCTCATCCTTGCTTGGAATCTCCATGTAGCCGACCCCATTAAGTTGGGATAAGGTTTTGGATGTTGTTGTTGTTGGTATTATAAATGGACTTGTTGAGCCAGACTAATTGATTACTCAATCTTGCTAGTTTTGTTCGGGCCAACCTGGCACGGTGATAGATAAATGGAGGGTGGGCTAGCTAGAAAAGTAAAGGCCATATAGTGAGTGCTTTGTTGGGGTTGTTTGTGCAGATATGTGCATGCTCATGTGTATAGAAACATCCACAGAGTTCATTGCCACCTAATGTCTGTAATGGACCAAATTTTGATCTAAATCTGATCTGAATCCAATTTGATAAGGCTTATCTCTGAGGGCTTGATCCAATTCTATCATGATCCATTCTGTTAAGTAGTGATCCGATTAATAAACAGATGGAATTATATATGAAACTGTCAAGGAGGGAAGGACCTAAGCCAGTTTGGAGACTCCTTTTTTCTTTTTCTTTTTTTATTATAATTATTCTCCCTCTTATTTTTGTCAAAATTGCATAGATATTGTGTAATTTTTTAAAGAAAAAGACAGGCAAATTATAAGATATTACATAATCATATAGGACTGGATCCAAACCGGATATTTAAATCCTTTTGATTCTAATTTAGGGATCCATCGGAGTATTGGATCAGATCATATTCGGTTCGTTTCGTGATTGGATTTTTGGACTGGATCAGGAGTGACCTGACTCAAATCCAACGCATTGACAGCCCTATTTGTGACCCTTGATGTCAGTCACTGGGGAAAGGATTTGGAGAAGAGACAGAAGCTGTCGCTGGTGGTAAGTTTCAGCCCTGACATTTTGTGACACATAATGGCCACCTTCTCTGCTGGTGTTTTGCCGGTCAAAAAGTTTCACATTTTGACAACTTGGGAGAAGTCCAATATATGGTGCAGAATCTGCTGTAATCTTACGGGTAACTAATCAATGGTACCCTACCTATTTGCCAATCAAATTGACCAAATCATCCATCCACGTGGCTCAAATAGGAGCTGAAGCATAGTTGTCAAGGCATCACCTAGGAGTCCTGGCCAGTTCTATTTTTTGGTGCCTCAGTTGCCTAGGCAGTGCCTTGTTGGTGTCGACTTATTCTTTTACCCCCTTGAATGCCGTGGTTCGCCTAGGCGCTGTGACAACTATGAGCTGAAGGCAGGGTCTGTGAAGGAAAAGCTCCCTATATAGCCCTAGACATGTGGCAGTGAAGTTGGTGCTGAAATATTGTTGACATGTTGTCCAGTGTCCACTTCACATCTATCCATCTGGCAAGTTTCAGTGCAACAGCAGTTCTCATGTGCTAATAAAAATTTAAGACATGGTTTAAAAGTTCAACTTTAGGGTTGATAATATGGGTTTTCCTTGGTAAATCCTGGTAGAGTTTAGTTTTCTATGTTTCAACTTTCGATCTGCTAGATGCACTTTGACTCGAGACAATTTTGAACATGCATTACTTGTGGACAATGTGTTCCTGAAGTTGGCAATTTCCCTGTAATTTCCTTAGGAATCCATTTGAAATCCTTAGTTGCACAATCTTCAGATTATTTTTCTTTTTCTATTGCATTCTTATTCTGGTTAGTTTGAATTTCTGGAATGAATCAGTTCAGGATTATGGGTTATAAGACCTCATGTTTGCTGTTTTTCTCTTGTATGATTTTTACTGTGTTTGGTCTCTATTAAAATCTTACTAGAATGTTTCAGTTTTCAATCGTGTTTGATACTCTTTCCAAGTTCCTGTTCTCAATATGTCATATTTGTTCTGTAGTAAGTACTTTACTGTTAGCTTTTGATGCTGATTTGGATGGATAAAATTAATCATATTGTTGAATTAATTGCTTGACTAATTGCAGATATTGAGAGATCTGGGTGTTCGTACAATGAACTTGATGACTAACAATCCCGCAAAGTATGTTGGACTCAAAGGCTATGGTTTGTCAGTTGCGGGCAGGGTGCCGTTGTTAACCCCGATAACAATAGAGAACAAAAGATACTTGGAGACAAAACGTGCAAAAATGGGGCATATTTACAATCCTGAATTCATTAAAAATCTTAATGGCCGCCCAGGTGGAAAATCAATTCTTGATAAGCCATCAGAAGAAGATAACAATGATGATGTTAAGCCACCTGATGGAGTAGCTGAGTCATAATAAGGCTATCTGCTGCACACATGATCTAAGGGTTGCAAACCCATCCAGGAATTGGGTTATCAAAAAGGCCTTGTATGTGGAAATAGAGATCATCTTCAACCTGCAACCTGAGTAATTCAATTATGCAGAAGGCTTTTGTGCTGTGAGATATCTGAGTGTATTATCCCCTGAGCAGAAAGGTGGTTATGAACTAAGTAGCGGATATAATCATTTGTAGAACTAATTGGTAAATTCTTGGATGAAGTTTCAGGTGAGTTGTTAGAAAGATTTGGTTTTAATTACTGCTGTTCTTTAACCATTGTATAAATCATTCAGAAAATAATCCATCTAGGGAGTTTCAAAATGTTGTGTAGAGGGTGGACCTCAAGTCCTCAACACAATAGTAAGGTTGCTCCATTGCGACCTAGTGGTCATGGGTTCAAGTCAGGAAACAACCTCTCCACGAAACAAGGGTAAGGCTGCAGACATTATGACCCTCACCAGACCATGCAGTGTCGGGAGACTCATGCACTAGGTACACCTTTTTTAGGGGGTTTCATATGTTGTTCTCATCAATTTTGAACCATGGTTGCATTGGTTGGTTTCTTCAGAGGATATAGCCATCTATATTTTTGTTCTTACTCCAAAATTCTTTCTAGGTAGCCATGTATTATCAAGCAGACCAGAAAACAGATTGTTTCAATTATTTATAGTAGTTATTGATTATAGACCTGTTCCTTTGCCCTTCTTTCTCTAAGATTTTTTTTTTTTTCATTTATTTATGTATTATGGCAAATTTGGTGCTTTCCTTTAGTGGATGAGACATGTACTCCATTGCCACTAAGGATAAAATGAGCATGTAGTTAGTTTCCTCAACCAATTTTTTTTTTTTTTTTTTGTAGCAGTTTCCTCAACCATTAGTAGTCTTTCTTCTAAGGTGTTCTTGACTTATTTCCCCATCTTTTCTGGATACTATCATAATTTGATTACATGTAGCTTAGCATTTAATGAGTTTTGTACCTGCTAGTGAATCTGAAATGTGAAAGGGAAGGGGTAGACTTGTGACCTTGGTCATGACTAATAAGGTGATACTTTCACACAATAGCTGGACAAAGGCTTTGAATCAATAGAGATTGCAACTTTGCTGAGTCCTTCAGTATGGTCTTTCAGAATTATAACTTGAATTAGAGCAGATATACCAACTTCTGGAATAAGGTTTTCTTTTAGGTTATAGACAATTTGGGAATCAAACCATAAATAGCTAGTTGGTGCCCCACAATTCACATTTCAGAATACAGAAAGAGTTGGTTCAAGTATGCATGAACTGTTTTCACACAATTTAAAAAATAATAGATTTCTTGTGATGTAACTGCATCGAGTCCGGATCCTCTACGGCCTCCCAGCTGTTGGATGCTCACTGCCAGCTCACCACTTTGGTTCACAACTGCATCAATACTTCTTTGAACACCTATTAATATGGTTCAGAACTTCATATCTATATATACTGTGAATCAGTATTGACATTTTAGAAGATCAAAGCTGTCTAAACCAACAAGAAAAAGAAGTGTAGCAATCAAGTTGATCAATACACTTATAGCATAACACCTATGGAGAAGGGTGACAGATCCTCAGATCCCAAAAAAGGCTCAAAGTACAAGATAAGGGAGAGGAAGAGGAGTCCTCCAAAGAGGTGGATAAGGAAAAACTCAGGAAACTATCTAAGGCAAAACTCAAAGAACTATCTGTTCTTTCACTTTATCAAGGTTTATCATTGCCTAAATTTTAAAAGTTGAAGTGATACAATAAAGAAAGCATATGCCACACAAGACCAGTGGAGAGATTGCATTGATGGGAATTCAAATAGAGAAACAAGAAGAAGAGAGAGCTGATCAAGAAACATAGACTATAGATTTCTTTTCTTTTCTTTTCTTTTCTTTTTTTTTTTTTTTTGGTGAACAACCTGGCTTCTTATTACTTTTGAAGTTTGCTATGACTTTTAAGTAAGCTTAGTGCATTAACCATGGATTCCAATTAGTGGTTTAAGCTTTGATATGGGCAAAAGAAGGATACATGGTTCCATGGCCCTTGCACCCAAGCATAGAGGGTAGCCGAAATTATGCCCCCACCCACCCCTGTGAAACCCAATAAATCAACATTGTCTTCATGCCCATGTGTGCTCCCTCATTTACTCCTATATTGTGAAACCAAGGAATGTTCTTTTCCCTTGTAAGTATATAGATTTTTTCCTTTTTTTTTTGGGTAAACAATAAATATATAGTTACACCTTAAAGAGTGTTTTGTTTTTGTAAGATTTGATAAGATGTGGTACCACCTTAAGCTATGTTAATGGATTTACAATAGTTTGTAATCAGTGGTTATTTTAATATCTTTAATTATGTTCTTTCAAAATCTAAGGGATGATGACCACTATCTATTGGATATCTCCACATTAACCCCCAAAAAATATGCCACGTGACACATTTGATAAGGATGAAATTTTGCAAATAGGAAAATCCTGAGCTCTCCTGCTCACATATTAAGTGTCAACCTGAGTAGAGTTTTCTGAGTGGCAAACTAAAACATTGAAAATTTCTAAACTACCTTTGAAAAAAAAAGTTTTTAAGTGTGGAGATAGGTTATATGAATACATATGATTATGAATTGGATAGCCATTACATGGATGGGCATATTGTTTGAATCTACTATGATTTATTTATTGTGGTAATTCTGACTCTGAAATTTAATGTGGCCAAAAACAGAATTACATAGATATCCATGTAGTTGAAATTAAGGGTGTTAAAATCAAATCGAAAGCGATTACTGAAATCAAATCGATTCGTTTACACAGGAACCATTGACGTTTACATAGGAACCATTGACGAGAATGGGTCTTTGGGTGCGGCATTTTCTATGAAACCATTTTGGAACTATATATTTGTCAAATAAATGGCTCAATTTTGGTTTCCTTATATGAAACTATTAATAAGCGGTTCGTATACAATTCAACTTTGGTTTCTACCTCTTGACACCATGAACTAAATCAAACCACACGATTTAGCTGAAATGGCAGAATTTACACCCTTACAAGTTACAACACTCATAGATAAATTAAGATACAATTTATTGATCAACTGAGGGAGATACTTCCTTGGTTTACACTAGTACATAGGTCCCCTAAATTGCTCCTTCAAAAATTATGAATCAGCAAGAGCGTTCAATTTTTTCCTTCTTCTATGTTGGGTTGTAAACCTTCCAACATCTGACTTATATACATGTATTAATCAACTTAAGGAGCACGAATACAAATAGTAGCTACCTCGCGAGAGAGATGAGAGTAGTGTAAAAAAGTTTCATGAGAGTAGATGTTTATTGCAGAAGTTCTTGACCTGAAGGGACACCAACAAGCTACTACTGAATGTGGACATAGTCGAGGAGAACGTAGTTTACGATAAAATTAAGTATTTTATTTGACTTCTGAAGCACCCCCTCTCCCTCTCTTTTTCTCTCCAATCTTTAGGTGATTTAATTTGGTGAGCCACATGACTACAAATAATACTACAATTGATGCCCTTAACATCAATACCACAATTGGAATCTCATTTTAAAATAAATAAATAAATAAATAAAAAGAACACAAAATAGCTTAACACCATATCGATAATGACTAACACTTACCCATACCAGATCGATAATATGGCAATGTTATTTAATGATTGACATTTTAGAAATTAGTTACTTTTTAAAACTAATTTAGATAGATTCTAAATGTTATTTTATGATTGACAGGTGTATAAAGAAGAATACAGTCGAGATGCATGGGATCAAGGCTAATTAATACTAAAAACCGAAAAAAAAAAAAAACCCACGATTCACATACACAAATCGCCGGGATTTCTCGAGGGTTTGCAGTTTACAAAGAACTGAAGAGTGAAAGAAGGAAGAATCAGCCGACAGCCGACGTCGAGCCTTCCTCCTTCGAATCTTGCTACGGCGGCGAGGATTTTTCTCCGGCAGCTTCCGTTGAAGCTTCGTAGCCTCCTCTCCAGGTACATTGTTGTATATTTTTTTTCCCCTTATCTTCTTTCATCTTCATTCTTCTTCATGCTATGGTGACTGGTGAGAGTTGTTTTTTTTTGTTTTTTTCCTTCTTCTTTCGTCTCTATTCTTCTTCATCCTACGCCTACGGTGAGAGCTCAGTGCTCTACCTGCTTCTTCTTTTTTCTTCTTCCCTTACTTTATATTTCTGTTCGTACCTGTTATGAATTCAGAATTCATATAACTTCTTTCTTCTCCATTCTTCTTCATCCTACGCCTAAGGTCAATTTATATGAAGTTATATGAATTCTGAATTCTGCCATTACCTTCTATTTCCTATTTCTGTTCCTACCTGTTTCTCTCAATTCAACCAGTGGATGAACTTAAAATTTTAGTGCGTAATCAACTCCAGTAGACCATCCTTCGGTTATAATATCGGTCCCATCTACAGGTTTGGTCTCGAGTTATTTAACCTCCTATATTCTGTCCACAAATTATTGTAATGGAGTTCTATCTTCTTCACTGCAACAGTGCAACCTGAAGCTCTGTTTTTTTTTTTTTTTTTTTTTGGATGGGCACAATGTGTTGTACTGTTGTCCCCTTTATTTTTTCCACCTTCCATGTTTGTGTGACTACTATGAATATTCATATGATTGTATGTCCTTTAGCATTTTACATATTCTTTTCCAATAATTTGCTTTCCTATGGAACAAAGTTCGATTATTTATTATGGCTGCCATCTGTACATCATGTTTGGAGATGCTAAATTAGCTCCTATGATAGTGTTTATAATTTTCAAATGTTTGTTGGGATAGGTAGCTTCTGTTTAATTTGAAAAACGCATTAATGCTAAAACGTGAGTTTTTTCTCCAGTGCATGTTGTGCACATGATGTAAACCAAACTTCTGGAGTCCGTTTGGCTCTTATATGCTATAGCATGTTCCAAGGTCTTGGGTTTGACTCTTGCTGGATTTTTGCATCTCTATTCTATTTGTTAATCTCTGTTTAAAAAAAATAAAAATGTAGGGATCATCTGGTTATTCTGATTTTTTGGTTTTAATCTGTTTTTTAGGTTGGTGATGCTTAACTGCCCCATTTGGCAGATTATATTGGATTCAGGATAATGGATATGCTTATGTGTTCATGGCCTTGTGTTAATATTGGTGTAACCTGTGACATATTTCAGAGGGACCTTGATAGGTGATGAAGTTTCACAGAATCTGTTCCCACCAGAAACTTGTTCATCATTGTTTGTCCCCACTATTTAAAATCTCTGCTCCTTTCACAGGTCTTCCTCACGATGCTCAATCCATCCAAAGTTCTGCTAAACTTGGTGGAGAGAAAACTAGAGCAATCCTCAAATTGATTGAGAAGGGTAATTTCAGCCCAACATCAAACACCTACTCTAAGCTCCTATCAGAATGCACTGCCACCAGGTCTCTCGATCAAGGAATGCAGATTCATGCCCACATCACCAAATATGGATTCTCCCAAGATATGACACTTCGCAACCATTTGATCAATCTCTACTCAAAATGTCAGATCTTTTGTTATGCTTGCAAGTTGATCGACGAAATTATGGAGCCAGATTTGGTTTCTTGGTCGGCCCTTATATCTGGATATGCCCAGAGTGGGCTTGGTGAAGAAGCGCTTGCTGCTTTTCGCCTGATGCATCTATCTGGTGTCAAGTGTAATGAATTCACATTTCCTAGTGTTCTTAAAGCATGCTCGATTAAGAAGGATTTGGAGGGAGGCAAGCAGATTCATGGGATTGTTGTCACCACTGGCTTCGAGACTGATGTGTTTGTTGCAAATACTTTGGTTGTTATGTATGCCAAGTGTGGCGAGCTCCTTGATTCATGCAAGCTGTTCAGTGAGATTCCTGAAAGGAATGTTGTTTCTTGGAATGCTGTGTTCTCTAGTTACATACAACACGGCCACTTTGAGGAAGCAGTTGATCTATTTCAGGAAATGCTATCGGGAGGAACGAAACCTGATGAGTTTAGTTTGTCAAGTATCTTGAATGCTTGCACAGGTTCAGGAGATTATATCCAAGGAAAAAGAATTCATGGGTATTTGATCAGGCTTGGATATGATTCGGATCACTTCTCAGTTAATGCACTTGTTGATATGTATGCAAAATTAGGAGATTTAAATGCAGCAATTGCAGTTTTTGAGAAGATACCTCGACCGGATACTGTTTCCTGGAATGCTATTATTGCTGGTTGTGTTCTTCATGGATATTATGATTGGGCAGTGGAATTGGTGGTGCAGATGAAAAGGTCAGGGACTTCTCCAAACATGTTCGCTTTGTCAAGTATTCTCAAAGCTTGTGCTGGAATGGAGACGAAAGAGTTGGGTAAGCAGGTGCACTGTGATTTGATCAAACTGAATATTGAGTCTGATTTGTTTGTGAGTGTTGGCCTAATTGATATGTATTCCAAAGTCAATCTCATGGAAGAAGCAAGGCTGGTGTTCGATTTGATGGTAGACAAAGATTTGATTTCTTGGAATGCCATTATATCAGGATATTCACTAAATGAAAATGATGAAGAAGCTGTCTCTCTCTTTCTGGACATGTTGGCTGAAGGGCTTAGTTTCAACCAAACCACTTTATCTACTATCCTTAAATCCACCGCTAGCTTGCAAGACATTGACATGAGTAAACAAGTTCATGCATTAGTCGTAAAGTCAGGATATGAAGATGATAATTATGTTATAAACAGCCTTATTGATTCGTATGGAAAATGTAGCCATGTAGAAGCAGCAGCAAGAATCTTTGAGGAATACCCCCTTGGAGACGTCGTAACTTTCACGTCTATGATCACAGCTTTTTCTCAGTATGGGCAAGGTGAGGAAGCTCTGAAGCTCTTTCTGCAAATGCTTGATATGGGGCTGAGGCCAGATCCATTTATTTGTAGTAGCCTTCTCAATGCCTGTGCAAATCTATCTGCCTACGAGCAAGGGAAACAAATACATGTTCACATGTTGAAGAATGGATTCTTGTCAGATGTATTTGCAGGGAATGCCCTAGTTAATATGTATGCTAAATGTGGAAGTATAGAAGACGCGGGCCATGCCTTCCTAGAGATACCAGATAGGGGGATAGTCTCCTGGTCTGCAATAATTGGGGGACTTGCTCAACATGGGCATGGAAAGAAGGCCTTGCAATTGTTCGATCAGATGCTAAGAGAGGGATTTCTTCCAAACCATATCACTTTGGTCAGTGTACTTTGTGCTTGTAATCATGCAGGTCTAGTAGCCGAGGCCAAACAATACTTCACATCAATGGAAGAGCTCTTTGGAATCAAACCGATGCAGGAACACTATGCGTGCATGATTGATATCCTTGGTCGTGCTGGAAGACTAAGTGAAGCGGTGGAGCTTGTAAACAATATGCCTTTTGAAGCCAATGCTTCAGTATGGGGAGCACTCCTTGGTGCGTCCAGAATACACAAGGATCTTGAACTTGGCAGACATGCTGCTGAGAGGCTTTTTTCCCTTGAACCAGAGAAATCTGGAACCCATGTTCTTCTTGCAAATATGTATGCATCAGCAGGCATGTGGGACAATGTTGCCAAGGTTAGAAGGCTGATGAAAACCAGCAAGATTAAGAAGGAACCTGGGATGAGTTGGATTGAGGTGAAAGACAAAGTGCATGCCTTTATAGTAGGGGATAGGAGCCATTCGAGAACCAAAGAAATATATGCAAAGCTTGAAGAGTTGAGTGATTTGATGACTAAAGCCGGATATGAACCTAAGGTAGAAATTGACCTTCATGATGTTGATCGAAGTGAAAAAGAGTTGCTTCTCTTCCACCACAGTGAGAGGCTTGCAGTGGCTTTTGGCTTGCTTGCTACACCTGCGGGAGCTCCTATTAGGGTGAAGAAGAATCTTAGAGTTTGTGAAGATTGCCACATTGCATTGAAGTACATCTGTAAGATTGTTTCAAGGGAGATAATTGTGAGAGACGTCAACCGGTTCCACCACTTCAGGGATGGATATTGCTCTTGTGGGGATTATTGGTGATGCTTGAGAGGGGCAATTTCTCTCATGTGCAGCGTCGACCCCCCCCCCCCTCTTCCAACATTTTTGTTACATAGAAGTAACTATACAACCTCCCATTATTTTTGTAACATTACCATCATTGTTTCATTTGCTTTTCGTTTTTGAGTAATAACTTACAAATCTGATAGCCCCTTTTGTAGCAGAGTTCATTTTACCTTAATTCCTAATTAGGTTTAGAGTTCATTGATCTGCATTACCTATATTCATGAGAAACATTCCAAGTAGTTGTGAGAGAGCAGGGATAATTATGGATTAAATGAATCCCACCCCGAACCCCCCTCTTTTTTTTTTTTTTTTTTTTTTTTTTAAGTTATATAGGCTTTTTATATTTTGCCCGAGTTGCAATGTTATCTCTGTTCTCTTGGTTTTAGTGTTCACTACGATGAACATGATGTGAAGGAAAGTATCGTATGCTAGTGTTTCCTTGAGTTTATCTCTCTCATCTCTATTATAAATTAACATATTTGCCCCCTTATTGTGGGAGAAAAGAGATAGACACAAGGTGTGATGAGTATATCATGTGGTCGTGCATGTAACTCTTTCCCTTTCCCACTGGGTTCTCTGAGCAAGTAAGGTACTTTATGGTCTACAACCTCTCACATTGATTTGTTCAATTGCTAGTCATTACTTTAAAAAAATTGTGGGCAATGTAACCCATTATGTCTAGCGTTCCTCCTGCCAAAATGTAAATACCCATCACATATAGGGGCAGTTGGGTCTTTTCATTCCCAACTAAGTTTGGGTGTGGGGAACAGTAGATGAATGGGTTTATTCTACAAAAATAATTATAAGAAAAAAAGAAGCCTAAAAGATAGTATGGCCCCTACTCCTAGAAATAGTGGACACCCACTCCTCATGAGAGGCAGAAGTCTTGCCCACTATTATTGCTTCTACTAGTGTTCCTATTGGTCCATTTGCTAGTATAGGGGCCATAATGTCTTTTAGGAAACCCTCTCCCTAATTATATTAAGGAAAAAAGAATATTACTCATTAATGTGTGACTATGCCTAGACACAGTGGGTGCAAAAAGATCACATTGTCCGTTCTGAAAATACTCACATATATCCTGGATGATGCGGATCCAGGTTCCCAAAATCAGGGATTGGATCACTTAAGCCCCACAAGAATGATGAAATATCTCAATTTAAAGGTTGAGGGGCAGTTTTGCAAATTCAGGAATATTCAAGTACTTAAAAAAAGATGAAAATAGGTACAAGGGTTAAACTGAAATAAAAAAAGAAGTAAAAGAGGGGGTATTCTGGAATTTAAGTTCAAACTAGAGATAATTAGAAACAAACTTTGGAAAGAAGTGGGCTTTGTGACAATAACAAAAGATCTGACCTCATGTGAAAATTTAGCAAGTGTTTTTGTTGCAAATAAAGGGTGTTCATCTTCAACCTAAGGTCTCGACAGTGAACAGAACCAACAGTAACCCAAACTTGTCGGGTGTCAATTCTCAGTCACAACTCTACAGTTCAAGCTGGGGCATCATACAAGAATTCGTAGCAGCATCTAGATTCAGGCACCAACTCCCAACCCCTACAGGAATCGATCAACAACCTGATGGAATCTGATCTGGCGGAAGATAGGGTTCAGCCCAGTTGCAGATCTGAGTTCCTACCACAGAAAAGGCGAGATGACCTAAGGTTCAGAGAGGATGATTCGCCTAAGTATAGGCTGCCTTCGACTTAAATCTTAGGGTCAACCGACTGGAGAAAGGACTTCTGTGAAGCTTCCTCTAAAATATGGTACTGTCGCCCGTAACAGAGTATCTCAAATCAGGTAAAATAAACAGCAGGAAATAATAAAGGCTAAGGAAGAAGAGAAGAAATAAAGAAGTAGAGGATAAGAAGGGAAGAAGAAAATAAGAAGAGAGAAAAATCAGAAACGAGAGAGATGGGGGTCACGGCAGTCCATATTCAGCCAAGCAAAACATTCAATTTTTTTTCAAAAAAAACTTCAAAATCTCAAAACTGAGTTCTTCTCTGTTACATGACTAATATAAAGGAAAAATCAAACAATTAATGGAAACTACTTGAAAATTGAAATTATTCTAAAATTAGAAGCTAGCTAATTTAAAAAGAAATTAATTCTAAAACAATAGAAAATCAAATCAAAATATATTTCTTTCCTAAGTCCATCGTGCAACTGCATCACTGGGTAGCATTCTCTTGCCTTTATATAATAGATATGGGAAAATATAGTATCCGCCTTCGACTCAGAAAACCTTTTTCCACGTTTTATAAAATGGTTTACAGGTCTAGCATCAACCCCTCCACAAAGGGGAAAAATACCTTCCATGAATATTCTTTCCTATGAATGGTGCAACAATTTATTCCCTTCTTTTTTTTGATTAGATAATAATATTTCTTAACTTTAAAGTCAAAGCAATTAGGTTGGAAGTTTGCCTCATACAAAATAGGTAGATCGCATTATGATGCAACATATGCAGGACCAGATCCTCTCTTAGATGATGACCTTCTGCAACAGTCTCATATTATTCAAGGGGTGTAAGGTGTCATGCTGTCATTTTTGGGTGCGGATCCGCATCCAATAAATGATATGAGATTATTGCAGGAGATCATGGTCCAGATCTGGATTCACTGACACATCCACATTAAAAAAGAAAAGGAAAAAAAAATGAAAAAAAAATATTCTATCAATAAATAAGCAAAAACAGGAAGGAAGTAGGGGAGAAGAAAAAGATAAATGTGAATGGGGAAAAAGAAATAGGGATAACTAAAGGGTAGTTATGTAAATTTTGCAAAACCGTGTCAACCATTAACACAACCGCGTAATCAAACCTAACCCTCAAGCCAAAGTTGAACCAAAGGGAATAAGGCGACATGCAGAGACAAACAAAAAGGACACAGTCAATGAGTCAAAGGAAGCGGTACGCGGTTGAAGACTAGTTTATCTCCAACGTTCTAATCATACTACGTCCTCTCTGACTACATAATTACAAATTTACCCTCCTCATGTCACTCGGTGAAAACAAACCAGCACTTCGAGTCTCGAAGACCTTCTAGAAGAATTCTAATGGCATCATTGTAAATTTAACTAGAATTAGGGTCATTGTTGTAATGGAAAGTGACCTCGTGAAAGAAACAAAGAATGGAGAAGAACAGCAGTAGGTGATAATGATTTGGGGCGAGGGTTCTGGGCGGCTTTGGACCTTAAAAAGGAGATGGAATGAATCATCACAACAAACCCTCTTCTTCTCTCTCTCTCTCCTACATTTTTCTTCTTCTCTTTTCAAACGACTCTTATCTGCTGTGTTCAAGGGAGCACAGATCGGAATCCGCCCATCGTCGCCGGAATTTCTCAGCCGAACACTTATGCTAGAGAGCCAGATCGGATTTGAGTGTTTTTTGCAGATCTTGAACGGGTCGGAAGAGGAAACCGAGTTCATTTGAGAGAGAGCTGGAAGCTTTGGGATCAAACCCAGATGCTATTTTTTTTGAGCTATAGTTGGAAAATGTCATCTCAGTGATCTCAGAAGATTCTTTCATTGTTCTGATCAATATGGAAAGGAAGAATAATATCCAAATCCCGTAGTTTCCTGGTCAGATTCATGGGGAACTGTTTTGCTATTGAAGAACAATATGAAACTACGAAGCCAGGTATTAATCGTTAATGTTCATCTCTAACATTATTTCCATGTTTCTTTTGGATTTGAATTTCGTCTGCAATTTATGGTTTTCCTTATTTGGTAGGACATTTGGGACTCAAGTACATTAGCATGTTTAAGAAAACTAGGTTTAAGTTACCTAATGTTATAAGTAACAATTATTTGTTGGGTAGGTGGGTGGGAAGTGTAGAGTTATAGGGAACAACATTTTTTTTTTTTGGTGAAGAGTTATAGGGAACAAGCTATTGTCACCAGAGGGTGAATTATGAAGTTGAAAACTTCTTTTAATTGTTCCTCATCTTATTTCTAAAAGTTATTTATTGTAGTATTTAATGCTATGGTTATGTGAAATGAAAGGATTTACCTTCGTTTGGAGGGAAAAAAAATGTTATACGTAAAGGCAAACAAGTAAGATTATGACTTTTTCTCAAGACTTATACACCTTGATTTTCCCTTAAAAAAGCCTACATTTAGAAGTAATAATGTTATAAGAATTACAAACAGATAATCAAAAACGATTTCTTACCGGTTCCTATGGGTCAATACCCTGCAAAAAAAAAAAAAAAAATCCGGTAATACTAATGGTCTCAAAAGTAGAATCTGAACCCATTTACAAACGTAATGGTAGCATGGTGTTGTCATGATTTGAAATTCTATATGAACTTTCATGAACCAAATTGAAGGTTAAAAAAATGTAAAAAAATATTGATAGATAATGTTGAAGCTTATAGAACTATGAACTGCTTCATGAGAGTACAGTTGCTTGCTCAGTTGGTTGGTGCCTTGCCAGCAGAGTGCAGGTTCCAGAAGGTCATGGGTTCAACTCTTGTATGTTGACCTTGTACCTTATGGCACACTTCCCCTTTCCCCTTTCCCCTTCCCCTTTCCCCTACTGGTTAAAGTCCCATTGGGTTGTTGGATAGTATAGGCACCAAGAAAAAAAAGAGCTTGAGGGACCTACATTTGTTTTCTCATCAACTTAAGTTTTAGCGTTAGTTATCCATAGCCATTTAATCTTGCTGGCATCTAACAAATTTAGTCATCTATGAATTTCAGTTGCCAAATCCCAAGCCACAATTGCATCTCCAACGAAACAAGACAGAGCCGGGGCAAATGTTACAGTGACTCCCAGAGATGTCAAAGACCTGATTGAGAATCTTGGATACAGTAATGTTGACATCTTTACACATAATGAGCTGAGATTGGCTACCAAGAACTTTCGCCCAGATCAAGTTATTGGTGAAGGTGGGTTCGGGGTCGTCTACAAAGGAATTATAGATGAAAATATCAGATCAGGTTACCAAACCACGGAAGTTGCTATTAAAGTTCTTGACCCAGAGGGGCTACAAGGCGACCGAGAATGGCTGGTATTTGTCTTCCTTTTTGTTAATTTTCAGCTTACTGTTTCATTTGTCCATTAGTGAGTGTACATCCTTATAAGAAATGATAATTGATTTGGATTGCTATCTGGTCTGTTTAATTGGTTACTGTCAGGGATATCTGCTTAGTGAAGAAAAAAAATGCAGAACAATGTACATAATAGGCTACTGTATCTACCTTGTAGACCAAATGACCCAGAAATATTTATATTAAATTTATGAGAAGGATTGACACACTACCACTTTACATTAACATCATACACTCCTAAAAGGGAAGAGGAGTTTCCGTGGGTGTTATACAGGGGTGGCTACCTTATTACATGAAGAGAGAAGAAAGAGAGCATGTGAGGGGGTGTAGGCACCCCCATCATGTGCCCGGCTTTTCCCCTTAATTTATACCTTTTGAAAAACAGACTCACCCTTTACTGTTCAATGCTTTTTTGTTTCCCTCTCTTTTGGGGAAAGGGTGGGTGGGGGGATGAATATGGTTCAGTGGATTACCTCACAAAAACAAGCAATGGATCAGGTCCCAACCCACCTGTTCTTCAAATTGAGTGTCAGGTCAACCACTTCAAATCGCCATGCCATGCCATGCCATGCTGGGTTTAGAGCTCTAGCTAATTTAGTAAATTTGTACTCACTACATGTTAAAGGCAGTGTAGAATGGTTTATAACTTTACATGCTGCATCATGGCAGAGGGACCATTTGATGGGATGTAGACACCCAAAACTGTACAAAATTGATAGCCTTGTAATAGTGCTGACCTAAATCTTGCTGGAAGTATTGTTAGTGGTCAAACATGGTCTGTATGATGCTTTTCTTTGCTGGAATGTTTTCTTTGATGCTTTGACACTTAAGAGGAACTTCATAGTTTGTGTTCATTATCCTTTTAGGCAGAGGTCAACTATCTTGGACAACTCAGTCACCCAAATCTTGTCAAACTCATTGGATACTGCTGTGAAGATGAGCACAGGATGTTGGTCTATGAATATATGGCCTGCGGGAGCCTGGAAAATCAGCTCTTTCGAAGTAAGTAGTAACTGAATGGCATTTTGAGAATTATATGACATAAAGAAGAGTAGAAGGTTTCACACACTGGTGCACTAACTTAGACTGGCCTGGAAATTAGTACTTGCCAACCACAATGCAGGCCATCTAAGCTTTTCTGCCCACTTGGTAATTCAGAAACATACCTCTAATCTGGGTTTTCTAGACACAGAAAGTGTTGAAAAGAATTAAATGACTCCAATTAGCATTCTCATGTATAGTCAAGGAGTGGAAAAATATTTCCATTGTTCAAACAAATTTTTGATTCTTCATAAGTATATAGCATGTTTGTTTCATTGTAAAATTTCCTATGCAGATGATATTTTACATTAAATTTTATTCTCTATGTAAAATTTCCTATGTAGGTGATATTTTACATTAAATTTTATTCTCCACATAAAATTTTCCTACATTTCTAATTATTATTATTATTTTTGCATTTTATGTTAAAGGAAACAGTAGTTTTACAGGAAAATTTTCCTTTTCTGCCTTTTTTACATGGAAACAAACAGAGAGTCAGAGTGGCTTTGATCAGGAACAAACAGAAGTATGCTGACATTTTTGTGTGGAAATTAGTCAAGCTAAACAGTTCGTCATATTGAGATATTTGTCTCTTTATTGATCTCATTTTATTATGTTAACAGGGGTATGTGTATTACTTACTTGGTCCACTAGAATGAAGATAGCTTTAGGTGCAGCAAAAGGTCTGGCTTTTCTTCATGGAGCAGAAAGATCGATAATATATCGGGACTTCAAGACATCAAACATCTTACTGGATTCGGTGAGACATTAGACACCTTATAGTAGCTTTGATTCTGCATTTTGTGTCTTAACAAATTAAAATCTCATTGCCTGTTCTAATTAATGATGGAAGATTGAATGTCCATATGGAATGAAAGCTAACCAACTTCTTTGGAAGTCCTATAAAAAAAAAAATCTTTGGAAGTATCTTTCTATAAAAGTGATCTGAAGATGAGCTTTAAGATTAACCAATTCGAATTCTGACTGGGCCTGTTAGCATGGATTCAAGAATCAGGATCAGATCAGTTGAATCGGCTTATTCAGATTGGAAAAATCTGAACCGATCCCGATCTAATTCCAGACGAACCGGAGCGGCTGATCCACATCCCAATACTAGGGTTAGGCAGAATCAGATCGATTCTGGCTGACCTAGATCAAACTCGACTGGAACTGATGTGGACCCTGATTTCAAGTTTTAAATCCTTACCCGTTAATTTCTTCAGAATACTCAATCAAAATCTACCATCATCCATATCTTCTTCCAACTAATACTGAAGTCATAACTTGCAGGATTATAATGCTAAGCTCTCTGATTTTGGACTTGCAAAGGATGGGCCAATGGGAGACCAGACCCATGTGTCAACCCGCGTGATGGGTACTTATGGATATGCTGCCCCAGAGTACGTCATGACTGGTAAGACATTGCCAAACTGATTTGGTTCTCTTATGTAAAGCATTAAAAGCTATAAATTGAATTTGTTTTGAAAAAAATGAGTGAAATAAACATGTTAATTCATCATTAGAGTTATCATAACTTCTGTCTTATTATGTTTTCCTTTTCTTCTCACTCAAGCATAGCCTGAAAGTGATGTTCTATAACGTAACATCTACTTTATGTTGCCAGGTCACCTGACTGCTAAAAGTGATGTATATGGTTTTGGGGTTGTGCTCCTTGAAATGCTCCTTGGTAAGAGAGCAATAAATAATAGGAGGTCAGGCCATGAACACAACCTGGTTGAGTGGGCACGCCCACTATTGAACCATAATAAGAAATTGCTGAGGATATTGGACCCTAGAATGGAAGGTCAGTACTTGATCAAGGATGCTCAGAAGGTAGCTAATTTGGCTTACCAATGCCTCAGTCAAAACCCAAGGGGGAGGCCTACCATGAATCAGGTGGTTGAGATACTTGAAATGTTTCAAGATCAAGGAGAGAATCTGCTGCTGCACGGAGGTGTAACCCTGTACGAGGTCCCAAAGAGTAACCCCAAGAAGAAACATCCAAGCAGAATTGAAGGTGAAACAGAACCTGATTTGCATAAGAAGAAAAGAGATGAATTTGCTATTAGCAGGAGCAAGAGTGAGCCTTCTAACCCAGTGCAGTGTGTACAGCCCTTCCCCCAATTTTCAGCCACTGAAGAGGAAATCACTGGGTGTAAGAATTGAGAGAAAACCATTGAATGTAGTTGGTCTCTATAAGTTATGAGAGCCAATTCTATCCAATGAATTAGTTTTTTTTTTTTTTAGATTCAATCTGGTTTCAAGTAAAATAAAGGGTAGGGAAGTGAAATCAAATTAATAGTGAAGTGGAAACTCTTATAATCATTATGTCATATGAGTGTGTACCTCAATTTAAAAAAATTTTAATCTGGTTATTAAATTTTACTTTACTTTGAAACTAAATTGTGAAATATGATTAACATGTATGATAAGAATGTGGGAAAATTTTGGTAGGTCACAATCAAGATCTTTTTTTTTTTTTTTTAAATTGATTTCACTTCCTTTATTTTCCTTATACTTACATCCAAATGAAGCCTTGGGGAGTAGGTTTCATGGATGGGTTAATGTACGATCCACCTATTTGTACCACACAGCAATAGTGACGGTTGTAAACTGAAGGGGTCCCTTTAAGCTCAATTGGCATTAGCTAAATGGCAAAATATTGCTTTCAAAAATTTGGGACCACTAAAAGGGGGCGTTTAGATACACCACTTTGACTAAAGAGAAGGCAACCTAAGATTAAATATAATGTGTTATGGCTCCGAATTTATTATACTTTAAATATTAGACAATCAATTACACTTTAGCACGTATCATCATATCAAATCTGTAATGCACAACATTATCGCAATCATATACATTAATATTAAAGTTCTTAAAATACGGAGTGTGAAATAGGCAGTCTGTAGATAACCAGAATGTGGAAACAATAGTAAATTGGAGGTGTGGATTGAGTTCAAATCCTTTGCGGTTAGTGGTAGTGCCCACCGTAGACGATTTTTGTGCTTGTGGGTTATGTTATGTCATAATTATTTAGAGTGACGTGTGCAATCGCCAAGGATTAAAGTATCGAAATCGGTCGCCGTATTGGTCGGTCAAAATTAAGATACGTATCGGAGGGTATCGTATCGTATCGGAGATACGCTAAAGATACGCACATAAATGGATAGGGAACACATTTTTATACACTTTTGCATAAAAAAATAGTTAAAAAAAGTTATATATAACATGTATAATGCATAAATACTTAAGTAGAGGGTATCGTATTGATAGACAAATATATTGAGTTGAAAATGTTCAAAATGATGAGGTTTGAGTTTCTTACAGTTTTTTATTTCTTCATTGCCATTGCCACTGTGATGAGTGCCGTGAAGAGTGTCGTGGTGGTTCAAATCCGTGGCTAGGACCTTCTTCTTCAATAGGAGCAACTACGATGATATTCTGCACTTGTCGAATACAAGCACAATATTTACCCCAATCAAAATATTTATGGTAGTGGGTCTCCCATTCATTATACAAAAATTAATTTTTTTATAGAAGTTGTAGATTAAACGTTTTTAAATAACATATAAAAAATCAACAAAGTGTGGACCAATATATTTGAGTAGATCTGAGAAATAAAAAAAAAATTGAAACCCTCACTTTTTTGGGGAAAAAATGTGGGCTTCATTTGAAATCATGTATTTAGTAATTATAAGTTATGACATTATTTTTAAGAGTTGAATGAACTAAATTTTCTAAAAAAAAAAAAATTTTGGGGATTTTTCTTTTTTCTTTTTTCTTTTTAAATTAATTTCGGAATAAAAAAATTTAAAATATATTTTTTTTTGAGAAAAATCAAAAATTTTCATGGAAGTTGTAGAACACTTGTTTTTACATAACATATAAAAAATCTAGAAAACTGTTGGTGAGAGTGTGAAGTGTTTGTTTCAAACAACAAAAAATTCACACTTAAGTAGCCGTATCGTACCAATACAGTACGATACGGCTCGATACTGCACGATACCTTCGATACGTACCGATACGGTACCGATACTCTCGGGAATTTTCAGATTTTCAAAAGTTCGTATCGTAGAGTATCGTACGTATCGGTACCGATACGGTACGGCATGATACGATACGATACGTACGATACGCCGATACACAAAAAGAGGTCCAAAATTCCCCGTAGCGTATCGGTATGTATCGTGTCGATGCCTACCGATACGGATACGTATCGGCCGATTTGGCACGATACGCACCGATACTTAAAACCATGCTCTTAAGCTTTCCTTATTGATTGCATCATTTATTTCCCCATCTCAAACAGTTCTATTATTTTATGGCAAAAGGTTTTGTGCATGGCCATCCATGATGCATGGCTATACAACCATTGGATGGGGGACGAGGATCTACAGTGCACCCTCCTTACCGCCTTCCAACGGCTGTGTGCGTGATTGTGCACCATGCACGACTGTGCATAAAACCACTCCCCTTGTTTTATTGTTAACAATTATCTTCAAATTTTGAATTTCAGAAGTGGGAGACTCTGTCAGTAGAAACTGTAGCAGTTGCCAGATTGCCTCCTGGATGGGTTAGTCTGAATTTTTATTGCAAATCCTTCTTTTCATCATGGTACTGCTAATGAATGTGCGATGTGTTTGCTTTTACTTCATCAATGTCATTTCATGTAAATATTCTCTCTTGCTGGCATTAGCTAATAATTTTTAATTAGGTTAATAAGCATGTCATACATGACATCTCAATCTTGGTTTCAGACTTGAAATTTGGATGCAATCACTGGCCCCATTATAATAAAAAATTGGCAACTATACCGAATGTGTGTTCAAGTTTCTGTGGGAAAAAGTTCTAAAATTTGTGGCAGACTACTATAGTACTATAAGAGTGGTCAAAGAACATGTGGAAAATGGAAATGGATAACGAGTTGAAAACTATGGTTTCATAAATTTTGGGAATTTATCCTTTTTCTTTGATCGCAAATTAGAAGGAAGGGAAATCAATAACTTCTTACTTTGGTTAAAAGAAATTAACATATTGTTGAAATTAGAGAAAGTTTGAGATAGAACTCATATTTTAACTCTTCAAGTGTAGATTGCTTATGAATTCCTTTTCCCCTATTCCTGACTAACAATCTAGGAAATCACAATTCTATGGTATTCTTCAGAAATTTGATTGCTTTTTCTTACTCAGCCATTTCTACTCCTTTTTTGTGTAGGTGGAGGCAAAAGACCCTGGAAGTGGTTCCGTGTATTATTATAATGGAAGTACAGGGAAAAGTCAATGGGAGATCCCAGTTGAGTCTGCTACTGTTCCACAAAGCCCAACGCCTTTACCACTGCCACAAGATTGGGAAGAGGCATTAGATGAGACAACAGGTATGTTATAGGCAGCACTTATTTTTCCCAATTTCTTACGGTGAATAATTTAAGAACAAGTCAGCAACAAGGTGATGCAGATTAATTACCAAAATAGGCTTGTTTTATTAGGAATAAGCCTAGGGTTGGGTTCCATACATGTTAGGCTTTTGATCCCATGTGTTTTGAGTGTAATAGACCACTTTTATGGGTCTAAAAAGGGGGCTCTAAGATTGAGTACGGGATTACTAGTTAGTTTCCATTTTCATTAGTTTCCTTTCTAGTTGGGCTTGATTTGAGTTATATTTGTTTCCTTATGAGTCAAGTTATTAATTGAGTCAAGTCCTTAGTAGTTAGTTTCCTTTTTCAACTAGTTTCTAATTTCAGTTAGTTTCTAATTTCAGTTTTTAGTAGCTATTGTATTAGGAGAATATTTGGTTTCCTTTTTGAGGAACCTTCTATTTTGTAATTCCCTCCCCCATTAACATTATAAATAAAGAAGAGGAGGCTCCTAAAGGCCTAGATGATTTTGATAAAAAAATTAATGGTTGTTGCTATTGTCTTCTACATGGAGATTTGTCTTGTGTTTGATCAAGGCTGATGGAATTGGTGTTTGATCCAATTGACTCTCAGCGGTGTGAAGCACAAGAGGTCCTCTTCCTTAACTCATCTTCTTCTTCTCTCAACTACACAAAGTGTTATTGATCTGCTCAAGTCTTACAGGTATTAAATTCAGCTTTCCTTCTCAGTTCTGCCCAGAAAATTGCACTCTGTTAGCAATTTTCAGAACCTGTGTAGACCTAATTCATCATTCCATTAGTCCCCTTATTATCGGCTTCTATTCTGATTTCTGACACCCTATAATCTGAGATTGATATTCTTAATCTCAGATCTGATCTCATCCTTGTTATTAATCTGTTTTGAATTATTCTAATATTTGATCTAATGTTCTCCAAGAGTATTCTGCAACATTGGGACTAGGTTGACTTGTCAATCCTAGTTCTACATTAAGTGGTATCAGAGCCAGGTTTTCCTGCAATTTTCTAACCATGGCAAGTCACATCACCAATGCTGAGTTGCACAAATTGTATCGTGAGTTAGCCGAGAACCAATAGAATACTGATGCTAGGCTTGAGAGGACTGAAGCCAAGTTTGATAAGTTTATGGAAGAGATGATTGCCTTTATGAGGAGGTCCGACAAGCGAGCTGAAGAAGGATCCTCTACATTACCCCCTCAGCTCAACACTTTACGGATCGAAGACACACCTCAAAGGCAGCAATCTGATCCGGTTGTTCCCCAGGATGTTACCCGGCAATTTTCTGACAGAGATTATGGCATCAAAGTGGAGGTTCCCGAGTTCAGTGGTGAAAAAGGACCTGAGGAATTTCTTGACTGGCTTACCAAAGTGGAGAGAATTTTTGCGTATAAGTCTCTTCCAGACGTGAAGAAGTGTGAACTTATCATCACCAAGTTTATTGGGTATGCATGTTCATGGTGGGATGATGTACTACATGCAAGGTTTGTCAGAAGACTTGGACCCGTTATCAATTGGGAGGTCATGAAGCAGATCCTGACTGAAAAATTTGTTCCCCTTAATTATGAAAAGGTAATGTTTCATAAATTACTTAACTTGCAACAAGGGAACAAAGATGTGGATTCTTACACCCTCGAATTCCACAAACTGTCTTCAAGGTGTCGGCTTCAGGAAACAGACCAGCAACGGATGATGCGATATATCAGTGGGTTAAGTACTGAGATTCGACTTGAGTTGGCTAACACTGATTTCAGGTCTGTTGATGTGGCAGCGGCTCATGCCAAGACAGCTGAAGAGAAGTCCATTTATTGGAAGGGTATGCTCAAGACTTCTTCAGTTTATAGACCTCCACCGCGTATGGAGGAAAAGAAGCCTGAAGCTAGCAGAGTTGAAGAAAAAAGGTCAGAGTTCAACAAGGATAGTGTTGGGGTGAAGAATATTATATGCCATAGTTGTGGCGAGAAGGGTCACTATTCCTAACAAGTGTCCCAACAGGACTCGTTCTGTGAACGTAGCAGAGAAGCAGCCAACAGAGAAGAGTGAAGATGAATCTCATTTATATCCTTATCCCCTCGAGGACAATGATATTATTGATGATGAAGATGAGGATGTAGAAGCTCATTCAGCTAGCCTTTCATCTTTTTCGAATAGACTAGTTGATAAGGCTCCTCTCTTCAGACAGAAGGGTACTCTCCTGCACGGCTCCGACCCTATTGCTGTTCATGCAATTGTTGATACTGGGGCAGAAGCAAATTTTATATCTGCTGAATTTGTTCGAGCACACAACCTTCCACAGAAGCAGCTTTTCAAGAAGATTCACGTGCGAGGTTTTGGACCCACAGCTCGAGAAGAGGCCACTGCAGTTGTTCGAGTACATCTACAGTTTGGGCCACTACAGTACCATGTCACCTGCTTGGTCACCTCATTGGCGCACTGCGACATTCTTCTAGGGCGACCTTGGCAGCGACATGCAGGCATTCTCTATGATGGCGCACGGAACACTATAAAGGTGAAGCAAGGAGGTCGTATGTACTTAATGAGGCCACATGCATTATCAGACATGCCACGACGTCGACTGACTCCTGCTCCGGTGACACATCAACCTACTCTCCCTCCTCTTGGAGTTATGCTCCCTTCTGTTTCGAGATATGTGCCACCTCATCGGCGAGCGATTTACAAGGGAATCTTAGGAGCACGACCTAACTCGACGGAGTCGAGTTCTTTTAAGACCGGGAGAGTTGATGCAGATTAATTACCAAAATAGGCTTGTTTTATTAGGAATAAGCCTAGGGTTGGGTTCCATACATGTTAGGCTTTTGATCCCATGTGTTTTGAGTGTAATAGACCACGTTTATGGGTCTAAAAAGGGGGCTCTAAGATTGAGTACGGGATTACTAGTTAGTTTCCATTTTCATTAGTTTCCTTTCTAGTTGGGCTTGATTTGAGTTATATTTGTTTCCTTATGAGTCAAGTTATTAATTAAGTCAAGTCCTTAGTAGTTAGTTTCCTTTTTCAGTTAGTTTCTAATTTCAGTTAGTTTCTAATTTCAGTTTTTAGTAGCTATTGTATTAGGAGAATATTTGGTTTCCTTTTTAAGGAACCTTCTATTTTGTAATTCCCTCCCCCATTAACATTATAAATAAAGAAGAGGAGGCTCCTAAAGGCCTAGATGATTTTGATAAAAAAATTAATGGTTGTTGCTATTGTCTTCTACATGGAGATTTGTTTTGTGTTTGATCAAGGCTGATGGAATTGGTGTTTGATCCAATTGACTCTCAGCGGTGTGAAGCACAAGAGGTCCTCTTCCTTAACTCATCTTCTTCTTCTCTCAACTACACAAAGTGTTATTGATCTGCTCAAGTTCTTATAGGTATTAAATTCAGTTTTCCTTCTCAGTTCTGCCCAGAAAATTGCATACTCTGTTAGCAATTTTCAGAACCTGTGTAGACATAATTCATCATTCCATTAGTCCCCTTATTATCTGCTTCTATTCTGATTTCTGACACCCTATAATCTGAGATTGATATTCTTAATCTCAGATCTGATCTCATCCTTGTTATTAATCTGTTTTGAACTATTCTGATATTTGATCTAATGTTCTCCAAGAGTATTCTGCAACATTGGGACTAGGTTGACTTGTCAATCCTAGTTCTACATTACTATCCCCATTATACGGATCGCTAAATATTCTCGGAATCTTCTCTTTCTTCTCTAAAATATTCTCTCTCTCGCTCTCATTCTTCCTTCCTTCCTTTTCAGTTCATTTCTGTTTGTAATTTCCCATACCCAAGAGAGAGTCGAAACTATGTGTGTGCAGGACACAAACGAATTATCAGGGGAAAGTAAGGAAAAGCAAGAAAAGAAATCATGGCAGGGGTTCTTAAATTCCCATGTCAAGAATTGGGAACAAGATTCATCTTCAATGAGGAGCACCACCGATCAGAGGTTTCTTCAGGAAATGATTCTGCCATATTCAATTCATCTCCTGTGAGTTTTTCAATTCTTTTCTGTACCTTTTTTGTTTTTAATTCTCATTTCGTTTATCATAGCAAATGAAAGAAAATGTTGATGAACGAACCATTTTTGCAGATTTAGTGAATGTTCGTAATGGGTTTTGGTTCTGAGCTTCCTTATGTTCTATTTTGCCCTATTTCTTGGCTCCTCTTTGTCTCTCTATGTTGGGTTTATCTTTATTTGGGATTCTTATTAAGGGTTTTTTTCCTACCTTGTTGTCTCCGTATAGAATCATCAGTTTCACGATTTTGGTTCGCATTAGCACTGAAATTGAGTTCTCCACGTCTTTCTACTCAGTTCAGTTTCAGTTTCCATTCAATTATTTTGATCGCAGCTTCGATCGGCTTTGGGTTAAAACATGAGTTTTAATGACAAGGGTATAACTGTTATTTTGATTCTTCAGTTACCAGTGACTAACGGTAGGGGGTCTGAGAATAATTTGGTGAAACAGAGGGGGTGGTCTTATCATTGTGGCATTCTCCAGGGGGTGGCGCAGTAAATTTCCCTTTCATTTAATGGTGAACCCATCCACCCATATAAAAGGGGAGGAGAAGAGAACCTTATCATCCATTACTAACTCTCAACTCCACTACGCAACTAAATTAGTTCCGCTACACATATCATTTTGTCAGTTAACTCCATTTAAACCCATGTTTGTTGTTAACCCGAAGCCATGTTAATGCAGGAGTAGATTACAAGTAACTAACTCCGCAGTTTATAACCCCAAAAAATACAAATAGGAGCAAGAATCAAAGAAATAATACCATCAAATAAACCCGCAAGGCTACAATACCCATAGAGGAGCAAAACCAGCCCAAAACCTAACCCGATAGGAGGGAGAAAGACCTGTTATAGAGCTAGAGAGAGAGAGAGGTGCGGCTAGGGCTGTAGGAGTCCGATTGAGTTGTACTCTTGGGCGTAGATAGTCCCTAAGAAGGGTACAAAAACCCCCAAAGTTGAGAGGATTCTGACAGCTAGTTGTGAAGTTACAAGCTTTCTTGATTTTCTGACCTAGGAAAGAAAACTGAGAAGAACCTCAAGAACAGCAGTTGAATGCTTCCAACAATGACTAGGTAAGGATCGCGGGACCCTTATGAGGCCCGGAATACCCTGATTGAAGACTTGGCTTAACAGAGTACAGAAGAGAGAAAGAGAGAAGATCGATCTCTCTCCTATTCCCACTAGGATTGCTGATCGGTTCTGATTTCTAGAGACTTTTATCAGAATCTGAATTATATCTCTTGAATGTTACAGCAAATAAAATAAAAAAAGACAAATAAAATAGATGGGGGGTTGAGAAGGGTGAAAGACAATAAAGGAAGTGGCTATCTCAGCCAGGGCTTCTCACCCACAACTATCTCAGCTGCTCTAAGCATTTAATTGCAAACTTTCTTTCATAAATGCAAACTTTCTTTCATAAATGCAAACTTTCTTTCATTCAAATCTCTCCAATAATGGTACATATGCCTCTCTATTTACAGAGAGGGAAGTTTACAATCATACTCATACTACGAGCTAGTTTCCCAATAGGACTAGACACTCCTACTACAACTGATAATTCAAAATAGGATTAGGACTTGACTTTATGACTCCAACATGGAGTATGACTAACTAACTAATAGTCCATATAGGACTTTACAACCAACTAATGGCCTAATGGGCCTTTATTGAATTAAATAGCAACTAATTAAACTAATGAACAAAATCCCGTTTTCCTACCTTTTACCCATATTTTATGCCTATTAAAGTGGTCCATTTCAAATAAAACCTATGGGATCAAAGGTCCAACACATACATAACACAACCCAAGGCTTATTTGCAATAAAATAAGCCCAAGTGACTTATTTACATCACATGTCTTTTCTCACAAATTCTTACCATCACTAAGTCTCCAAGCAAAAAGAAATCTTCATTAAAATTTTTATCTACCAGTATAGACTTAACTACATTTTATGTCCAGTAAGGGAAAGGATAAATCAGTTAAAATATCTAATCAGCTTGTGAAATTTTTGTAAGACCACTGACTACTAAAAATCACAGTAATTAAAAGCCACTTGAAGAACAAAAGGGAAGTTTCAAAGTAGCATCATGAATGCTATTGTATAAATTCAGCAACACAACCAACTGCAAATCAAGCATACTTGTTATGGTGCCAACGAATGCAACAGCAGTGGCAAGTGGCCTCAATGCCTAGGCAATGCCTTAGAGAGATCAAGGCACCCAAGGCAAATTCCATACATCCTAGGCCAGATTTAATGTATATATTGTTGGGGAAATACCCACACTCCTAAGTTGGTTTTGATGATAAAAATATATATAAAGTTATTCAACTATTGCCTTCAAGCATTATGCCTTCTAGAGATTTCAACCAAAGAATTAAAGTGATGTATGGAAAAACTCTTGAAGACATCAAATTGTGGAGAAATTGAAATTCAAGAAAGGTTGAATGAGGACAAAGATTGATGAAATGGAGGTTCAAGGAAGACTGAAGAATTGTATTTAGACACGATTGTACACATGCGTATCATAAACCTAACTTAGATGGACCTTAGGAGTCGGGAGATGGACCTTAGGAGATGCCCAACGACCTCTCAAATAGACCATGTTGGAATTTTTTCTGTAAAAAATCCCGAAAAACACAAAGCTTAATAATAAATAATTTCAACCATCTGGTTGTTTATCCAGTTAGCCAGATCCAAATTTTTTACCAACCCAATCGGTGAAGTGAAGTAGCCGACCAGTTCTTGACAGAACTAACCTCCTGAGAGGAAATCCATTTTCATTTATAGAAGCCTCCATCAACCGGTTGGCCAAGCGATCGACAGGATGCAAACAGCTAAAGTGGGGGTCAACCAGTATGCCTACAGATGACCAAGCCAATTTTCCAATGGCTATTTTTCTCTAATGGTCACTTCAAGTGGGATTGTAATGCCCCAAAATTTGGAACCATAGAATATATATTTCTTTTATATTGTTTTTCTAAGTTTATTTAAATATTTGAATTTAAGCTTTAAATAATAACTTAATGTGTTAAACTAGTGAATGTGACTTGAAGGGGTGAGAGGTTAGAGGTTCAAATCTTATAAAGAGGGGTGAAGTAGATTTAATATCTAATTGGGCTTATTTTAGTAGAAAATAAGCTTTGGGATGGGTTATATACAAGGATTAAAGTATCGGTATCGGTCACCATATCGGTCAACCAAAATCAAGATACGTATTGGAGGTTATCATATCGTATCTGAGATACGCTAAATATACGCACATAAATGGAGAGGAAACACTTTTTATACACTTTTGCATAAAAAAATAGTTAAAAAAAGCTATAGATAACATGTATCATGCATAAACACTAAATTGAGAGTATCGCACTATGAGTCCAAGGTTTGTAGTCATCCCATAAATGTAAAATCCTTATTCCCAACCTTGTGTTCCACTTTATTTAGAGAGAAAAATGGTTGGCAGCAACTTTGGAACAAAAACCCCTCAAAAAATCGTGTTTTTTTAAAAAAAATGACCCATCTTGGCCATTGTATGACTGTAGTGCACCGTATCGGTCAATACATACTAATACGCACCGATACATACTGAAACATATATTTCAGCTCGATTTTTTATTTCCCATAGAGTATCGGTACATATCAATGCGTATCATAACGTATCGGTGTGTCTCGGTGGTGTATCGATGAGTACCGATATGTATCATAGGATACACCGTAGGATAAAGTAGAGGGCAACAATATGGAAGTAAAACAAAAGGACTTTTACACAAAAGACAAAACCCTAAAGACTTCTTGAATTCTCACTTTAGAGGAAGGGAGTAACGTGAGGTGAGTGAGGGATATTCTTGGAAAGATGGGTAAACTGAAACTTAGGTAATAACCAGGTAAAGGGAAGGGCAATAGAGGAAAAAGGGGTTGAATTATTAAATAGGTTAAACAACCCATGATTCTGTTTTGGGGTTGTCTTCAACCTCTGGACAAACAACATAAGAGGCAGAAGAGCAAGGAAATAGAGAGAAGGAAAGAACTCCTTCAATATGTATCAGTTGGGTCTAATATTCCTGGTAATGCATCGCCACAACCTGCCCTCCCAAGAATCCTAAGATTCAGCTTGAAGGAACCTACAACAAGAGATATTGGAGGACCTGAACCAGGTCTGGCGGTAGGGTAAGTTCAGTTCTGAAGTTAGCTATGGAAACTCACAAATCAGGAAGGCTTTTGATCTCAGATTCAAATATCTGAATCACCTTAGGTTTTGCAACTGCTCATCGAAGTCTCAGGCCAACAGATTTGGGTATGAAGAAGATTGAAAAAAACTTGATGGGCTGCTACAGTCGGCTAACAGGGAAACCGAGAAGAAAACCAGAGAAGAAGAATAAGTAGAAATAAAGAGGGAAGAAGAAAAAAGAAAAGAGAGATCGCAGGGAAGAGGAAGAAGAAGAAGAAAAAAGAAGGGGGGGGGGGAAGAAGACAGCCACGCAGGGCAGGTTTCCCAATCAAATTTTTCTTCATTAATCAACTTCATTCCTTGGGTTACATGCCTTACTTATATTAAATCAAAATAAAAACTCTTAAGACTAAAATAGAGAATCCTAATTGCTTCCTAAATTAGTAACTTGGAACCCAAATTGGATCTGGGTCTTGGTCCGAATTCTGGAGCAGGCTTGGGTCGATCAATCGGAGCGTTGTTGCATCACCTCCTCATCCACATTTGGAATTACTTTTCTTATATATGATGTTTCTAAAATTCTTATGATTATGTTATGTCATGTGTTGACTGTGGAATGTGGATTGTGGAATAGAGCATACCAGCTAAGGTCCAAAGAGTCGGAGACTACTTACATAGGGTACGAAGTCAAAGTACAATTTTCGTTGATTTTTAAATAATTGATGTTTCCATTGTGTTTAAAAGGCCTAAAATAGGGTGAATACCAACTTTCAGGGGCTACAAAGTCCATATAGCCACTGAGACCAACCACCAAGTTGACTGGGAAAAAATACATGATCTCGATGAGATCTAGTGAGATCTCTCTTTTTTGGATTAGCGAGATGGGGGGCAAGAGCGAGATCTGAAACCTTAGGGTTGACTTTTAGGCTGACTTGTTGACTTTGGGGAAAAGTGGGGTATTGAATTAGTTTTGAACTAGGATATTAATAGGAGATGTAACTAATTGAAGGTGGTGATTGACTTGAGCATTAAAAGCTTAGAGGGTGGAAGTAGGAAACATGCAGGCTGAGGGTAAGTGGGATTATAATGGGATTACAACAAAGGTGTGGTATGATTGTTTGATGTGGTGTTTGATAAGCTTGTACTACTGAGATATACTGGGGTATAATTATTGAATTGTGTTTACATATAATATGTGATTATAAAAGTGATTAAAATTTAGTGATGGTGAATGTTATTGTGTGATGTATTTTGTAGACGTGAATTTGGGAATATTGTTTCAAAAATTTATCGGTGTTTTCACATGTGTAATATAAAAAGGGTAATTTCAAAAAGGGTAAATATGAAAAAGGTGCTTTTTGAAAGTGTGAAAAGAGAGTTTTTTTAGGGTAAATGGATTGTCCCGTACTGTGGAGAGTAATTGCCACCCTAGAGGTAGTGTATTCCCTAGAGCCATGGAAAATTATAGTCACAGAGGGGGTGACAACAACATGATTGTGTGATTTGTAAAGGGGCCGTTTTTCCCTCTCGAAGAATGGCTGGTGGTAGCCTATTTCCCTCAGTGCTGGCTAAAGTGATAAAGAAAGAAATCAAATGTAAGTGTTTTACAAAGAAAAGCTAGTTTGTGAAAAACTAAAATGTTTATTTTAAACCTCTGTGATTTTGAATATTGTTAATGTGTCACATTCTTCCTATATTTTTTCTTACCGGGCTGTCGAGATCACCTCATTATTTTTACAACACAGATAATTGAGATGGAGGTATGCTTGGTGCGGAGTTTGAGGGCGACCCAAAGAATTTCCTTATAGTTTACTGCTTTATTTTCTTAGAATTTTGAGATGTAAACTCTGACTTTAAAGTTTAACTGGGATATACCTTAGATTGCCACTGATAGGAGTTATTTAAGATTTATATCAATGGTTGATTATTTTTGTTGAAACTTGAATTTGATGAGTTTTATTATGCTTGATTTTGTGAATGTTATCGATCGTTTGATTAGCACCCGTGAGGGCTGTACTTTTTCCCATATCTGGGTTTGGGTCATATGATAGGGAGCCCGGATGAACAAAAATTTGTCCGTTAGGACTTGACTTAGAAAAAGTTTTTTGCTGGTTCCACAACAAATCACTAAGGCGTTTAGGTTTAGCTTTCTAGCATTTTCTTTTATATTAAGTATTTGAATCCCCTCCCCCTCCCCCCTATCCAAATCTTATTTTTGTGCAGTCATCATAAGATAATATGCTACGCTGAAGAGCGAGATTGCACAAAACTCACCAAACTCAGCAATTGTTACCTTGGCCGATGCATGTCTTCCTAAGCCAAATGCAGCGATGATCAAACTGAAGAACACATTTGTCACAATCAAGACAGTGCTTTGCCCGTGGAGGCTGCATAAATGTAACCAAAAATTATTTCATCAAAAAGCTTTCTCAGAGATAAACCATCCACAAGCTGAGACATTGCAATCCTGAAGGAAGGCTTAAATACCAATCTAAATAATAATTACGATAAACCAAAAAAAAATAGGTAGAATAAATTATTAATGACAGAACATGGAATCAGAAAAGAGGACATGAAAATAACAACATGCATCTGAGTTAGGAGGACCCACGGACTTATTCTTGTTAAATATAAAACATTTTTTTTCATAATAAAAGTATCTTATTATGAACAAAAATAGATAGTCAGACTATTTGTACCCCTAAAAAAACTGCATTTAAACTGAATTATAACCCAAAAAATTTTACGGTGTCAATTCTGACATATATTAGGGAAAGAGGAGGGGGGAAAACCCAAATTAGAATCTCCAATCACAAGAAATAGTTTTCACAAGTTTACATCTTGAAATTTACTTAACACAAAGGACTAATGCATTTTGGACTAATAATTAATTTACAAAAACCCAACTATTTATCTTTCCATATAATTCAACATGTGGAAAAGGTAAAAGCTTCACAATGTCACACCCTTTTCACCCAATCAGTGTTCTTTATCTGAGGCAACTCACTTCATGACAGATCTCTTGAAGTTGCACTCCATGACTCTGATAATATAATAGACACTTTCATTTCCAATCACAGCTTCTGGGTGAGCCCACTTGCATATATAGAACAACCTCATATTCTATACACAAACCAATGTTCTATTTCTATGTTGGCAGCCATGCACCACTACATCACCCCAAAAAAACAATTCCAGGAGGGAAGGCCCTCCAACTCTGAAGTTAGTAGAATTAAGATGGTTTTACGGCTACATCCAAGTCTGAGCAAAGCTTCATTATGAAAACTCCATCAAGGGCTCAATCCCTTAAACAAACTACCAATTAAAGAAAATGACTTGAAAAGAAGTCATAATCTCCAAAGATTTCCTAAGCTAGAAACCAGACATAGTTCAAGTATGGTTTTAAGTATCTCCGATACCAATACGATACCCTCCTATACGTATCTTAAATTTAGCCGACCGATACGATACATGGAATTTTTAAAATCCTTTCGTATCGATATATATCCTACAATACATACCGATATGCATCAATACACCACCAATACACATCGATACAATACAATATGCTACGATACGACTCTATGGAAAATATAAAATTGAGGTAAAATGTACGTTTCAGTATGTATTGGTACGTATCGGTGAGTATCGGTATGTATCAATCGGTACGTATCGGTATATATCGGCACGTATCGGTGAGTATCGATATATATCGGTACGTATCGGTGAGTATCGATATATATCGGTATGTACCGATAAAGTGCGCTACAGTCATATAATGGTCAAGATGGGTAATTTTTTAGAAAAACATGATTTTTTGAAGGGTTTTTGTTCCAAAGTTGTTGTCAACCATATTTCTCTCTAGCTAAAGTGGAAATCAAGGTTGGGAACAAGGATTTTACATTTATGGGACAACTACAAACCTTGAATTCTTAGTACGATACCCTCAATTTAGTGTTTATGCATAATACATGTCATCAATAGCTTTTTTTAACAAATTCTTTATGCAAAAGTGTTTAAAAAAATGTTTTCTATCCATTTATGTGTGTATCTTTAGCGTATCTTAATGTATCTCCGATACGATACGATACCCTCTGATACGTATCTTAAATTTGGCCGATCGATACGGCAACCGATACCGATACTTTAATCCTTGAGTTCAACACCCCAATAAATTGGTCATGATTTTCCCAATATAGCTTGAGATAGTAAGATCTTGGACACGTTTGACAGGAAACTCAATAATGTTTCAAACAATACCAATAACCTTCCAAATATAAGCCCTAAGAAATGTCACAGAAATAACTTATTTTTCCTATAATGCAACACTCCAAATCAGAAAAGAACTAATCTAAAGTTCTATGGAGCATATCCAGAACACTTGATTCGGACATTGGGGTGCTCCTACATTAGCAGCTCGAACCTGGAATAAGAGACTTATTTTTGTTTTTTTCCTCATGCTTTTGTGAATAACCGGTTAGTCATGACAATTAAAATGTAAAAAAAATAAAAATAAATAAAAAACCAAAATAATGGAGGTTCACACAAGTGCATTACCAAAAATAGTAAATGAAGATTAAAAGCATCATCATAAATCTGTTCCTCAAAAGGGAGACAAAAATGGTTACACACCTTCCTTGAGGAGGAGGTAGTGGTATTAATTATAATTATTACCCATGGTTTCATCAACAGAAGTGCATTGGAAAAAACAACAAATTGGCATATGAGATCTCAACTTCTACAAAATGACGATCTTAATCAGTGGATGCAAACAAAAAGTAGAAATGGATAACATATCTTACAAAGTTATGCGCATTGAAGCATGTCATCATATATAATAAGGATATGGGAGTAGTAGCACCTGCATAATATTACAATAAGTGGAAGTCCCACTTCTAAGAGAACATTAAGTAGTCTACAGTTAGTTACAGAATTCGTGAGATGTAAGCTGCTAACAAAATATGATTTTTATTGTGCATTCGATATTACACGAATTCAAGGACCTGGAACAATAAAAGTAAACAATATAAAGCAACTGAATTTCCTCACTAGTCCACTGATGGAGTTGCCAAGTTGGCTATGGGTTGGCTTCATAAAAAGGTTATGCTTTGGTGGCCTAAGCCCAAACATGATGTTTCAAAATAAAGGGTTGGTGGTCCATATTGTAGGCCCAAGAAACTCATTGATTTGGTCTGGGATAGTCTGGTTATTAGTCTATACTTCAGGGTATTATTGTAATCTAAAACTTAATATTATATGAGTCTTTTAGCTGTCGACAGGCTTTACGGTTTTTTTTTTTTTTGCTAACAACGGGTATCCAGGCCTTCGGCCTTACTATACCCACAGGTCCATATTGACCCCAACACCGCATAAACCGGGTCATAATGGGGTTGAATGAGAACCATTCAACTTTCAATGAAAGCAGTGAAGAGCACTAACAGGCTTTATGGTTTCCTATTAAGAAAATGACAAAATGGAAGGAAAACAAAATACCTCCTTGAAGATTTCTTGCAAATTGAAACATCTTCCTAGAAGCTCTATCTGATCAGCTTACATTTGCAAATGGCTCTGGATTTGTTTTTGTTGCAGGCTATGGAGTCCCAAAAACTTTCCAAAATTCTAATGTTTCATCTGCTGCTGCAGATGCCACAGTGGAACCATCTGGGCTCTAAAAGGAATTGAAAAAGGAATGAAGAAATAGTCTAGATTCTGAGAACCAAAAAAAAGATTCCTGTTTCTTTATATCAATACCTGAGCCATGAATAAAACTCTTGACTTATGACCAGTAAGCTCTGCCATCTTTACCATAGATGGGTATTTCCACAGGGTAAGTTGATTCTCTGTCGACCCATGAGAGCTCACAAGCTCCCGCTCATTCTTGCTCCAGAGCAGAGAGCATCTTGTGAAGCAGTGTCCACCGAATTCAAGTAAGCACCTG
The DNA here is from genome assembly GCF_013358625.1 of Macadamia integrifolia. NCBI lineage: Eukaryota > Viridiplantae > Streptophyta > Magnoliopsida > Proteales > Proteaceae > Macadamia > Macadamia integrifolia. The sequence goes on along the minus strand of NC_056562.1, from coordinate 9,451,406 downwards.
TGTGTGTGTATTCCAGAACTTTATACAATGGTCTTCTGCACCCCCACCAGAGGCAAGCAAATTACTCTGGAAGGGACACCAAGCAAAAGCTTTCACAGAAGCTGTGTGATCTTCAAATCTATGCAGCCACTGGGTTGAAGAATTCGAAGAAGGCATTGCCTGATCCCATAGATGTATACGGTTATCATTTCCCCCGCTTGCTAGTCGCTTGCCTGAGGTTGACCATTTTAGCCCACACACCTCTCGGGTGTGCACTCTATAGATTTCAACAATTTGAGACCTCATCCTCACATCATTGTTTATGATGCAGATATCCTTTGCTCCTGTTGTCAGGATGTGACTGTTCCACCAATACAGGGCACCCGCTCAGGCTCAGTGGCCTCCATTAAGAGTTCTCAACTGTAAGAGACAAAAATGGCTACACACCTTCCTTGAGCACGTGGTGGTGGTATTTATGATAATTATTATCCACGTTTTCCTCAACAGAAGTGCATTGGAAGACAAAAATACTCAAACACGCAGACACCATATAATATTCTGTCTTCTTCTAATTGCAACTTGCAAGAAACAACAAATTGGCATATGAGAACTCACCTTCTACAAAGTAATGCATTTAATCATATCATCATATATAATAAGGATACGAGGGTAGTAGTACCTGCGTCATATTACAATAAGTACAAGTTCAACTTCTGCAAAAACATTAAGTAGTCTATAGTTACAGAATTTGTGAGATATAAGCTGCTAACAAAATATGATTTATTGTTGTGCATTCGATATTACATTAAATCACGGACATGAAACCATAAAAGCAAACAGTATAAAGCAAATGAATTTCCTCACTAGTCCACTGATGGAGTTGCCAAGTTAGCATTGGTTGGCCCCATAAAAAGGTTAGACTTTGGTGGGTTAAGCCAAAACATGGTGTTTCAAAATACAGGGTTGCTGGTCCATATTGTAGGCCCAAGAAATTCATTGATCTGGTATGGGATAGTCTGGCTATCAGTCCATACTTCAGGGTATTATTGTAATGTGAAACTTAATATTATACAAGCCTTTTAGCTGTCGACAGGCTTTATGGTTTTCTGTATTAAGAAAATGATCAAATGGAAGGCAAACAAAATACCTCTTTGACGATGATTTGTTGCAAATTGAAACATCTTCCTAGAAGCTCTATCTGATGTGGCTTACATTTGAATATGGCTCTGGATTTGTTTTTGGGGCACGCGGTGGAGTCCCAAAAACTTTCCAAAATTTTAATCTTTCATCTGCTGCTGCAGATGCCACAGTGGAACCATCTGGGCTCTGAAAGGAATTGAGGAATGAATTAGGAATCAACCATAGTCCAAATTATCAAAACCAAATATATATCTACATATTCTTTAGATCAATACCTGAGCCATGAATAAAACTCTTGAATTATGACCAGTAAGCTCTGCCATCTTTACCATAGATGGGTATTTCCACAGAGTTAGTTGATTGTCTGTCAACCCATGAGAGCTCAGAAGCTCCCGCTCATTCTTGCTCCAGAGCAGAGAGCATACTGGTGAACTAGTGTCCACTGAATTCAAGCAAGCACCTGTGCGTGTATTCCAGAACTTTATACAATGGTCTTCTGCACCCCCACCAGAGGCAAGCAAATTTCTCTGGAAGGGACACCAAGCAAGAGCTTTAACAGTAGCTGTGTGATCTTCAAATCTATGCAGCCACTGGGTTGAAGAATTCGAAGAAGCCATTGCCCGATCCCATATATGTATACGGTTATCATTTCCCCCGCTTGCTAGTTGCTTGCCTGAGGTTGACCATTTTAGCCCGCACACCTCTCGGGTGTGCCCTCTATAGGTTTCAACAATGTGAGACCTCATCCTCACATCATTGTTTATAATGCGGGAATCATTTGCTCCTGTTGTCAGGACGTGATTGTTCCACCAGTCCAGGGCACCCACTCGCGCTTGGTGGCCTCCATTAAGAGTTCTCACCTGTAAGAACAAATCAAGTAAATAAATTAATAAATAAATAAAATCACAACAAAGTACTTATCACAAATACCTGAAAGAAGCACTACATTCAAAGAAATCACTGACCTTTATTTTCGTAGTAGTATCCCAAAGCTGGACTTCAGAATTCTGTAAGCCGATAGCAATGTGTCGACCATCAGGAGCCCAACTGACACTAGTAACGGGACCATAATCATCCTCAATTGTCACTAGTTCATCAGAAGAACCATCCGAAGCATTCCATAGAAGTACACTGCTGCCAAGGGCAATTGACAGGATATTGCTGCTACCCCAGTCCAGTAGATTCAAGCAGTAGTCATCCAATATATCAGGACAATTTAATGTCCTCTCAGAACTCTGTATGAAATAACAAAACAATAAAATTAACATTGAGAACAGAATTTCAGGATCAAATACCATCAGAATTTCATAAATCAAAACCACCAAACGGAGTTTCAGAACAAAATGACATCATCGTCAAGTGTAAATAATCAACAAAGGGAAGACATCCACCTTAGGAATGTGTCTTTGAGGCTTCACGGCTTTCAATTGTCGATCAGAGAAGAATTTAGAAGGGAACAGCTCAACAGGGGTGGGAGGCTTGTCTTTGAAAGCTAAAATTCGCCTCCCGTTCATGTTGAAAAGTTCTGCGAGTTCCTTCTGGTAAACAGATGTAGAACTCACTGCAGGGTTTTCCTTCACCTTCGTCCCTTCTGTCAACATATATCGAGCATAGTCGAAATCCATCGCTGCTCTATTGGGGATGAATCTATCCAACTGCGTGACCCAAAGGAACATCCAAAATAAATAAATAAATAATCATAAAATAGGAAGAATCGAAACCCTAATTACAGGAAAGCAACAATTTCTAGTAAACCCTAATTACAGGAAAGCAACTTCTTCAGCTACCGGAAAGACCGACTTACATTTTCCCCGTAATTTTTCCTCCGAACCATAATTTTTTTAATAAGGCACCGATACTGATCACTTGCATCCATGGTGAATGAAAAAAAAAAGTAAAAAAAAAAAAAAAAAAAAAAAAAAAAAAAAGCATAAAGAATAGCAGAAACTTTAGAATAGCAGAAAACAGAGAGCGGTTTCAGATTCTCAAGACAGAGAGAATTGTTTCAGATTCTCAAGACAGATAGAATTTTTTCAGAAAAATCTCAAATGTGAACAATCCTTTTTTTCTTTTGCTGTGAGACGAATAATCCTTTCGTTTTGCTTGCTTTCGACTTTCAGAATAAATCCCCAAAAACGACCGTTTTATGGGGGTTTCTAATTTCCGGGTAGTTTCGAATTTCGAACGAATCTTTGAAACGCGGGATCTGATTTATCTATTTTTTGGACCTTTTTACCCTTAGACATACCATTGGATCAGTCTAGACCGATACCAATCAGATCCGGGCGATTTCGACCGATCTGGTCCAATTGTTAAAACTATGTGTGTATCTAATCCAAACTCTATGTGTCCTTCGGGTTCCCAGGATCCCTTCAATCTTGATTTTAGTACTTTCTGCTTTACTAATTGGGATGCATCATCAATGGATAACTTATCTACCAAATTGGCTAGTTTCAGCCAGGTTCTCTCTGTGGAATCATTCAGTTTTTAGCCATATTGAATTGGTTAAGAAGCCGGTTGTTTAATAAATCTCTGTCTTTGGAAAATGCTAGCATATATATATATATATATATATATTTTTTTTTTTTTTTTTGAATAAAAGTTCATTACCAAAGACGAAGATATTAACAAAGGAAAGGGAGGGGGAGCCACTAGAAGCAAGACCTCAAGAGGGGCAAAAACAACACTAGAAGTCAAATGCCCAACTAAGGGAAGGGAAACATCAAGTGGGGAGATGATGGAGGGAAGGTGCTACACCCATGCCATAATCTGATCAAATTTGAACTTTTATCAATAGGTGATGCACCTGAGAATGTCAACTTTGCTACCTATTGGCTTGCAGTAATCTACTGCACAGAGGGGAGGAATGACCCTATATGTCAGTGTGGACATTTTCGGTTAAACTGGAAGGGATTCAAACCTCCCAAGCTTTGATGGTAAGTGATCCGACCACCCGTCCGCTTGACATTCAATGCATGGCAAACACTCACTATATGACCATACACAAGTCCCTAGGAAACCCCCTTAGGTGTTGGCAGAAAGAACTAGAAACTAGCTAAATATAGCAACTGGTATTGTCCACCGGTTGGACAGTGACCTACCAATGACCATCAACCAGTGGATCTTGTTATGTTGAATTCCATTCTTTTCCCATGAGCTCGCTACACGTGTGTTGCCCTACCCCACTCTTGTCCCCACATTATATGGGACCTACCCACTCCACTTATACACCTTGTGAGCCTAACGTGGTGGGCCCACATGGCTTAACTCTCAGGTTGAGCTAGTTTGGCCAAGGTCTATTGGATTTGCAAACAAACCCTAAGGGTATTGGCTATAAATAAGGAAATTAAGGGCTCATTACTTCACCTAAGAAAAATGTGAGAGGGAGAAAAGAAGGAAAAAAAGAAGGATATGAAAGAAGAGAAGAAGAAAGGAGGAGATCCGTCTGGCCACTCCCCCCTTATTGTCGGAACTTCCGAAGGTAAGGGAAACCGTTTCCCCAACCTCTTTCTTCTTTCCATTTTGTGTTTGGGTAGGTAGAGAATCAGTGTTATGCCGGGTTGGAGGAGCATGCCTCAACCCCGGTGATATTGGTGATCGGGATTATGCAAATTGTACTCCCCCGAGCTCAAAGTAGGTTCCTCGATCTCCAGGAGCATTTTTACCCAAACTTAGGGTTTTGGGATTCAGTCAAAGAATCAATGAACTCCCAAATGGCCCTGTGGAAAGGCGAGCAGGTAGACTTAAATGAAAGATGGGAAGACCCACAGAATAAATCTAACAAGAGGACTCGAGATGGTGCGGCCCTAAAAGTGTACAACACTTCTACAACCACCGGCATGTCCCTTACCATCCGGTGGGTTTGTTGATCCAAACCAGCTTCTGTTCGATTGGAACATAAATCCACTTGTGGGACAAACATTAATTGGCCTTGCAACCATGACAAAGATATTCACATCTGATGAAGCCTAGCGGGGTTTGATTTAGACATTCATACTGGAGAAATTATCTCACTCGATTGAAAGACAAGGTGAGTGGTGGTTTGACCTTATCTTGGAGTGTTTTAAATTAGAATTAGTGTATAATATTGATAACTTTTTTACTATATTTGAATTGTATTAATTGTTTATATGTATGAATTGTCGTTATTAATGTTGTGTGTACGTGGGGTACGGTGTGGCCGAGGGAAATTCCGGTACTGTGATCGCCACAATGTAGATTGTATCATAGATTTGGGTGTGCATTAGTGTAGGCTTGGATATGAGTAAGCGGTGTGGCCGATGGGAATTTTGCTACCGTGTATCCCATACTAACTGATTCTATGCTAGATAAGCGTGGACATGGATGCGGTGTGGCCGATGAAAATTCTAGTATCGTATTTTTATATGTATAATTATGAAAGGCATGTATGTGATTGTGGTTAGGTATCGCATTCCTTTGCTACGACCCCTTGCCAATAAAAGTAAGGTGTTGGACAAATCATTGTATTAGGTCTGATAAGTTTTTTCATAATGCCATTTCTGCAGTACGATTATTGTCGAAGGCGAAAACTATCCCAACTTGGCCGATGGTAATTTCGGCGCCTTGGTTGCCAGGATAGGCTATCAGGGGTTTGTGAGGTGACCAATGGCGCATTCTAGGACTGACAGGCTCCTAACCATGACTAGGGTTTGTATCGCTAGATAACCAATGTGTGATTTCGGGACCAGGGATACTACCTCATGTACTATAGTAGCATAAACCTAACTTAGTTGTATGTTAGGTGGTTATAATAAAATGAATTGCATCATTCCACATCATGGCTTATACGTGATTTCTTGCATGAACCCCATCACTCACTAAGCTAGTCGTAGCTCACACTATATATGCGTTTCTTTTTAGATAATGATATAGGTACCATGGTACCCATGAGCAGTGACACATCCTCTTCCATAGCGGACTATGGTAGGGACCAGAGCCCGAGGAATATGGTTCAAATTATGCATGTGATACATGTGCCTATACTAAACCGTGAGCTAAGGATTAGGTTGTCATCTATTCTTGTATTTTTTTTTATGTTATCATTGTGGATGTTATAATATCTGTCGTAACAATTACTTTTATGAAAGATAAAATATAGTTATTACATAAAACACAGTTGTTGTATATGGCTAACAATTAGTTTATCCCCAATACTTGAAATTGATTTTATATATATACTCTGATTCCACAGTAATGATTTTAGTTTGGTTCCGTTTAATGATTGTAACGGTTAAGCTACTACTATTAGAAATCCTGGTAGAATTATAGGATGGCTAAGCATCCTAGTCATGCCACATGTATCTATGTGGAAGTGGGGTGTTACAGAAGACCCCAAGAAACAACAGTGAGCATGTTTCTTGGGGTATCACTAACAGGATGATGGCAGAGACAACCAAGCTTGAAGCTAACATCAAAGTAGATGGGTTTCCAAATCTCATCAAAAGATTGAGAGTTGGAAGTCCATCTACAAAAACTACGCTCCATCCAAATGTGGTTAATTGTGGCATTGAAGGTGAGGTTCCCAATAGTATTATAGATAGTAGGCCCCCAAAAAGTCATGTCAATCCAAGTATATTCTCTAGACAAAGGAAGGATTCTTTTGCAAGACAACCAGTAAGAACTGAGGAGCCTATTCCAGATAAAGGAGGCGAAGGGGTAAAAGAAAAAAATATAGTCAACATCTTCAGTGCCACCTAGTAGAGATAATAAGAGGGGGGACCTGAATGTGCCGATAAATGAGAAAAGGCCAGGTAAGGAGGCAATTAATGATTGCGCGTCAAGCTGTGAAGTTGTGGCGCAGGATATGTCTTGTAAACCAGATAGTATTGCACCAAGGCTTGAGGGGGCCTTTGAAACGGATGAAATCCCAAGTAGAGCCAGTGGAGAACAAATCTTGGGAAGAGGGGAGCCAAAGGACCTTATCCTCTCTGCCACGATGAGAGGAACTTGGGGGAGGGAGGACCAGAGGTCGACAAGGGGATGGGGAGATGGGGGAGACCATCTATCAGAGGAAAGAATGGAGGAAACTTTGGCGGATCTACTCAAGCCAAAGGAATAGATGTATCTATGAGAGACCAGGGAGATAAGGATACCAGAGGGATATAAAGTATCCATCCATTGGGAGGTGGAAGAGTCATTGCAAATAACATAAGAAATCACACCGAGAGCAGTAGGTCTAGAGTTAAGGATTTTGCATTAGATCCGAAAGGCATCAAAGGAGGGGGGAAGCAGTCTAGAGGGAATCATTCTTGAGGGAGTTGGAGTAGACCTTAGAAACCCAAATATTGTTGTGCTTAGAAGCAATTTTCCAAATAAGCTTAAAGATGCCGACATAATTGAGATCTTTTATTTTCCTCAAACCTAAGTCTCCTCAAGCTTTGGGACAATAGTCCTTTAACCAACTCATAAGGAGGAGAAACTTTGAGGAGTCTACTCCGTCCTTTGGGAAGGAGCAGAGGAGAGTCAATAGCTTTCCAAGTGTTAGCAAGGAGGACAAAATTCCAAACCGATAGAGGTACATTAATTGGGAGGACTGATTTAATGAGAACCAGATGACCAGCATAGGAGAGAACATTGCCTTCCCGAATCAGAAGTTTAGTCATAAGTTCAAGCATGGGAGAGCAATGATGGGAGGAGAGCCTGGAATAGATGAGGGACAGCCCTAGGAATTTAATAGAGAGAGGGCCAAGCGTGAACCTAGAGAGGGTAAGAATCTGGTCTCTGCAAACATCGAAGACACCAGAAAGGAAAAATACCAGAATTGAGAAGATTGATATGAAGCCCAGATATGGGAGTGGGATCATCTTTGGAGAAGATTATGGAGTCACCTGCAAAAGCAAGGTGGGTGAGCATAAGGCCTTTACATTTGGGGATGGGAAAAATGAGGTGTTGGTTGGTGGAGGATTGTATGGAACGGGAGAGAACCTCAAGGGCAAGAGATAAAAGGAAAAGAGATAGAGGGCATTATTGTTGAATGCCAACCAAGAAAGAGAAATATCCAGTAGGACTACCATTGATTAGAACAGAGAAGCAGAGAGAGGAAATGCATGAATATATCCAATGAACAAAGGAGGGGGAAATGACATATGAAGCAAGATATTTTACCATCTCAAAAATAAAAAGGGAAAATTGGGTTATGTGGCCATTAAACTCGATATGGCCAAAGCCTATGACAGATTGGAATGGGGGCTCCTTCGGGCACTCTTTGAATTCCTTGGTTTTAGGAAGAACCGGTGTGAGAAGGCTCTTTGTTTGAGTATTTTAAATCCTCTAGATGGCTCAAACAAGGCTGCCTTCTCAACTTTTACTTGTTTATCATTGCAATGGAAGTGCTTTCCCGTCTCTTGTCAACCTATAGAGAACTTAAATTTTTTTAAGAGTGTTAAAGTATCTCGCAATGCTCTGAAAATTTTTCTTCTACGATTTGCAAATTACACATTTATTTTCTGTAGGGAAAATTCCAAGGATTTTCTTACCATCAAGGCTATTTTAGATCCATTCTCTGATATTTCAGGACAACATGGTATCAGGGTAAAAGAGGTATTTTCTTCGCTAAAAATGTCTATCATTGTGAAAGACTGGATAATGTTCTCTTATGAGTATCAAAGAGATATCCTATGAAGCCATTTCTCCAAAGATATAAAATGTAGAAACCAAATTTCTCCATCCTCGATTTTGAGTTAAAAGTCTAAGTCACATTGTTGACAGAATAAACAGGAGATTGGCTGGCTAGAAATCGCACCTGCACATGCTTTTCCAGTACCTTACCCAAAAAATTCAGCACCATAATAACTAGGATATGGAAAGAAAGTAATCCCAGAAAAATCCTGGTCTCATCCCAATTTTCAGGATAGTTTCTCCATTGTTCTAATATTGTTTAGAAGATGTGCTTCAATGATGCAAAAAATCATTCAACGACTAGCCCTCTGATTGGTCTTTGAGGTTACTGAGAGGGAGGAAATTTCTTCAACCCTAATAGTTACTAATTTGATCACCATTCATCTGCAGCCAAAAGTAAATGCTCATGAATTAGGATAAAAATATAGATGTTCTATATATAATGGATTCCACATTTGCTTTGGGAGCAGCCACTTGGTTATAAGGGATGCATTACTAGCAGCCGATTTTCACTAAACGCAAAATCTACAGTCGACATGTATTGAGATAACTCTAAAATCCTCTTGTACTTGGAAGGTTTATGATGTGTATTGCTTGGTATCTATAATTTGTGTGTTTCAAACAATGTAAAGGATAAAATGTAGGAAGGAATTGTGGCTTTTGCAGTGGATAAGTTCATTCTAAAATATTAATGAGCTAAGGGGTTGCCAAGTCTTATGACTATGGGGAACTGGGTTGACAATTTTGATGAATCTAATCATTCAATAAAGCAGCAGCAGCAACAACAACAACAACAACAAAGCCTTATCTCAACGCAATGGGGCAGCTACATGGATCCAAGCAAGGACAAAGAAAAAGAAAAGTACAAGTGAAAGGAAATAGATCACAAAAATAGTAACAGAGTAAAACAAAGCTAGATAGGATCCGCTACATGGATCTTAGCCCTCCAATTTGCTCTATTCGAGGTCTACTTGGGACAAGGCCAAATCTGTGCATACCTTTCCTCTCAATTTCTCCTATTGTAATTTTTAGCTTGCCCTGAGCTCTTTTAGATCCTTCTAATTATTCAATACAACATCATATTTATCAAGAAAAAAAAAAAAAAACCTGCTTTCGTCGTCAACTTTGCATTTAATACTGTAGATAGATTCATTTTTATTGCATCATTACATGTGAAAAATTGTGATATGCTTCCCAAGTTCTGTTCTATGCTCAAAACTCCGAAATAAACAGTACATATGAATGTAATATAATATGAAAGATAATTAGAAAAGAATAATAAATACCAGATGGAAAAATGATCTTCTACAGATGAACTTTCTTCAACAAGGTGTTGTAAGGCTTCTCCCCCATTAAGACATCCTTCTTCCTTAATTCTTCAAGAAAATAAAGAGCTTAATTTCCCTACCTTATACAATTCTCCCAACAGTCTTATGCCATAAAAGATCAGGAGATATTGAATTATCAAACATATCAAACAGAATGTTACTAGCATCTTCAAATATCCGTTCCATCGCAAGGCTACAAATGAGAGTCATGTAAGTACAGCTAGTTACTCCTCATCTCCTTACAAAAAACCTATCCCACCTTCCCCTTCTCGCAGAAATCTTTCACGATATAACTATATGTATATGCATTTGGTTCACAACCGTATAAATCCATTCCATGAAAAAACCGAATAGCTTCATCCAATACTTGGTAAGATTTTATTATCACATTCAACACATATGTGGCTGGAAAAACACCAGAAGCCTTCATCTGTTTCAGTAAAAATCAGACTATGTGCAAGTAAGTGTATCAGACATCTAACTTACTGAATTTCCCAAGGATTGGGTTCAAGCGCAACATGTAGGTTTCTGGAGAGGACTTGCAGTCTGAAAATCCCTGCATTTTATTGTAAACATCAAATGCACGGTTAAACTGTCGCTTATAGCTACAACAGAACTGGATCATTGAATTGTAGAGAATGACACTGCCAGAGCATGCACCAGAAACAAACTCCTCCATCAGGGTTTCAGCATGCCCAAAGTGCTTCCCAATCATGGTGTGGTAACATTGTTGTGTTTACAGCCACGTGCAGCCCATCAGAAATTTCAAGGGCAAGATCATGGTCTGATTGAGAACAGAGGGCATCATTGACGTTGGCAGGGGTGAAACTGGGCTTAAGCTTGTCAATCCAAGTCTCAAATTGCTTTTCAAGAGGAGTTTGTGTCTGAAGACAAAGGTTAACATTAAGGCTGCATTTGATAGTGTTTCTGTTTTGGGAACGCTTTATTTGGCATAAACATTTTCCCCCGTTTTTGTTCTAGACCTGTGTTAGGTGGTATTAATCTCTCCCTTTGTTTAAGTCAAGCTTGCCAACAGCAACAAGAACTTCTCTTGTTTAAGTTAAGCTTGCTAACAAAAAGAGTCTCTAGTTGCTCTTCTCAAGTATCCTTCGAATATTCTTTACTGTAACTACACCTACTTCTACATGATTGCCTTAACTATGAATAGTTGAATCAAAAAAGTCTTGGTGGATTCGAACCACCATCCCCTTGGAACATTCTTGAGACATGCACATGTTCCAAGTGCTCTACCAATTGAGCTAAAGACCCATAAAGTGGACTTGTCAGGTAAAGATGCAATAGGACTACAAGAATGCCATTTCTTACCTCTATAGAACTTTCACCACTTTGAGTAGAATTTCATAAAACTGCAAAACTGTCATATTCACTTGAATGAATCATTGTCATCAATGACAATTGGAAAGTTCATTTCAGGTTAAAGCACTGATGAAAGAGCATTCACTGGTAGAAAATTTCTCAGCATTAAGTTTCCAGAGGGAGCCACAGTGGTAGTCCTATTTGGAACATAGGGTTCAACATCAGTCTAGTTTGAGACCTTATTTCTGCTTCTGCTTGAAATCAAAAGCAGCCCAACCAGCAGGTCTAGTCTTCTTTGCACGACACCTTTGAACGTGAAGAAATGCCAGGGACGATCATCCCAAAAAACAGTCAAGTTAATGGAATGTTGCAAAGCATTCTTCATGCCATCTCTTTCTGAGCATGCATTACGCTTACAGTTTTGCATAATGGTAATGCAGCATTGCAACCACATAAGAGCTGGAAAAAAAAAAGCTAACTTCTACCAACAAACAAAGGAAAACAAAAGCTAACTGGAATATGGCTCTCGCAAAATCATGGCATCCCAATTATCCATAAAGACATAAAAGTATATTAACCTCAGTGTCAGAATAATTGCTTCCATCAAAAAAGAAAACAGAGGCCGGGGGAAACAAATAATGGCTTCCATCTTGCTTGACTGTCCAATAACCTCACAAAGCAAGAAATACTCAAACTTGCAAGAAACCTGAAATTATTATATTGGGGTCTGGGGGTGGTACTGAGAGAGAGAGAGAGAGACTCCCACTCAGAAATATCAGAAAAAAGTCAATAGAAAAGTTCAAAAACTAAAATACATATCTTCCATTAGACAACAAGCAAACCAGAGGTTCTAGAGGTCTGAAACTGAGCCCTACGGTAAGGTTATGTTCAGACCTGCAACTGAAGTTCTATCCTTTGATGAGTGGGATTTCTGGAGCCAAGGTCTGGGGGGTTTGGGTTGCTTAGGGAAGAGCAACCTTCGCACAAATTTCAGTTCCAGCATAACAAAGGTGAGGGAGATCAATTCACTTGTTTGGTGCTGCAAAAATCACCCAGAAACAGAGATTCGACCAGCAAGAGAGAAAATGATAAGAAGGAGAAGAAGAAAAAACGAAGATGAACGGAGTAGTGGAGGGGAAGGGAAATCACGCAAAGCCACAGTCACAGACTTTAAAAATTTATTCCACTCAAACTTCATACTCTAAATCTGAATTGCTCCATCGAGTACATGTCTACTATAAAGGAAAATCAAAACAATTAATAAAAACTAATTGAAAGGAAACTACTCCAAAAAAATAGAAACTAATTGATTCCAAAGGAAGCTCCTACGTATCTACTTCTAAAACAATTAAGGAAATCAAATAAACTAAGATTGCTTCCCTAATTATCAACTACCGACACTTGCCAGACTAGAAAATCAGTTTATGTTAGTTGTAAACAAAACTCTAAGATCCTGCAGTCTGGCAGATACAACACTAGAAATTTCTTACTGGGAAAACCCTGAAACTGGAATCGGTAGCCTGGTTGTGTGCTCTTATGTTCAGAAACGGTTGGGACTTTTTTCTCTCAATTATAGTGAATAAATAGAAGAACAAGAAGAGTAAAAAGAGAATAGAAGAATAAAAGGGATAGAAGTGGCTGGGGTGGACTCTCTCAGTCCTGGGTCTTTCACCCATAGCTATCTCAGCTGTTGAAACATCATTTTTCAGAAACAAATCAGCAAGCAAAGCTCACAAAATATTATTAATCAACTGTATTCTTGCAGCTACAATCAACCAGTCAACCTCTTTATACAGTAAAGGCTTGGACTCAATTACATAGAAAGTTCTAAATTAGGAAACATCTAGAAATAGAAACTAAGACTTACTAAACTCAATTGTCTGCTAGCTGAGAGAAAAGCGAATAGAAACTAATATCTTCTACAAGTCCCACTTCCACAAGACTTAACTCACAGCCTAAAGCCTCTCTGCTGGATCTCTAGGCGGTTTGGATAAGGATTGAAAACATGCCTATTGCAATGACATGGATCTCCGGGGTGTTGTTTACTGGTTGATTGGAATCAGATGAAATTTTTGGGGGGCTATATCCTGCAGGGGATCGCGCCGCCTGGGGGGGGGCTTCAGAGACGGCTTGAAAATGCCCCGGGGTTTGTTTGAAGGAAAGGAAAGTAGTCGGAGGAAGGAGGACAGTGTTTATCCTGCAAATCTGGCAGAGTTTAGTTTTTATTTAGTCAAATGGTTTTAAGCCTGTGGCTGATCTATAGTAGTGCGTCAGGTAGACAACCGGCACTTTATTATAATCAGCCATAACCAGTCAATATTTTTGCATGGATCCTTAAGTTCGTCCTTGGTTGGAACCTTCATGTAGCCGACTCCATTAAGTTGGGATAAGGTTTTGCTTCTTCTTGTTGTATTCTTCATAGTTTGATCTACATTACTAAATTTCCAGAAGGGTCAATCTGGTTCAATCATGAATCTGCATCACAATATGGAAGATAATCACTTGCGTGTGTTTACCCTACGAGTTATTGAAGAATCAACATTGGTGAACTCACTTTCCTATGGTAAATCTGATTAGGTAATGGCTATTGGTGATGGGGAGAAAGACATCGAGGTGCTTGAGCTGGCTTCTCTGGGTGTTGCTCTGAGTAATGGATCAGAAAAGGCAAAATATGTGGCTAATGTAATTGGTTGCAGCAATGATGAGGATGGCGTTGCTGATAAGTGATGCCATCTACCGGTATGCATTCTGAGTAGGTCAGAGTGCTCAAGATCAAAGATGATCATCTGGGGTTATTTCTTTTTTGTTCTAGCAGTTCTGTCTTGGGCCAATTCCCAGGTTTGGTTGACTGCACACAGCCATGGGCAATATAGCCTTTCCCCCCTTTAGCTAGTGGCCTGTCTAGGGCCATGAAGTGATTACATAAGGTTAATGAGAAAATAACAATTACCAGGAACACAAGAATTGTGCTACCTCCAAATTTTCCAGAAAAGTGACTTGTAACTCCAAATGATCACTACACTGCGTCCACAGTAAACCATCCAGATCTCTCTATTTTCTAGCAGAACAGAGACTAGGAAACAGAAATAAAATATTTTCCCAGTAGATAGACCCATCCAAGTCATTCAAAGACAAGGAAATTGGATGATTTGAGTACCAGAACAAGAGAGAGAGAGAGAGAGAGAGAGAGAGAGAGAACAAAAAAACAAAAAAAACAAAAAACAAAAAAACAAAAAACAAAAAACAAAAAAACAAAAAAACAAAAAAAACAAAAACGAAAACAAAAAGATAGGTTCAAAGATCATATCCACATTTTGTACTGCTGTAGAGAGGGCGGTGTGATCTGAAAGAAAGTTCTCTGCAAGATCAACAAGCCATTAATTCTAATGATCAACAACAAAAAGATAAAAAAAAAAATAAAGTACAGAGAGAAAAAAAAAGGAAATCATAAAATTTTGGGGATTCTAGGATTTGGGGTTCGAAACCATAGTTGTCAAGGCGTTCCCTTAGCATCCAGGCGGCTTGATGGGGGCCTAGGTGACTATAGCCTTAGTGCATTGCATGCCGCCTTCTGGTTTGGCACTTATTTATGCCAAATAACATTTAAGTAAATAGTTTTATATTTGTTATTTCATTTACTAAAGATATTATTCATAAATAAGCAAGCACCCCCTTATTTGTATCCAACAAAAATAGTTTCAAAATCAAATTCCTCCCCCTGTAGTCCAATAACAAAAAGTAGAATTTTTGGTTAAAGGGTGATTTTCAATTTTCATATGCTGAGGTTTTTCTCAATTCTGAAAATTTCATAAATCTTATTATGGTAAAACATTGTTAAAAACCAAAAGTACGGTAAAATAATATTTTGTTTTGAGGTCCATAAAATTATTTTCATTTACGCGATTTTAACACCATTCGCCAAATTTAAAATAAGTTTGATCGGAACATAACTTTGCCATTATTACTTAGTTTTAAGTAAATCTTAGACTTGTTGGAAAACTGATGTTTTGATCTACCTAATACAAAAAGACTCATGTAAGAATAAAATCATTTGACCGTTCAAACTTATTAGAGGATAAGAATATTTCTCTAAATGTTGATTTTGATGACTTGATGTTGGCTTAGTGTTGGTTTTTTTTATGACTTGATGTGGCTTAATGTTGGTTTTTGATAATTTGATGTGGCTTATTGTTGATTTTTTATAACTTGATATGGATTAATATTGATATTTTATGATATAAGATATATATATATATATAACAACAACAAAAACTCAACCTTATCCCAACTTAATGGGGTCGCCTATTAAAAATAATAATAATAATAAAAATAAGAGTTAGACGAAAGAGTTAACAACCCAACAAGTCAGGAGATCTCAGATAAGTGGGGTCGGCAACGCGTATCCTAGCCCTCCAATAAGCTCTATCCAAATTCATACTTGGGCCAAGACCTATAATGTGCATGTCATTCTTCACCACTTCGCCTATGGTCATTTTAGGCCTGCCACTTGCTCTTTTACTTCCTTCCAATTGTATAAGATCACTCCTCCTTACTAGGGTGTCTTCGGGCCTTTTCTGGACATGGCTATATCACCTCAGAAGAATTTCATGAATCTTGTAGTGGATTGGGACAACTCCCAAATCAGCTCTAATATGCTCATTCCTTACTTTATCCTTCATAGTTTTGCTGCACATCCATTTGAACATCCTCATCTCAGCTACATTTAGCTTCTTCTCTATATGACACTTCTTAACCACCCAAGGTTCTGCCTTATATATCATTACTGGGCAAACAACAATCCTATAGAATTTCTCCTTAAGCTTTAAAGTGATACGCCTATCATATAACACTCTAGAAGCACCTCTCCACTTCATCCATCCCACTTTAATTATTTCAGAAATATCATCCTCTATTTCACCATCTTTACTTATAATTGACCCCATATATCTAAAATAGTCTGAAATCTCTATCTCATCGATTTTCACCATTCCATTATCCATCGTAGAGCGGCTAAAATTACACCTAATATACTCCATCTTCGATGTACTAATCTTAAAATCTCTTGTTTCCAAGGTTGATCTCTGTAACTCCAACTTAGTATTGATCCCTACTTTAGTCTCATCCACGACGTCATTGGCGAAGAGCATACACCAGGGGACCTCATCCAGAATGCTCTTGGATAACTCATCTATGATAAGCACAAATTGATAGGGGCTTAAGGCCGATCCTTGATGCAGCCCAATCGTAATTGAGAATTTAGTCATCACACCCATATATATGTCCTTAATTATCTCCACATACATACTCGACACCTCTTTCTTTACTAGTATATGCTAGATTAAATCTCTTGGAATTTTATCATATGATTTTTCTAGGTTAATAAAGACCATGTGGAGATCTTTCTTGTAGGCTTTATAACTTTCCATGAGCCTCCATAATAGGTAGATAGCCTCTTTTGTGGATCTACTTGGCATAAATCCAAATTGGTTCTCCGAGATCTTAGTTTCTCAAGCGGGCTTCAATAACCTTCTCCTATAGTTTCATAGTATGACTCATTAGTTTTATGCTTCTATCGTTGTTGCAACTTTGAATATCCCCTTTATTTTTGTAGACCGGGACTACAATGCTTCTTCTCTACTCATTTGGCATCTTCGTTGTGTCATAATCTTGTTAAATAACTAGGTTAGCCAAACAACCCCATAAGCTCCTAAGGTTTTCCACACTTCAATTGGGATCTCATCTGGGCATAGTGTCTGGCCTGCTTTGATATTTCTTAGGTAGAGAAGAACTAGGATTGATAAGTCAACCTAGTCCCAAAGCTGCAGGATACTTCTCAAAGAACAACCAACAATCAAGGTATAACCACAATACAACAGATCAGAATTAAGGTAGAAAACAGATCTTTGTAAATCAAAGTTTTGAACCCAGAAGTTGAAATTTATGAGATCAGAATATAACCCAGATTAAAGGATTTAAATCAGATACAGGAATAAAGTCATAACAGATCATAAATTTTGAACAAACATCCACAGAAATAAAAAACAACCAGACGTATCAATCGATCTCAGAAAATAGAACAGATTACGTTAAAATATCCAATGGGGCAGAACTGTGAGTGATTTGTGTAACAGACCAACCAGTGGTCTGATGGGGCCCAAACTTAAGATCTAACCACCTTCAGATGGGGCCTAACACTCAACCAAAAGATGGAGATAATCAGGTGGTTGAAAACCCTTGATTCGGGGATGAATTTGGGAACAAGAAAGAGAGTTTCAGAACTGGAAAATTGAAAGTACTACGGGTTAGTAGTGTGGTTTACCTGGGATGAACTAAGATGGAATTTGATAGCTTGGAGTGCTTTTTACCCAAAAAAAAGAAAAAAAAAGATACCTTGGAGTGCTTGAAAAAAGTAAGAGAAAAGATAATTAAGTAGAAATGGACCTCTAGGGTTCTCACTGCGGAGACTCAATTGGATCAAACACCAATTCCATCAGCCTTGATCAAACACAAGACAATCCTTCATGGAAAAGACAATAGCAACAACCATTAATTTGTTTATCAAAATCATTATTGCTTTATGAGTCTCTTCTTTATTTATAATGTTGATGGGTAGGGAATTACAAAATAGAAGGTTCCTTAAAATGAAAACCAAATATTCTCCTAATACAATAGTTTTTAAAAACTAAAAAAGGAAACTTTCAAAAAGGAAACTAACAACTAATGACTTGACTCAACTATTAACTTGACTCCTAAGAAAACAAATATAACTTAAATTGAACCCAATTAAAATGGAAACTAATGAAAAAGGAAACAAACTAGTAATCCCGTATGCAACCTTAAAACCCTTCTTTTAGGCCCATAAAAGTGGCCTATTACACTCAAAACACATGGGAATAATTGCCAACATGTATGGAATCCAACCCTAGACTTATTCCTAATAAAACAAGCCTAGTTTGGTGAAGAATCTGAATTATTAAGGTTTTATTAACTTTTTCCACACTAATTTTTCGCATATATCTATGCTATATGGAGTCTTGATGGGTAGAGCAATCTCCTGGGTCAATTCTACTCGGGGTATCTCCATTTAGTAGGGCATTAATATATGCATCCCATCTTTTCACAATGTCCTCATCCCTTACCAACACTCTTCCATCATCACCTTTGATACACCTCACCTGGTCGAAATCCCTACTCTTTCTTTCTTGCAATTTGGCTATCTTACATATAGCTTTTTTCCCTTCTTTTGTATTCAGGTTACCATACAAATCTTCACATTTCTTTGTCCTGGCCATCCCCATCATCCTCTTAGCTTCATTTCATCCTTGAAGTCTTTAGTCCTTTGCCATGTGTTAAAACAAACTATGATATAAGAAATATATAACATACTAAATAATGTTAGAAAAGAAGGGAAATAAAGAATAACACTTGGATGCCTAGGCATGCAGGCGACTTGTCACCTAAGCGTTTAGACAACCCTCCACCGCCTTGGTTTGCCATCTTGGCACCGTGACAATTATGTTGGAGAGAGAGAGAGAGAGAGGTCTGCTTAAAGTAATGATACCTTTCATATGTAATTTTATTTTATTTTTGGATGTAAAGTAAACTGAAATTTAAGACCAAATATTGAATGATTTGGAGTTACTGATATAATCATGTTACATGATGGTTACAAAAGTTTCCATTTTAGGTTTAAAAATTGCACTTACCTTCCTTTTAATTTCCCTTGCAATAAAATGGAACCAAGGAGATTACGCGAATAGGAGATGTTTTAGCCTTGAACAATGGTTAATGAGTCAATGTGAAATAATCAGGATAATACATGAGGT
>NC_056562.1:9426236-9432158 GCF_013358625.1 Macadamia integrifolia | reverse complement strand
GTAAAAAAAAAAAAAAAACAAAATGAAGAAAGAAAGCTGGCTACTGATACGGTAAATGGAAGGATTGTTGGCCAGTGGGGTGTTAGTGATTAAGAAGCAAAATCCTTCATTTAGCTTCAAAAGGAGTTTTAAGCATATTTAGAGAAAGCTAAACCAACCAGCGGATTTCATATTTTCCCTCTACTGAAGAGGTCATCATGGCCCCCCCACCCCCCCAAAAAAAAAGAAAATTTTTTTCTGGATGAGTTGCCTCAACTTGTAAAAGGGGATGCTGATCGGACCTTATATTACCGAATGTAATTTTTTTTTTGGTTATTGCCGGGGGTGGGGGTGGGGGCGGGGAGGTGGTTGGGGTTATGTCCTGCTTGGCTTTGGGGTCATTGTTCCTCCTATAGGTTCTAAGGATAGTTCTAATGACTGCCTTTCTCTTCTAATGGCTCCGGT
Source organism: Macadamia integrifolia (assembly GCF_013358625.1). Classification (NCBI taxonomy): domain Eukaryota; kingdom Viridiplantae; phylum Streptophyta; class Magnoliopsida; order Proteales; family Proteaceae; genus Macadamia; species Macadamia integrifolia. The sequence continues at coordinate 9,431,714 of NC_056562.1, read as the reverse complement.
AAGAATCACTTCTCGCTGCTTCCATTGATTATCAGATGAATTGTCAAAAACCATGTACGCAATCACCTGATGCATACATAACCAGAAAATGTCAAAATCAGAGGGGACAAAAAAATCAAATTAATCCTCTACGAGAACAAAAGAGAGAAGGTGGGAGAAAAAAATTTAAAACTTCTCTATTGCAGAATCATATGATATAAAGAATAAATAATTACATCTGAAAAATAGAAAGTTTGTGAAGTTCTTTCAAATACATTCGATCTCTCTCTTCTAGTTGCTCTTGTCCCGTCCATACAAAGGCCATGGCAATCCATAACTGGATCAATGTATCTTCCTCAAATTCATAATTTCCAAGAAATAGAATGCAAGTGTAGATAACACATCTCTTTAGATGTTGAGGTAGATTGTGAAAGCTTTTACATACCTCTGAGACATTAGCAAATTTGGGCCATTTCTTGGGGCATCTGAATTATCACAGATTGAGTTTGTGATATCAAACACTTCTGTTTGCTGGATCTCCCAATCTGTTTGCTGGATCTCCCAATTCTTGGAGCTCTGCATCTCTAACCTTGGCAGCATCAGTAGAAGTGGGGAAGAAATGTGGGTGATATCCAAGACAGATTCTAGACCTTCTGCTGGCAGAGGAAACCGAAGAGCTCCCAATGATTGAGTCTTGATAAAGGGTTCGTGATTTGGAGTTGCAGAGGAGGGTTTCGGGGCTTTTGGGGTATTGTTTCAGACTTTCAGAAGACTCAGGACCCTGTAAGCCGGGGTTGGCCTTTTTATCTCGGGTCAGACCGGATCGATTACTGCCGGTTCTCTGAAATCAAAACTCAAAACAGCTTAATTCCCCCTTTGCTATCAAGAAATCAGACAAAAATAACTCATGGCACTCGTCAAGTTGGCTGCAAGTATCAGAAGAACGCAATTACAACTCCTTCTTCCCCTTATCCTGCGTTCTACCCTTCACCCACCTTTCACTTCTTCACGGATTATATACTCTTGCTACTCTTCTACTTCTCCATCTCTGCTCTCCCCTGTCTGGTCTCATCTCCATAATTACCATTTTTCATCACTTGATCGCTCTCCTCACTACGATTCAAGTGATTTCGAGGCAGAAGGAGATGAACCCAGCAACCCCAAAGAGCCAGGTCTTGATGGGTTTCTTGAAATACTCGAGCAGGCTAGGCAGTTCACCTCAGAAGGAGACGCCATGGCTTTTCTCGACGAGTCGGGTGTTCGACCCAGTGTAGGGTTGGTTTATTCTGCAATTTGGGCTTTAAGACGTGAGCCGCGATTGGCTTTTTTGGCTTTCAACTGGGGTGAGAAATGGGGTTGTAAGAGTCCAAGAGTTTGGGAATTGATGATCTGGGTACTGGGCAAGAAAAGGAGTTTTAGTGTCGCTTGGAACTTGATTAAGGACATGCATCGATCTTCAATGGCTACGCAGCGGGCAATATTAATCATGATTGACAGGTGACATTCAGTTTTCTGTTAAATCATTTTTGTGGGTGATACCAATTCAATTACCTCCGGGAAAATAAAGCTCAAGTATCCTGTTTGTGTATTAGATTTCCCCTGTTTGATTATATTTCTCTGTAGGAATTCATGTTCTCAGATTTGGAGCAAATCTGTTTTGATGTGAAAAATCGGAAATCAAGAAAGTGGGTGCGAAGGGCTTTTGCTATTTTAGCTACTAGCTCAACATATTTAATATTCTACGAAATGCTCAAACTTTTATTGCAGTTGCTTCTTCTTTTGTAGTTGTGAATTGTTTTGGAGTTTCCAAACTCTGAAAGAGTAAAGGAAAAACAAGTGGTTGTTGGGGGGGGGGGGGGATAACCAAGAGGGTGCTTGTGCTATGTTAGCTGCAGAAGCTTAAATCTGTTAATCTTCCATGTGAAACTCAAACTGTTGCTATTTTTTTCTTCTTTTATTGTTGTACACTGCTTTGGTGTTTCCAAACCTTGTTTAAATCCTCTGCTTGAGATTGGTGTTTGGTTCCTCCAGTTTTTGCCTAGTCTTTGCCAATCTTTGGTTGCTGTTGTGAGCTACTTGGGTGAAGGAGAAAACCACATACTTTTACGGTTTTCAGAAAAAAAATTCTTATAATTGTGGTCTTAGGCTCTCTTTGGTATAGTTTATATTTGTATTTAGGAAAATTATCTTGTAGCACCCTATTTGTAAAACTTATATGACATACCACCCTAGTTTTCTTCAAATATTGCTTACATCCCCCATTTTGTTAATGAAATTACACTTAAATCCATTCCGTTAGAGGGAAAGCGTTAAGTGATGATGTGGCATGGTTGCTTTCTGAATGACAAGTTTACCCTTGAGGACTGTTTTACCCTTCTGTGCAAAAACCCCCCAGATCAACCTCCGCTCTCTCCTCCCTTCTCTTCCCTCTATCCCCTTTCTTCCCTGCGAATCTGAATCTCCCCTCTCAGGTAAGCTTTTAGCATTGCCATGTCATGGAGAGTGGTGGCAAGCATGGTGGGCCATATATAGGTGACCATATTCGATTTTTTCTGCACTACCCAAACATTACTCACTTGGGCAAAAACTGGATCCCTGGAGCTGAATTGGGTTAGCTCCAGATGCTTTGTCGCCATTGCATCATGGTCCATGTGGTGGAGGTAGTAATTCCCCAGGTGGTATAGTGCTTGCAGAGCCCGTTTTATCTTTGGAAGGTCTCCCTTTGAAGCAGAGATCAGGTAGGCAAAGCTTACAAGGGATGAATTTTCGGATTTTGGAAGATGAATTTTGGTTACTGGCCGGAAGCTGGTGGCTATTCTGGTTAGTATTGTGGGAATGAAGAGGAGTATGAAGAGGGCTAATGTTAGGAGGAAGGAAATCATGAATTCTTCAATGCCAATTGAAGATAGGTTGCAGAGATTGCAGAGAGCATCTGTTTAGAAGGAGATACTTAACTTGTTAATATTAGAGGGATTAAAAGCAGAGGGAAGAGTGTAGATGAAATCATAGAAGATGGTTCTTTTCTATATTTTACTTTCCATTTTTCTCTTTGTAATTCTTCCTCCATTCTTTTTGTTCCTTTCCTCTTTTCATATAGCCATTAGTTCTCCCCTGTTCTGTTTTGAATCTCCTTCATCCTTTCCTCTTTCAACTTGAAACTGTGTAAGGGAGTCATAGACCCTACAACGACCTGGGCCGTAGAGTTTCAGCCCAAACCAACTCCCTCTTTAGGAGAGACACCCCCCACCTTTGCTGAAACTGTTCCTAGTGCCAGATTTGGATTGTAGGAGTTGTATCTCCTTTTTCACATATTATTTGGTAGATTAGTAGCAGCATTCAAGAGGGCTTGAAGTTTCAACCTTTGCTTCAAAATTTTAGACCCAATTGTGCCCTAGCAAAGGAGTTGTTCTTTCCCTCATTCCTTTGCTGGTATTTAACACTAGCACAGGTCGGGAGGTTGAATATAACCCACTGAGGACATTGCTTCTTTTGGCTTCTCCTTCCTTCTAGGGTTCATTGGTAAGTCTTTTTAAAATTAAAATGGGTAAAATGATGGGAATATCTAGTTATATAGGTAAACATAACAGGGTTAAAAGAGTCTTTTCCATTTCTAAACCAACGGTGTTAGGCTTTAGGAGTATGTTTGATATTTTGGGAAAATTAGGTGGTTTGTCATATAAGGTTTAAAAATAGGGGTGGTACAAGATAATTTTCCTTGTATTTATTATCTATTTAAAAAAATCATTTGTCATAATAAATTATAGACCAAAAATAATAGTGGTTTGGTTAATATTTATATAATAGATTGCCTGACTAGAAATTGGTTTGGTAATTCCTATTTATAGAATATATTCTCTAAACATGAAACTTTAATTGTACATCTTGGGATTCCAAGTCACAACATTTCACAATGATATTCATTCAGACACTCTGTGGGCACTATTGATCTTCTCACATAGATCACTAGTGGTAATGTCCTACATGTGCTTCTTATTGTGGGAGGATGCTCATCCATCACACCATCCTCTGTGGAAATGCTGGAGCACTTGATTTGCTTATACATTGTGGTGCCGATATAGAATCCCCAGTCAGAGTCACCAGGAAAACTGAATTCCGCCACATACACATGATTGCACAACTTGGGCAGACTGAATCCTTATAGATGCTGGCTGTGATCTCAACTCCCAAACATATTCTGTCTCACCCTCCTCTTCCTGACACATTAAACAAAACAAAAGCGTGCAAATCTTGAAATAGCATACCCGGAAATCATGGCCGCCCATGTAAACAAGATTCCTTTGGGGCATTCTATCAAACAGTTTATTAGCACTCTGTCTCTTTCCTATAAGAAATACAGGATTAAACAACCCCCGGTAATCTCCCACCCTTTTCCTCTTGCTTTCACTTTCACTCCATCTCTCTCCTATAAGATACACATCACCCAAGAACCATCTTAATCTCAGCTTATTCTTATCTCCACAACCTTCAATTTTCTTTCCCACCCCACTTCTCTAATCTCCATTCCTTAAATTCTTCTCAGAACAAAGTACTCTGTTTCTCTTCTTTGTTTTCCAATTCCCTCCAAGTGAGATATGAGAAACAAAACAAGCAATCAAAGCAAGCTAAGGTGCTGCATTAGGGTACCATTAAAGCTCCTTGGCAAGGCCAGGAACCTGTATTTCTGATGCATGTACAACTGCGCAAAGTAGGCTGTTGTCAGGGTGACGGGTTGTGCTTGCTTCCTGCCCACTTCTTCTCTCTACCCTTCAGGACTTTTCCTTCCAGCGATGCCGATGACTTCTGAGATCTGGTCATGGCTAATTCCGAATCCAATTTACTGAATAGGGTTGGCTCCAAGATTGAGATTGGTTCTCCGAGTGACCTATCGAAGAAGGTGGAGGTGGAAATCCTGCAACTCAGGCAGCAAAAGCAAGCCCATGCCACGACTAAAAAAGGTGCAGAGGAGGAAGTACTGTGATTTGATTGGGACTATAGATGAAGACAAATCTTGTGAATTTGGTGACAATTTGAAGACGAGAATTGATTTTTTGCAACTGCCAAGAAGTATAAGCTTTGCTGTACAAATAGAATAGGTGTTCTTGGTTAGATGTTTCTCCGCTTTGATGCTTCACAGAAAGAAAAGCATCAAAGAGAGGACCAGGGAGATCATACAGAGATTTGGGTAGTGATTATCCATCGCCATTATAGCTCAATGAATTGCAGAAAGAAAGGAGGAATGATAAATATTGCGAGTTTGTTATCTAAAAGTATAAAATTACCTATTTACCCCTGATTTGAAGCAGTTACAAACACTTGCTCATTACAAGAGAGTGCATAAATCAAAAAAATTGTTTGTGACATTTTAATTTATTATAAATAAAAATAGGTATATAAATCATGCCAAATACGTGTAAAAATAGAAATAGGTCAGATAAATACAAATAGAAATCATACCAAAGAGAGCCTTAGTCGTCTTCTTCTCAATTTTTTTTTTTTTTT
>NC_056562.1:9415250-9426216 GCF_013358625.1 Macadamia integrifolia | reverse complement strand
GAGAGGAGTGTAGGAGTTGTTGGATGTTGCTTTTGTGAAGAACTGTGTTAGGAGAAAATTGTTGTCCCTTAAACTTGATTGGTTACTAAGTGTTTACTTATTTTTCATGTTGTTTTGGTTTGAGTTCGTTATATCTTCACCCAACTGAAGTATGAATAGATTATAATTGGTATATACTTTCTTGACATCTAGATACAGATTCATAGTTCTTAATTTAGATTATGTTCTTGACTTGATTCCTTTTTAGGGTTTATTAGGTATGCAGCCGCCAACAATCCTGGCAAAGCGATCAAAACATTCCTGGCCATGGACATGTTCAGAATAACCCCTGATTCAGAAACATTTTTCACTTTCCTCCATACTCTCTGTAAACATGGGAATATTGAAGAAGCTGAAGAGTTTATGCTTCAAAATAAGAAGCTCCATCCTTTGGAGACTCAAAGCTTCAACATAATTCTCAACGGGTGGTGTAATATCTCAGTTGACATAATTGAAGCCAAGAGAGTTTGGAGAGAAATGTCTAGCTGCTGTGTCACTCCAGATGCCACTTCCTATACCCATATGATTTCCTGTTTCTCAAAGGTTGGGTATCTCTTTGACTCGTTAAGACTCTACGATGAAATGAAGAAGAGGGGCTGGGTCCCAAGCCTTGATGTCTACAATTCTCTTGTATATGTACTAACTCAAGAAAATTGCATGACAGAAGCTCTCAAACTTGTGGACAAAATTAAAGAAGCAGGCCTGCAACCAGATTCCACCACTTACAACTCCATGATACTTCCTCTTTGTGAAGCACAGAAGCAAGAGGAAGCAAGACACCTAATGGTTAACATGGTAACCAAGGGGATCAACCCAACGGTTGTTACCTATCATGCATTTATTGAAGGGTTTAATATAGAAGGAGCATTGGAACTGCTTGGTGAGATGAGGGAAGTTGGTTGTGGTCCTAACAATCATACTTTTCTCCTAATGCTCAACAACTTCTTTGGATTGAAGCAACCAGAGAACGCAGTGAAGATTTGGATGGAAATGGAGAAGTACATGATAATACCTGATTCTGCCTGTTACATTGTACTGGTTCAAGGCCTGGCAACATGTGGATGGATAACGAAAGCTAGAGAGTTCTATTCTGAGATGAGATCAAGAGGATTCTTAGATGATCCTAAGCTTGAAAAGCTCTTGAAGGATCCAGAAGGAGGTGATAAATCTCAGAAAGAGCCAAAGCAGAAAAGTGATGATATCCAGGCCAAGCGTAGGAGGGATAAAACTAGGAGGAGGAGAATGCAGAGACAACGCAAGATTGAAAATAGCACCACTTAAATATTTTTTTTTTGCCAAATGTTCATTTGATGTGAGAGTTCAAATGCAGATTGCTTGTAATTCTAGCGATGTAGTTCCACTCTGCCAATGTAATAGCATATTTTCATCAACAGTACCTTTTCGGCTTGCACAGGTCTATGTAAACAGAACTGTTTCTCTCTTTCTGGAGTTGCAATCACTATTTTCAGTTGGGGGCAATTACTACCCTGAACGTTGTTTCTGATTCTCCCCTACTAGCAAAGCTTCACCTCTCCTTCTCCCTTGGTATTTCAGAAACCCCAGATTACCCCTCTGTTCCAGTAACCTCATCGCCCATGGCAAGTTGGGGACCAGAAACTGCTTCATCCTCCTTTTGAACATCTCATTTTTTGATTTTTTAACCTCCACCTCCTTCCTAGTGGGGTTGGGGACAGGGGAGGCGCAGAAGGAGGTTGTGGCGGCAGGAATGGGGCAGAAGGGGTTACCGTTAAATTTTTTTTTTTTGGTCTTCTGGGAACACACCCTGGAATCTGCCCCACCCGTGCAATCCTGCTACTACAATTTTGGAGCAGAAGCTCCTTATAATTGGTAGTCGCCAGGAGAGGGCAGAAGCAATTCTGGGAAATTCACCAGAGAAGGAATCATATTGTTTGGTGTGTTTGCAGGGTTTTCGGAGGCTTTTGGTGGAGAAGATGTTGGGATAGATTATTGAGAGAAGAGCTGCAGCTTCATTATAGGTTTGGTTTTGGCTCTTGCAAGTTGTTTTGAGGTTTACAGGTGGAGATTCCCTGGGAAGAATTTCTTCATTCAGAGAGACTTGAGGAAGGAGAAGAGGAATGTGAAGTTATTGATGAAGTAGATGACAATTTGATGACGTTGGGATTGAATCCATAAGAATACCCACTATATTTATGGACATAATTGTGTTACTTGTTTGCGTATTGCTATTTCTTTCTACCTCTCATTCTGAAATCAAGATTGATCTTATATGATTATTGTTGTTTTCGTTTTGATTTCTGCTATGCAATTTGAACGAAATTATTTGTCAACTGTCATTAGGGTGGGGTTGTTTTTCAATGCTCCAAATGACTTTTAGTTGGAGATTCCATCTCAGGAGCTGTTGTGGATCACGAACAAGCATAGGGCTTGTGCCGCGGTGGAGGAAGCTGTGTTTCAGTGGAGCTATGCTTTGGGTTGGGCTTCGCTCCATCTCACTACACATTCGAGAGTGCATGGCTCGATTGTCAGGATATTAGGTAAGTTCATCTCGACCATCAATTGAGAATCACTTTTTCAGTTCATAGTTGGTGTGGCTGCCATGTCCCTGCCCTCCTTGGATGATGTCATCATCAGTGAACATGTACAGGTTTGTATGCCACCATCATCTTCTTCAATTCAACCATGCTCACCATCTCCCCCTACAACCCCACCCTGCAACACAGCCACCCCACTAAAGTCATTTGGAGCATCCCACATTGGGATGGGATGGAAGCAAGTAAAGGAAATGTAAATGGTAGTTTTGAGTTCTGACTTGGGCGACTGCGGTATAATTGTAGAAGGAACCAAGTAAAGGAAACGGATGAAATAACCTGCGGCTATTTGAACTCACCATCTTTTTTTTAGGGGCAGTTACTATCCCTCACCCTTATACTCGTCCTATATTTCCTATACTTCCCTAACCTGAATTTATTTATTTTCTGTGACTCCCCTACATTTAGACTTTTATCTCTCTTCCTCCTTGTTTTTAATGCTAAATTACCTCTCTTTTCCACATGTGAACCTGTTACTCTTTTTTATCATCATCTTCATCTCTCCCTCTCAGATTGGTGGAACCCACGTCATCTTATTCAATTGGATTCAAATGAATCCTGCTCTTGTGAACCATCTCCAGCAGTTAAGAGTGCGTTGTGCACAGTGGCATGGGCTATGGATTATAGTTGTGATGGCGGTGCTATTTGCGATGCGGAGGGTGGAGCGTGGAGCGTGGCGCGTCGAGCACGGAGCATGGACGTGGGAGGCAGAGGGAGCGGTCAGCCAGAAATGCACATGAGTGACCAGGCTATGCGGAGGCTGGAGTAGCTGATGGACTCTGCGCAGAACTAGAGATGCACATGAGTGGGCCATTGGCAGGGGTGGGCGAGTTTGGATCTGCTATTCTTATGATCACCTGGTTTGGTCGTAAATGTGAAGATTCAACATCTGTCTCACTTCCTGACATTACAAGGGTGAAGAGGGATATGTATAGATAGTAGCAAAAAGGACAGCTGTTGGATCTTTACATGTACAAACAGGTGATCGTAATTGCAGCAGATCCAAATTCGGGGTGAGTGAAGGGTGCAGGCACATGATTTACAGGATCTTTATGCTGTAAATATAGTGGGGATTCTTCATGGTGGACAGAATTAATGTCTTCCCAATCTTTCATGCACCCATGAAATACATTTTCACGACAAAAAGAGGAAAATATTAGAGAGAGAGAGAGTGTAATATTTAATGATAAGCTATTTGAAGATAACAAGAAAGAGTAAATTACTTGGCCCTCCCTTAGATTATGGTCCGATTGTAAGCGACCTTTTACGATTTGAAACTTGACTTGATCCTTCTTTATATTTTAAGAAGTCTTATAAGCAGTCCTAGTCAGTGTGAGTTAAGTCATAACGTCAGTAGGCACTTAACAACCAAAATACCCTTCGGTATATGTGGGTTTACTTTTTACCCTTACGTTGAAAGAAAGAAATAATCTCATCTCTCACTGGGACTAGAGAGCAAAAACTTCCCTGGCAACCTGCATGCAAGAACCTCTCCTCTCCGACGACCTGATATGCGAGGGGAGACATGTTTATTGACCAAGTTGGACAAAGAAAGGATGATGTAACCACTCCTGATGCCTTGTCTAGGGTATTTTGGTGCTTTTCTTTAAGGAACAGAACAAAGGAAGGGAACATCACATCTTTCTTCCTATGTCCACCCACTCCCTCAATCTCTTGAATGGAAATATTGTGTTCGGAGAGACCTATTACTCTATTTAATGTCTGGACTCTAGATAGAGGAATTCGTTCAATATGGATATAGTTATTTCAATCTCCTTTCTTCTGTTCTTCTAGCACTGGCGGTTCCTTGCCTGCTCACCTCTTTTGATCCCGCCGGATCAATCGAACTAGCCAATTGCAGGTTCAGCTCATCGTTGCTCAAATGGATTCTTCCCCCAACTAATGCAGGTAACCCATGACTCTCTGATCAAGGTTGGACAGATTCGGGAATTCAAGGAAGAGATGGTTGCTAAGGATGGACATCTCACACGAAAGAAGCACAAGCGTACCATTGAGCCAGTTTTGCAAGATCAGACAAAACCATTTCAGCGCACAAGTCAAGTTCATGATAGGCAAACAATCACGCACATGACATGGTTTGGCGGTTTGTTGTACTGTGCGGTCTTCTTTCAGGACCTGATGTTTTATTTTTGTTGTTTCAGCATATGTTTTGAAGCGCACTTCAAGCCGACAGCTTGTAACCTTTGAGTCAGGGCATGAATCCGTTTCATCTGCTTGTGCGGCGTTGCCTGGCCAACCTTTGTCATTGCTGACTACATGCCGAAGTGATCGAACGTGAATTGCAACAGTGGTTCCCCTCTCCCCCTCCTTCCCATTTGGATAACATTTATAAAGATAAATGATGGTTTGATTTTGGGATGTTTGAATCACTATTAGCAAAAAGCGTTTAAAACTCCGTTTTAAACATGTTCTCATTTTTTACCGTTTAAAACATGTTTTTCCGTATACTTCTCAACAATACTTAAAAAAAAGAATAACAAATGGCAAGCATTTCCGTTCTAAACACGTTCCCTTTTTTTGGCGTTTTTTAAGACTTAACTTGTTGAACATAATGTCTACTTAATTGATCATATCTCTCTCCCAAACTCTGATCCACCTGATTCTTTCGTAGACTTGAAGCCAACTAAATGACTTATATTTCTCATGATATCACCTTCAACTCAATATCAATGTATAGATCCCGAAATTGATATACAAATTGATGCATTTGCTGAAAAATGTTTCTAAAGTGATGACTTCTAACTCAAACTGAATAATGAACAACATCATAATCAAGCCACATTGCTTAATAAAACTTAGACATGTGTGGTATATTTCATAAAACTTATAATGAGACATGAAAGATTTTTATAGTTATTTTGAACATTGATGCAAAGTATTCATATATACCTTAATTTATATGAGTATAATACCATTTTTTTGGTTTCGTTTGTTTAAAATCTACACAGTTTAAAACCCGCACCGTTTTATTTTTATTTTTTACCGTCCTCTATTTTTTTGACCGTATCATTCGAAAATTTTTATTGTTTATAAACCATACCGTCCTCGTTTCTATTTTTTTGCCTTTCCAATTTTAGCTAACAATGGTTTGAATTGGGCCGAATTTTTGAGAACCCCAGCCCCAACGCCCAACCCTGACCCAACCCAGCTTGATCCTAAATCGAGGCTTGAAAAATCCCTTGGGCCAGGGCTAGGCTGATCTTGATTGGCCATAATCAAGAAGAAGAAGACTATCTCCTTTATCCTTAGATTGTCTAAACGGCGAAGATATGATTCCTCAAGCTTGGGCAATGACCCTTTCCTTCATCCACTGGAGTTTGTAAGAAGAAGAAAGAGAATACAGGGTTGGGTTGGGCCGGGTTACACCCGAGGCCTCAACCCTGTAACCCGGCCCTGACTGAAGGCCGGAATTTCTCAGCCCTTGGCCCCCTCAGGGCCAGGGTATCTCAGCCCAGGCCTATTCAGGCTTAGGGCGGATCAGGTCCGGGTGAATGCTGACGAGCCCATTATCACCAACCCTTCATCAAGGTGTCGGACCAAAAGTTACCACTACCCACTCCAACACGGCACACTAGAGGCACTTCGACCCCCCCCCCCCCCGGACCGCATGACCGCCCCCACACTTCCATTCCGGCCGTTAAGGCCGGCAGCACCCCTCTCTCGCAGCCCCACACTACCGCAGAACTCCTTACTGCTCTTTTTCTTGTTTTCTCCATTAATATTTGCTTTCCATTATGATCTATCTGTTCCCAGGGTTTCAAAAACTCGGAATTGGTATTCGAATCGGCTAATGCCGACTCTCTCTCTCTCTCTCTCTCTCTCTCTCTCTCTCGAGAACAAGTAAAAAAGCTGCAAGCCCAAGGCGATTTAATATGACAAGAACACAAATGAACACAAAGGGCTTGATAGAAATGAATAAATTCGGTATAGATCTCACTGTTATCTCGGTAAAATATCAGAACAAGTAATGACAAGTCCTACATAATATATACCAAAGAAAAACCGAGCACCCTAAGATGGAAAATCCATATTTCCCCTACTATAAATAAATATAATAAAATGAATAAACCCCATACCCTCCCAAATTGTAAGAACTAAAGCCCCATCTCCAATTCACTCAGAACAAAATCATCCCAAACAGACTTCCCAGCATCACCATCATACCAGCCTTCAGACCAGAAGCATTGCTACTGGGAGCGACAGCGGGGGCTTCGTTTTCCGTCGGAGATAGCGCAGGAGAGATGTAGCCACGTCTCGGAGACATCACAACCACGACCATCTTCTGGCCCTTCTCGCAGTGTCCCTTGGCTCCGCTAATGAAATAGTAAGGTCCAGATCGGTTAAGCTTCACCTTCGCGTTCTCTTCCTTGTACTCAGCAATTGGGCTTGTTAAATTGCAGGTCACGTAGTCCTCCTTAGTCACTTGCAGCACCCAATCCTTCTGAGGGTCCAACTTCCAAACTGCAGAAAACCAGAGTTAGTGTTAGTCAGAGAAACAGACAAAGAGAACGAAAGAAGGCCATGAGCTAAAGATTTGATTTTTACCAAGCGAGTCGCCGACTTGGAAACGAGTTGCTTCGGCCCATTTGTTCAGAGATTCAGAATCAGAGCTTGGGATCTTCCATACGGCGCTCTTGCCTCCAACCAGATGATCTCTAGCATCTGAGAAGCTGAAGAGAAGAAATACAAGCACCAAAGATGAAGCCAGAGCTCTTGAGAAGGCCATGGATGTCGTCAAAGCTCAAACCACAAACCCAGAAACAGAGAGAGAGAGAGAGAGAGAGAGAGAGAGAGAAGGTAGAGCTGAGACTCGAGAATAGCAGAGTGAATGGAGACTGAGTTGCTTGATTATCAAAGGTCGGTGCCCTCTATATAAAGGGTGGAAAAGGAAAAATAGCCGTTGAGTCAGGCTCGGATGTCAGGTTCAGTACTAGGTTAGGAGATGCCGAAGCTAGTTGTAAAGGACATTTGGGCAATCGGTTTCGCCTGATGGCTAAAAGAAAAGCCCTGGATTTCATCGGTTTCTTTTGTAACGGCTAAAAAGCCAGAGGTAACGCAACTTTGAGAAAAGTGAAACTTTTAAATTCAATAAATAATATATGGTTTAATTGGTGGTTTTTGGGAAATTGGGGTCACGAAATTACTGCAGGACCTGCAGGACTATCTGTCAAGCACAAACTAAGAAACAGAGTAGACAGACGTGGTTTTTGAAGAGGAACTTATCTGGTTTGGGACACTTGTTGGACATGCCTTGGACCAGAGTTCCAGAAAACTTTCAACTTTTTAAATTCTGTTTCTATCTTTCCTCTTGAAAATCTTGGTGGGGTGAGGACCGTGAGTTGGTTGGTTTAGCCATAGTTGGATCTGTGTGGGGTTACAAGTTACAACCCTTAGAAATTTGGTTCTAATAGGCCAAGGGGCCAGGTCTAAGCTTAACCTCTAATCCCAGAAAGAAAGATACCAGTTTTGAGGTGGGATTTTTTCCCCTTTTTGGTGGGAGTTTTTGATCGGATGCCTCTAACCTTTCAACTGAGAGACACCCCAAGGCCCGCTCCCCACTGCCATTATTATTAATAATAACAGTTTTTTCGAAAACGTGAGGAAACATATGAAAAACAACAAATATCTCGAGAGTGGTGAATCTTTACGTACACGGAGGAATATAAAAGAAATCATATGGAATTATTTTAAAATGTATCAGTTGATCCGGTTTACGAATTTATTCTAACTATCAATGTATTTTTAGGATTTTATGTGGAATGAGGATTGTAATTCTTTATACTTTTCGAGGTATAATGACAGCTCGAGAGACTCAACCACAAGGAATTAGAGGAGAAATTTTGTGTTATTAGAAAAAAAAAAAAATTTAAAAGGCAGTATGACCTCTACAAGAAAGAAGACATAAGGAGGGACGAAATGACAACACCACCCCCTCAAAAGCGACAATCATGTCACAATTGATGCTTCTGCATGTGTTCTTATAGGTCCATGTGCTAGTTCATGTGCCACGCTCCTTTAGGGAATGCTCTCCCTAATAATAATAATAATAGACAAAATGAAATATTCAAGTCTTAATAGGATGGTATTGCCATTTAGGTTAGAACCTAGAACTCACACAGAAAATACTAAGGGGCAATTTTTCAGATTTACGAGATAAAAAAATTAGGGATGAAGAACATTATATGGCCGTGTGGCCTCCACACCAACAACTAGGCCAATGAGGGAGCATGCATGAGTATCCAACTAGGGGGCATGGGCACATTTTAGTGGACCTTGTGAGAGGGCATAGGGGAAACGCAACTAGGTAACGTTCTTCATCCCTAAGGCAATTTCCTTAGATCTACTTATTTTGTGATTCATCTCCTTATCTCGTAGATCTAAGGTAATTTCCCGAAAAAACCAATGACTCCACTTTGAATTGCGGTCCAAGGAAGATGTTAGGCACTCCATTTAACTTGGACTTCAATCATGTGATACGCTAAATATGCTAAACTTTATACTTCATTGTACTAAATAAAAATACCATGCACAAGGAAAGAGTTGCATATATATATATATATATATATTTGGTAATGAGCTAGGTTAACATATTGAAAGTAAAGAAAAAGATACATGCAAAATCTATGTATAGCTACTATTTACATCCTAAAACAATGCAGAAAAGAGAGTTAGAAATACGCTGAAAATTACAAAAATGCCACTACTATATGAGATATGATATGCCATCATTTTGAATAAGAATATATTCGAATGGAACCACAACAACAATCTGATAATATGCCACGATACAAACATGAAAATAACAAAATAAAAAATATGGAAGTTCGTGTGCACCATTAGCATAATACCCTAATATGCAAATTAGCCAGTACGGTGAAAAAAAAAGAGGAAAATATTCAAAGCGTGATGCTGATGAGTACATTTATGTGTGAAATCTAGGGTAGTAAAACATGCATTTTACATATTTAGAATGGAGCTACCTTGGGTTTTACTCTCTTTTTGTAGGTTTTATATTTTCAAGGCCTTAAAGACTATCGGACGCTATATCTTCAATTTTACACGTAAAGAGGTCCTATTTCTTTTCATGGTTGCGAAGAGGACGAAATTCTGAGCAAGATGGACATGTTAAATTAAAAGTACACATTCGTTTGGTCACCCGTACAAATGATTATTCTTTTCGGGCCAGAAAAGAATAATGAATTATAACTAAATCGAGATGCAGAACCAGCCCATTTGCAGTTGTCCCAGAGGTACAAAGAATATTCTAAAAGCCAACAAGAATTGATGGAACACATCCTTAAGTGATTGAAGATTCGTTTTAGTAACAACAACTACCTCGTGTAGTTGCTGAGCTATGGTGTGCAAAATTTCTTTGCTCACCAAGAGGTCTCAAGTTCGAATCTCATGGTTGTTTTTTTCAGAAAATTTTGTTGAAAATTTTCTGCTTTTCGCTCACTTAAAGCACCAAGGGCATGGAGGGGATTTCCACATCAAATTAGAAGCAAAGAAAATCGTGGAAGGGTTCTTGCGCAAGAAGAGAAGAAAAAAAAAAAGAAAAAAATAAAAAGGGAGAAATAAAGATTGTCCAAATCACACAAAGCAAGAAGGAAAATCGTCCATTTGAGGGAGAAAAGAAGAGAAATAAATTAGAAAAAAAAGCAAAGAAATAAACAAACAAATTATAGGAAATTTCTCAAAGTTTATTTCTCTCTTCTCTCTCCTCCACCTTAGCACTTTTGGTCTCAAAAGATCTCACAACCAATTGTGGGTTTCTTCTTTTTAGGAAAGAGAAATTTGTTACCCTACCTCCCCATTCCCTATAAATACAACTCATGTAAGAGGAGGGGAGACAATTCATTCTTCTTCTAGTTTTTTTTTAGTTGCTCTTTCTTTCTCTTGCTCTCTCTTTAGTTTTATTTCTTCTTTATCTTTTCTTTAATCACTTTTGTAATAGCTTTTTTTATTTCAATTAATGTAAGCACTCTTTTGTCTTTATTCAACCCTTTTATGTTTATGATTTATGCAATTGAGTTGTAATTTTTTAAGTTATAGTTCTAGGCTTAGATCTAGGTGACAAGATCACGAGCCGTGGAACAATTTTTTTTTCAAGATTTGTTTTCTCTAGTACTAGAAATTTCAGATTTGGTTTATTCTAGATCTGGTTTTTAGTACTGGTAGTATCTCAAATCGATCAAGTTTTCAGTTCGAGGGTTGAAGTTCAAGTAAGTAGGCTCCTTCAGTAGTCTTCTCTCCCCCCTCTCATTCCCTCTTCTAACTACCCTTTCTTTCTTAATTTAGGATTTTAATTTCAGTCGTTACATTATTGCTATCCCTTT
>NC_056562.1:9375205-9415230 GCF_013358625.1 Macadamia integrifolia | reverse complement strand
GTGACTCTCTGGTCAAGTAGGGGAGCTCATATTATGATGCATCCCTCGGGCTAAGTAGAGAAACCTACTTGTGAGTCTCTCTCTAGCTTTATCCCCTTTCTTTTACTTTATTTTTATTTCAGCATTTTTTTTCCTTTATTGTTTTTTTTAATTGCGTGGGTTGTTTATTTTCAGTTATTTATTTATTTAATTTTAATTGCGTGGCTTGCGTCTTTAAATTCTTAGATGACGAATGGTTATGACGTTATTTAGATACATATGTTTAGGATGGTAATTAGAATTAGATCACAACCATTAATCAGTTCACTTTCGCATTATTAAAAGAAATAAAAAAATAAAGTGGCTGCTCTCCCTGTGTTCGACCCGTAGCTACACTGATCCGTACGCTTGTGGTTACATTTTAAATCTCAAACAAGTTTTTGGCGCCATTGCCGGGGAGACAGTTCCATGTTATTTTTCACTTTCTTTTGGTAAATCGGAGTGGTTTGTTTTATTTTATTTTATTTTTTTTTTTTATTGAATTCCTGAGAAGAACAACTTGCAATAATAGTTGTATCAGTGGAGGTCGCCATGCCTCACAGTATGATAAAGACAGGTTTCGCCCTGTAGCAGTACCTCAGGAATTGACCTGAGCAACCCTGGATCCCTGCCGGTAAGCTCCCAAAAAGCAAAAAAAAATAAAAAATAAAAATAAAAAAATTCAAAAAAAAATCATAAAAAAATAAATAAATTTTTGCTATCCATTCTTTTGTGCTTGCCTTACTTTAGTTGTGGGTAGTTTTCTGTTGCATGAGTGTTAAGTGGGTACGTAATACTAAGAATCGGTTAGAAAGAAAAGATCCAACAAGTAGTGACCCTATACGTTTGCTTTCTTTAAAACCCTTCAATATGGGAGACCAACAGCAAAACCCTTCACCTAAATCTCTGAAAGATAGGTTCTACCCTGCTTGAACAGCCCAACCTTCCTGCATAGTTCTACCACAAGCCCAGGGCAATAATTTTGAACTCAAATCTCAATACATCACTATGTTGCCCCACTTCCATGGGTTGACCTCTGAGGATGCATACCAATTTCTAAGGGAATTTAAAGAGGTATGTGTTCTAATTAAGATCCAACAGCTTTCTGATGATGTTGTTAAGCTTATGTTTATCACTTTTGCATTGAGAGACTAAGCTAAGAAGTGGTTGTATGGGTTACCCAGAAATTCCATAACCTCATGAAAATAGTTCACAGTTGTCTTCCTTAAGAAGTTTTTCCCAACTCACAAGACCAATAAGCTTAGAAGTGATATCCTTCAATTTAGGCAAAAGCCTAGTGAGTCATTTTTCAAACTTATGGAGAGATTCAAGAATCTACTCCAAGAATGCCCTCACCATGGCCTAAACCTATGACATTTATGTCAAATAATTTATGAGGATATTGATTACCCAACTAAACAAATGATAGTCTATGTGCCCTGAAGGATTCACATCCTTTATAGATGAATGAAAGGCATGGGAATTCTTACTTGACTTAGCTGACAAAACCTGTGAGTGAGAATCCACCCAAGAGAGTGAAAGAACCATAGGAGGAAAATGATATTTTGTGGATGGGATGGTAGCGAAGGAAGCCCATTTGGATAGCCTAATCAAGAGGATTGAGGCTATTGTTCCCAGAGAGCCATCATCAGTTAATTTGGTTAAGATTTGTGCTTGGTGCCAGTCCCCTGGACATGTCATAGAAGAATGCCCCAACACCTCTGGAGGCACTTCTAATGATAGTGTTAATGTCTTATACCAGAATAATCCATATAGTGACACCTACAATCCAGGATGGAGAAATCACCCAAATTTCTCTTGGAATTATAGCAACCAAATAGTGCCTTCCAATTTTCATAATCAAGGTCAACCTGGACCCCAAAGGCCTCCTTTTGCACAACAATATTTTTTCCAAAATACTTTTCCTATGTCTAATGCAGGACCTCAGGCTAGTTTTCCTAGGGCCCCTCTCCAATCATCTTATCAACAACCCCCTGGGTTTACCAACATTGAAGAGGCAAGTAGAATAAGTAACTTAGAAAAAAATATGGCCCTCCTCATGACAAGGCATCAAAATCTTATAAGAAAACTTACCCAAGTTATCTCAATTATACGTGAGAGGGAGAAGGGAACTTTACCCAGTCAACCAGAGCCTAACCCTAGGCATCATCAGTCTGTTAGTTCACAAACATTAACTAATGCACCACTGAATATAGTACAAGGTCAGACCCAACAAGGGCCCTCTAACCAATGTAATGTTGTTTATACCCTTAGGAGTGGTAGAGAGTACCAACAGAGCGTTCCTAAATCTTCCTCATCTATTACTCCTGTTAACTCTCCTTCAGTTGAGGATACAAGTGTGCCTCTTGTTCCAGGTTCGTCTGATGAACCTAAAGATTTTTCTAAAACTAAAGATGATTGATTGAGGAAACCAAAAATGATTCTTCTGAACAGGGGTAAATCCGTAACAGTTCTTATGTTCATCCTGTCCCATTTCCTAATCGTTTATTAAACAAAAGGAAGATTGCTTCCATGGACAAAATTTTAGAAGTCTTCAAAAAGGTAGAAGTGAATATCCCTCTTTTGGATGCCATATCTCAAATCCCCGCCTATGCAAAGGTACTGAAAGATTTGTGTACTCACAAACGTATCACTAGTGTGCGCAAAAAGACGTTCTTGGCAGGTAATATTAGTTCCATAATTACTCAGCCTATAACAGCAAAGTATAAGGATCCAGGGAGCCCTACCATAGCTTGTGTCATAGAAAACACCTACATTGAGCATGCCTTACTTGACCTAAGCGCAAGTGTAAATCTTTTACCTTACCATGTGTACAAGCAACTTGGATTGGGAGAATTGAAAACCACTGGAACTACTATTCAGTTGGCAGATAGGTCTGTTAAAATTCCTAAAGAGATGATTGAGGATGTCTTACTAAAGGTGGGGGAATTTATTTTCCCTGTTGATTTCATTGTATTAGATACTAAACCCTTCTCAACCAAGGATGAGATCCCAATAATTCTAGGAAGACCATTCTTGGCTACCAGTAATGCATTAATCAATTACCGGAATGGTTTCCTAAGATTATCTATTAGTAACCAAACTGTTGAGTTTAACATGTTTAGGATTGGCAAGCAACCACATATGGAAGAAGAGATCAATTTGCTTGAGGATTTTCTGTATTTTTCTGATGATTTAGTTACCAACTTTGATATTGATTTTGATTCAGAATTCTAAGAGTGTATGGATGAGTTGGATGATGACAGTGAAAATTTCTTTTCTGAAGTCTTGAGTCTTCACACACTTGTGGAGCCCTTAGAACCCCTTTCTAATTCCATTCCCAAGCCTTCCATAGTTGAGTCCCCTAAGCTAGATCTTAAGGAGTTACCATCTAATTTGAGGTATGCTTTCCTAGGGCCTGACTAGACTCTTTCAGTAATAATTTCTTCAAATTTGACTTCTAGCCAGGAAGAGGAGTTACTTAAAGTGTTAAAAGATAATAAGGAAGCCCTAGGTTGGACCATGACTGATATCAAGGGTATAAGCCCTTCCATTATGCAACATCATATACATTTTATGGAGGATTCCAAACCATCTACGGAATCCCAAAGAAGAGCTAACCCAGTGATGATGGAAGCCATTAAGAAAGAGATCCTAAAGTGCTTGGATTATGGAATAATTTATCCTATTTCTGATAGCCAATGGGTAAGCCCAGTTCACGTAGTGCCTAAGAAGTCTGGTGTGACTATAGTTCCTAATGCCAATAATGAGTTGATCCCTACCCGTGTCCAAATAGGATGGCGTTTGTGCATTGACTACAGGAAACTTAATGTGGCAACCTGGAAGGACCACTTCCCATTGCCATTCATTGATCAGATGTTAGAGAGGTTAGCTGGATATGAACACTATTGTTTTCTTGATGGATATTCTGGCTATAACCAAATCCCAATTGCTTTAGAGGACCAACATAAGGCCACTTTTACATGCCCATATAGAACATTTGCTAACAGGTATATGCCCTTTGGGCTTTGCAATGCCCCTGCTACGTTCCAACGATGCATGATGAGCATTTTTTCTGACATGGTCGAAAAATTGTTAGAAGTATTTATGGATGACTTTTCAATTCATGGGAATTCCTATTCTGAATGTCTTCATCATCTTTCCCTAGTTTTGAAAATGTGCATATCTAAGAATTTGGTTTTGAATTGGGAGAAATGCCATTTTATGGTTAAATCTGATATTGTTTTAGGCCATGTAATATCCAAGGAGGGAATTAAGGTACATAGAGCCAAAGTGGATTTAATTGATAATTTATCACCTCCTCAATCTGTTAAGGATGTCTGGTCTTTTCTAGGGCATGCAGGCTTCTATAGAAGGTTTATTAAGAATTTTAGTTAGTTAGCCCGACCTCTCACTTCATTACTTGCCAAAGATCAAACTTTTAAGTTTTCTAAAGAATGCATCGAATCCTTCAAACAACTTAAGAAGGAGTTTACCAATGCACCCATTGTTCAACCACCTGTTTGGACTGAACCTTTTGAACTGATGTGTGGTGTTTCAGATTTTGCTATAGGATCAGTTTTGGGTCAAAAGATTAATAAGTTGCCCACTGTCATTTACTATGCTAGTAGGACCTTAAATGATGCACAACTCAATTATACAACCACTGAAAAAGAATTTTTAGCTGTTGTGTTTGCATTAGAAAAGTTTCGGTCTTACTTAGTTGGTTCATATGTGGTGGTGTATACTGA
Organism: Macadamia integrifolia; assembly: GCF_013358625.1. NCBI lineage: Eukaryota > Viridiplantae > Streptophyta > Magnoliopsida > Proteales > Proteaceae > Macadamia > Macadamia integrifolia. Next base: position 9,410,461 of record NC_056562.1, on the reverse strand, counting down.
TCATTCTTCTCTCAGATACCTAGTTCAGAAGAAGGATGCCAAAGCCTGTCTCATTAGGTGGGTTTTACTTTTGCAAGAGTTTGATTTAGAAATTAGAGATAAGAAAGGAGTTGAAAACCTAGTTGCAGACCATTCATCCCGACTTTCAAATTCCTTGATTGTCGATTCTCCAGTCAACGAGAACTTTCCAGATGAACAATTATTTGCAATGTCTAGTGAACCATGGTTTGCTGACATTGTCAACTTCTTAGTTTCAAGTGTGACTCCGGATCACTGGTCCACCCAAGATAAGTATAGGTTTCATTCCCAAGTTAAGCACTTTTTCTGGGATGATTCTTATTTGTTTAAGATATGTCCGGATCAGATTATCTGACGATGTGTTCCTGATCATGAGCAACATTCTATTCTTTCTTTTTGTCATGATCATGCATTTGGTGGGCACTTTGGACCTAAGAAGACCACCACAAAGGTTCTCCAATGCGGATTTTATTGGCCTACTCTTTTTAGAGATGCTTTTGATTTTTACAAGGCTTATCCTGCCTGCCGGTCTTTTGGCCATATCACTAAGAGGAACATGATGCGTCTCAACTCTATTTTAGTAGTTGAGATCTTTGATGTATGGGGCATCGATTTTATGGGACCATTCTCTAATTCTTTTGGGAATTTGTACATACTTTTGGCCAATGATTATGTTTCTACATGGATAGAGGCCATACCTTGTAAATCTAATGACCACAAAGTGGTGGTCCAGTTTCTCAAAGAGAATATTTTTTCCCGCTTTGGTGCACCATATGCAATAATTAGTGATAGGGGTACTCATTTTTGTAATCGGCCTTTTGAGGCCTTAATGAAAAAGTATGGGATCACCCATAAATTATCTACCCCTTATCAGCCCCAAACTAGTGGCCAAGTGAAGGTGTCTAATAGGCAGATCAAACAAATCTTGGAAAAAACTATTAATCCTAACCGTAAGGATTGGTCCCTTAGGCTCATTGATGCCTTGTGGGCCTATCGGACTGCATTCAAGACCGACCTTGGTCAGTCTCCCTACCGTTTGGTGTATGGGAAAACTTGTCACTTACCAGTTGAGTTGGAGCATAAGGCCTTTTGGGCCATCAAGAAGATCAACTTTGATTTGTCTGATATGGGAATTCACCGTAGACTCCAACTATCTGAGTTGGAGGAACTTAGGAATGATGCCTATGAAAGTTTTAGGATTTACAAGGAAAAGACTAAAGCTTTCCATGATAAGCACATTCTGCGTAAATCTTTTACAATTGGTGATAAGCATGGTTTTAAGTATCGGTATGTATCATGCTGTATCGGTCGATACGTATCCGTATCGGTAGGCATCGGCACGATACATACCGATACGCTACGGAGAATTTTGGGCCCTCTTTTGTGTATCGACGTATCGTATTGTGCCGTATCGTATTGGTACCGATACGTACGATACTCTACGATACGAACTTTTGAAAATATGAAAATTCCCGAGAGTATCGATACGTATCGATATCGTATCGGTACGTATCGAATGTATCGAATGTATCAACCCGTATTGTACCAATATGGTACGATACGGCTACTTAAGTGTGAATGTGCCTTTTGTTGTTTGAAACAAACACTTCAAACTCTCACCAACAGTTTTTTATATTTTTTTTCTTTCTTCCCCTTTGATTCACACACATTTTTGGAGACTCAAATGGTACATTGAAAGAAACATTGTGGAAGTGAATGGTTCAAAGAAGGAGAAAACATAGTCCAAGAAGAACCTTGAAGGCTTGAACTTGAAAATTGAAATATTTGAATAGTAAGTTCTTGAATCTTTACTCACTTTTTTCAACTTTAACCTTAGATTTTCAAGTTTTTTTTATAAATTTAAAGTTCATCATACTTAGAATCACATTTTGTGCATCATTATTACATGAAATCATTGGATTTTACAAACTTTTTTCAAGAGAAAATGAGGGTTTCAATTTTTTTCAAATTTCTTAGATCTACTCATGCTCAATAATTAAAAATGTTTAGATTTTTTATATGTTATGTAAAAACAAGTGTTCTACAACTTCCATGGAAAATTTTGATTTTTCTCAAAAAAATATATTTTTAATTTTTTTATTCCGAAATTAATTTAAAAAAAAGAAAAATCCCCAAATATCATCGTAGTTTCTCCTATTGAAGAAGAAGGTCTTAGCCAAGGATTTGAACCACCACGACACTCTTCACGGTACTCATCACTGTGGCAATGGAAATGAGAAAAGAAAAACTGTAAGAAACTCAAACCTCATCATTTTGAACATTTTCAACTCAATATATTTGTTTATCAATACGATATCCTCTACTTAAGTATTTATGCATTCTACATGTTACATATAGCTTTTTTTAACTGTTTTTTATGCAAAAGTGTATAAAAATGTGTTTCCTATCCATTTATGTGCGTATCTTTAGCGTATCTTCGATATGATACGATACCCTCAGATACGTATCTTAATTTTGACCGACCGATACGGTGACCGATACCGATACTTTAATCCTTGGTGATAAGGTCCTATTGTACAACTCTCGATTGCATCTTTTTTCTGGTAAACTTAGATCCCAATGGGATGGCCCGTTTATTGTCTATAATGTACATCCCCATGGGGCTGTGGAGATTTTGAATCCAGGAACAAGGGTAATTTCGAAGGTTAATGGTCAACGTTTGAAATCGTTCCTTGAGTTTCCTAATACTAGTAGTGAAGAGGTCATGGATCTCCATGAACCTCTTTACATTAATGACTAACTTTTAATCAGGTATGACCCCTTTGCATTGTCTTTACTTTTAATTCTTTCCATGCATTGAGGACATTGCATGACTTAAGTGTGGGCGAGGGAAACCAGTTTTTGTTTCTTTCACTTTGTTTTGTTTGTTTGTTTTTTTTTTTTGAGCTTGCTAAGGATGAAATTCTACTTTGGCTTTTGGCTAATGATCATACCATTCGGTTGCTTGATATATGAAAATAAAAGTTTTGATTAAGGTACCAATTTTGAACATATAAAAACCCTGCTGAGAAGAAAGAAACAAGCCTGTGTCTTGAGATGGGACTTTCTTTTGAAAAATAAGAGACCCCTGTTTTATGGTGATAGACCATATGTAAGTATGTGGGTTCCTTGTACTTTTGATTTGGAGTTGAGACATTTTTTTTTAATTTGGCATGGGTTGACAAATGCACAATTTTAAATGAAATGTAAAATGTGGTATAAAGAAGAATAAGAGTTGATTCCCTTGGAACTAGACAGGGCATTGCGCCTCAGGAAGCGTGGTGTCTTGATTGAAATTCCTTGGGAGGAAACTTCTGAAGAAATTCTGGCATCACTGTCTTTGTGGGCATATGCAAAAAGTGAAGTAACATAGTAACTTGGATGTCTGGTGTTTGCTCCACCATGTCATTCAGGACAAAGTAGTGGAGTAGAATAGAGTTTATTAAGCAAAAAAAAAAAAAAAAAAAAAAAGGGAGAAAAAAATGTGCAAATGTCATTAATGCTTGATAACATGTTTGGTCAAAAATACTCCAACACCTTAGTCATTGGTTCCCAATTTCTTCACAAGTGGTTTTGCCTTAAGATAAGGATGTTTTGGAAGAGACGAGGTGAGTTTCAAATTAAGAAATATGCTAGTGCCTGAAATTGATAAAGGGTAATAAAAGTTCAAGTGTGGGGATCCCTTGTAAGAGAAATTATCTTTGCTCCGGATCGGTATGACCCTTACCTTTAGCCAAGGTTGGGATTTGTTTATTTTGAATTTTGGGTGTATATTCACTGTAAACACTCACAAGACACAATTCGCCCACTAGGGGTGACCTAGGGGTTTAAAGGCTTGTTGCACATGCTAAGTGCAACCGTGATTCCTACGAAAGTGAGTTAGGTTTTTTGTCTTTTTTCTTTTTCTTTTTGTTTTGCTCGAGGGCTAGCAAAGTCTAACTGTGGGGGAATTCTGATGAGCACATTTATGTGTGAAATCTAGGGTAGTAAAACATGCATTTTACATATTTAGAATAGAGCTATTTTGGGTTTACTCTCTTTTTGTAGGTTTTATATTTTCAAGGCCTTAAGGACTATCAGACGCTATATCTTCAATTTTACACATAAAGAGGTCATATTTCTTTTCATAGTTGCGAAGAGGACAAAATTCTGAGCAAGATGGATTGTTAAATTAAAAGTACACATTCATTTGGCCACCCATACAAATGATTATTCTTTTCGGGTCAGAAAAAGAATAATGAATTAAAACTAAACCGAGATGCAGAACCAGCCCATTTGTATTTGTCGCAGAGGTACAAGGAATATTCCAAATGACAAGTAAGATCGATGGACCATCTCCTTAAGTGATTGAAGATTCATTTTTGATAACAACAACTAACTAGTGTAGTTGGTGAGCTATGGTGTACAAAATTTCTTTGCTCAACAAGAGGTCTCAAGTTCGAATCTTATGGTTGTTTTTTTAGAGAATTTTGTTGAAGATTTCCTGCTTTTCATTCACTTAAAGCACTAAGGGCATAGAGGGGATTTCCACATCAAATTAGAAGTTAGGAAAATCGTGGAAGGGTTCCTGCGCAAGAAGAGAAGAAAAAAAAGAAAAAGAAAAAAAAGGAGAGAAATAAAGATTGTCCAAATCTTCTCTCTCCTTCACATCATCACCAAAAGATTATCCAAATCACACAAAGCAAGAAGGAAAATCATCCCTTGGAGGGAGAAAAAGAAGAGAAATAAATTATAAAAAAAAAAAAGAAAGAAAATAAGCAAACAAATTATAGGAAATTTCTCAAAGTTTATTTCTCTCTTCTTTCTCCTCCACCTTAACACTTGTGGTCTCAAAAGATCTCACAACCAATTGTGGGTTTCTCCCTTTTAGGAAAGAAAAATTTGTTACCCTACCTCCCCATTCCCTATAAATACAACTCATGTAAGAGGAGGGGAGACAATTCATTATTCTTCTAGTTTTTTTTTAGTTGCTCTCTCTTTCTCTTGCTCTCTCTTTAGTTTTAGTTTTTCTTTATCTTTTCTTTAATCACTTTTGTAATAGATTTTTTTATTTCAATTAATGCAAGCACTCTTTTATCTTTATTCAACCCTTTTATGTTTATGATTTATGCAATTGAGTTGTAATTTTTTAAGTTATAGTTCTAGGCTTAGATCTAGGTGACAAGATCACGAGCCGTGGAGCAATTTTTTTTTCAAGATTTGTTTTCTCTAGTACTAGAAATTTCAGATTTGGTTTATTCTAGATCTGGTTTTTAGTACTGGTAGTATCTCAAATCGATCAAGTTTTCAGTTCGAGGGTTGAAGTTCAAGTAAGTAGGCTCCTTCAGTAGTCTTTTCTCCCCCTCTCATTTCCTCTTCTGACTACCCTTTCTTTCTTAATTTAGGATTTTAATTTCAGTCGTTACATTATTGCTATCCCTTTCTCCCAAGGTTCATGGCTGGTGTATGTGTTGGCTTTGCCCCTCCTAGCGATAAAACCATCATTTTATTGTTTTTATTTTAATTGCCTCCCTTTTCCTAAAGCCAAGTAGAGTAACCCTTGTAAGAGTGACTCTCTGGTCAAGTAGGAAAACTCATATTATGATGCATCCCTCAGGCTAAGTAGAGAAACCTACTTGTGAGTCTCTCTCTAGCTTTATCCCCTTTCTTTTACTTTATTTTTATTTCAACATTTTTTTTCTTTATTATTATTTTTAATTGCGTGTGTTGTTTATTTTCAGTTATTTATTTATTTAATTTTAATTGTGTGGCTTGCGTCTTTAAATTCTTAGATGACGAATGGTTAGGACGTTATTTTAGATACATATGTTTAGGATGGTAATTAGAATCAGATCACAACCAATAATTGGTTCACTTTCGCATTATTAAAAGAAATAGAAAAATAAAGTGGCTGCTCTCCCTGTGTTTGACCCGTAGCTACACTGATCCGTACGCTTGCGGTTACATTTTAAATCTCAAACAGATGCCAAACACTAAAAAAAAAATATTCAATCATCATCAAAATCTTTGAAAAAATAAAATAATGTAACAGAACGAATTGTTAAATAGAGAACATAAAATAGAGTACTGATGAGGCAAAATATGTCCTCTTCCTCAGCATAGCTGAAGCGTGTATACAAATCTGAACAAGATTGACCACTACCTCGGCCCTCCATCAGACGTGCTGCCACCTCGGCCCTCCATCAGGCCATGCTATCGCCTCGGCCCTCTATCAGTTCGTGCTGCCACCTTACCTCTCCATTAGGCCATGCTTCCACCTTGGCCTTCCATCAGGCCGTACTGTTGCCACGGCCCTCCATCAGGCCGTGCTGTCGCCTCGGCCCTCCATCAGGCCATGCTGTCGCCTCGGCCCTCCATCAGGTCATGCTACCGCCTCGACCCTCCAACAGGCCGTGCTACCACCTTGGCCCTCCAACAGACCGTGTTGCCACATCGGCTAATCATCAGGCCGTGTTGCCACATCAGCCAATCATCAGGCCGTGCTACCACCTAGGCCCTCCATCAGGCCGTGCTGCCACCTCGGCCCTCCATCAAGCCGTGCTGCCACCTCAGCCCTCCATCAGGCCGTGTTGCCACCCCAGCATCTCATCAGGTCATGCTACCACCTCGGCATCTCATCAGGCCGTGCTGCCACCTCGGCCCTCCATCAGGTCGTGCTACCAGTCACCTCAGCTTGACTAATCTGTCACCTTGGTTCGGCACAGTCAAGTAATGCACCGAAAACGTGCACATATCCACTCCTACATTCAAGGGATGTGATCCCTGATCATGGGGGCAGGACTTTATCCACTACACGTCATCAGAGGCGTCCACCCGTCTTACGACTTGCACCTCTGAGATTAATGGAGAATATTCCCAAAATATGCCCTGGAACCCAAAATATTCCCAAAATCAAAGTGCCATTCCCCTCAAGGACTCTACGCTGAAACTGGATTCTCCACAAACGCCCCTCCTTCTCTCTCTATCAGTAGCCAATAAATACCAAGGTAAGCCTCCATCATGGGGAATCGATCAATCACTCCTTTTATTGGAAAAGCTCTCTTAAGCATCTTTTGTGGAAAGATCTGATTTAGGCATTGGAGGGTCCCCCTTCGAGTCAGCCTGACTCTCCCTTGTCATCTCTTCTGTGTAGGTCAGCCAAAGCACTAGGAACTGCAGGGAAGATCATCCGATCAATTTTTTCCGTATCAAATTGGTGCCTTCCGTGGGAACAGTTACAAAAAGTCACCTTGGACCAATGCAATTAAGGAGTGAGAAGGTCGTTTCTTCTACGACAACACGAGTAAGATCCACCCGCGAGTTACCACTTGAACGTCCCCATTCTCCACCAATGGCAGAGCAGGAGAATGTCCCAATAGAGTCCCCTCCCCAAGGACCCCAGCAAACCAGGCCTGATGCGCAAGTTACCCAAGGACAGGGGGATCAGCATGAGCAGAACCCTCAGCTATCTCGCCATGTCCTATCATCCAGGGTAACTCACCCAAACATGGAAGAACAGAAGCAGAGCCTGTAGCTACAGGTGTTAGTGACAAACGCACTGGTGAGGGACTTCATACGTCAGTTCGGCTTGGCAATTCCAGTGCCACGGACTAGTTCAGCTTAGCCGCTTAGGCTTATTTCGGGCAGACAACTCAACGACGAATCTTCTGACAACAGTGTCACCCCTCAATCAACAGTAAGGAGGGTGTCGGCCAGAATGTCTCGCACTGTTCACTCGGTACCACCCCTCTCTCCTACTAAGGGGAGAAGGCAAGGTCTCGTACCTGCCCAAAATGGAAGAGCTCATCGTTTCACGTGTCACCGGAGTCCAGAGACACATGATGCCCATAGATGCCCACCCCGGGTAGGAAGACGCCAGCTGTCACCTCAAAGACTCAATAGAGGCGCACGTCCGCACAGAGAAGAACGACAAGACCAACCCCATGGGGGTCAGACCTCGCCCATCAGGCCGACCAGTGGTGCACAAAGGCAAGGCCAGGATCGGCCTGGTGGTCACCAAGGCTAAGGAAGAAGTCCCAAAAGAGGTGAAAGGGCCCGACGATCCCCGGATCACCGATCCGAGGTGAGAAGGGACAACCCGGAGAGCTACATCCATTACCTCACTAAGCAAGTAGAAGGAATTCAGAGGCAAAGGCACTCGGTTGACATAACTGTAACTCCGACCCATAATGCACTATCCGACGAACTGATAGACGTCGAGTTGCCTCTAAATTTCGTGATACCCTTCTTTAATGGATATGACGACACCACAGATTCCTATAATCATCTACTGTACTATAGCTCGGCCATGACGGTTCATGGTAGGTCAGATGCCATTCTTTGCCGAGCCTTCGTAGCTTTATTAAAAGGAGCTGCATTGGTATGGATGTCGAACTTGCGGCCACGGTCCATCCGCAGCTATGAAGAGCTGACAAGAGCTTTCCTCACACGTTTTCAAGCAAGTATGAAGGAGAAGCAAACTACACAAAACGTGATGAACATGAGGTAAGGAGCGAGAGAGACTATAAGAGAGTTCCTTGACTGATTCACCAAGGTGACACTAGAGGTAAAAAACTTACCGGAAGGAGTGGCGTATAGCACGTTGTGCAACGGGGTAATGCACCTTGATCTGATCCAGTCTCTGACCCTTGACTTGCTAGAAACAATGCCCGAGCTGTTAAGACGATGCAATCATTATGCCAACATGGAGAAAATCCTGGCCGCCAGAGGGATAGGTGATAAGCTAGAGAAGGAGAAAAAAAGGACTCTGAGGCCTAGGGACGATTCCCGTGAGCTAAAGAAGAATAGAACAGATCGGCTGCTTGACACTGATGAACCTAAGCGATATGAACTTGATCATTCCCAAACAAACCTGCTCTTAGAGATCCAAGATCAGAAGTATTTTTACTGGCCCAGGCCAATGACAGCTAAACCAGAGGAGAGGAACCTCAACCGGTATTGTCGATACCATCGAGACCATGGACATGACACTGAAGACTGCAAGTCTTTGAAAAGAAAAATTGATGTGCTCATCAAGGCTAGATACCTCAACAAGTATTTGAAGCTGAGGAGAGATGATGCCATGCCAAGCCGAGATAGGGCCGAGCCGTCCAAGGAACCAGCCATGGACTGAGCTGACCCTTACGATAATCAGCATGTGGGTCCAGCTATTCTAAACAATCATGGGCAGACCCACGGCGAAATCAGTCAGAAAAGCCAAAGCCCATGTATGGTTCGTATGCATTATGGAATAACCTGTCAAAGCCCTCAAAACGTATCCATTCATTACCTTCTCAGACAGAGATGTGGAAGAGTTGAATTGGCCTCACAATGGCGCTATCATAGTTCAATTAGTGGTGGCAAACCACCTGTTCCACAGGATCCTAGTGGACCAGAAGCCTCTGTTGGCCTCATGTCCTACGAAGCCTTCACAAAACTAGGGCTTGGCATTGGGACCCTAAAGCCAGCTCCAGGACCCTTGTACGGATTTTTAGGCATACCAGAAGACCTGGAAGGAGTTGTAGACTTGCCCGTAACCATCGGACAGAGAGCTCAGACAACCACTACTATAGTTTCTTTCATGGTTGCCAAGATCACCTCAGCCTACAACGTAATCCTTGGCCGACCTGGTCTCAAAGGCCTTGGGGTGATTGTGTCCACTAAGCATATGAAAGTCAAATTCTTCGCCAGCAATGGAGTTGGTGAATGCAAGTCCAGCCAGAAGGAATCCCGAGGAATGCTATGCAAACTTCATAAAATCTGTCAAGAAACCATGCTCGGGCCTACCATATATGGTAGAAATTGTTGATTGCGAGATGAAAGCCTCCTGACCCGAGCTGAGCCAGTAGAACAACTACTTACTATCCCAATCACTGAGGCCAGTAGACAGTTTTTTCAGTAGATTGCATTGAAATCCCATCGATTGGGTGTTAGTCTTATAGATTTTATATTGTCAGCACCTTAGCTTCCATATCTCAGTTATTCAATTTTATTGACGGAGCGGATTAGATTCTATTTCGTAGCAATGTATTTGTCCTAAGTGCATACCACACATCAATATACTATGAAGCTTCTCCCAAATAACTGGCTCTTATAAGGAAACAAAGACCTTAACAACTAAGGCATAAAGACAAGCTACAACTCAGCAGCATCTAAGACCGAGCCACAACTCGGCATCATCTAAGACCGAGGTACAAGTTCGACAGCATCTAAGACCGTGCTCAAGCTCGGCACTATCAAGACCAGACCCTAGTTTGGTAACTCAAGCCCTTACGTATTAAGGCATGCAAGCATGAGCCTTGGCTCGGCACCTCAAGCCCTTACTCATTAAGGCATGCAAGCCCGAGCCCCAGCTCGGCACCTTAAGCCGTTATTAAGGCACGCAAGCTTGAGCCCTGGCTTGGCACATCAAGCCATTATGCATTAAGGTATTCAAGCTCGAGCCTCGGCTTGGTACCTCAAGCCCTTACGCATTAAGGCACGCAAGCCCGAGCCCCAGCTCGGTACATCAAGCCTGAGCCTCGGCTCGGCACATCAAGCCCTTACGCATTAAGGCATTCAAGCTCGAGCCCCGACTCGGCACCTTAATCCCTTACGTATTAAGGCATGTAAGCCCGAGCCCTGGCTCGGCACCTCAAGCCCTTACACACTAAGGCATGCAAGCTCGAGCCTGAGCTCGGCACCTCAAGTCCTTACGCACTAAGGCATGGAAGCCTAAACCCAGCTCGGCACCTCAAGCCTTACACACTAAGGAATGCAAGCTTAAGCCCCAGATCGGCACCTTAAGCCCTTACGCACTGAGGCATGCAAGCCTGAGCCCCAGCTCGGCACCTCAAGCCCTTATGCACAAAGACATGCAAGCCTGAGCCCCAGCTTGGCACCTTAAGCCCTTACACAATAAGACATGCAAGCCCGAGCCCCGGCTCGGCACCTCAAGCCCTTATGCACTATGGCATGCAAGCCCGAGCCCAGCTCGACATGTACTAAGGCATGTAGACCGAGCATGACTTGACACCTCAAGCCCTTATGCACTAAGGCACGTAAGCCCGAGCAAGGCTCGACACCTCAAGCCCTTACGCATTAAGACACTCAAGCCAGAGCATGGCTCAACACTTCAAGACCTTACGCATTAATTCATGTAAGCCCAAGCCCCGACTTGGCACTTCAAGACCTTACGCATTAAGGCATGTAAGCCCTAGCACAGCTCAACACCTCAAGACCTTACACACTAAAGCATGCAAGCCCCAGTCATGACTCGGCACGAAAAAAGACATTAATGCAAGGCGCATCAAAAGATCGAACCCCAGCTTGGCACCCCTATGGCTAGGCCCAGGCTTGGCACCTTAAGAGCTCATAAGCTAGACATAGAAGATCAATTCCGAGCTCAGATAGGGAATGGAGCCACACTCAGACAGCTGTACTGGTCTTTATTCTTTCAAAAGTTACTCATTTCGAGCCGGCTCAAAGTATAAGAAAATAAAGAAAGAAGCACAAGAATGCTAAGAGATGACATTAAAACAAAATTTTCATTCATCAACAAAAAGGGAAAAAACCCTCAAAGTACATCACATCTGAAGGAGACATCTACATAATATATATATATATATATACATACAAGGCTAATCTTGGGGGGCTAATCCATGGGCCTAGCTCTTCACTTGGCTATCCTTCGAGTCGGATCACCTCTTTACCAATGTCGATCGAGCGGCAGAGTTGCACCAAAGTAGCAAGGACGAGAACGTGCTACTCATAGTCTGTCAGATCATAGACTGATATCTTACTCAGGATGAACTGGATGGCATCGTCCAAGCCAACCTGAAACAAAGCAATGTTAATGTCAACCAACTTCTGATAGGCCTAGGGGTTCAGCCACCTCTTTGACCTCCAGCTCGACCCGTTGTTACCGTTCCAGCTCGCCAACCCTAGCTGCTAGCTCCTCCTCCTTGCAAGCGCCTTGAGTCTCGAACAACTCATCTTAGAGAGCATCATTCTCCTTCATCAAGTTGCTATTGGCATTGAGTTGCTTAGCAACCTCCTGTTTCAGCTCTCTAGTTATCAACCCGACATCATTGGCACGGACCTCCTAAAATCGGGCCATTTTCTTCTCAACCACCAGTTGGCCTGTGATCTTTTACAGCTCCCCATAAAGGCTCTTTGCCTCCTTCACCTTTGAACAAGTGATAGCCACGTCATCGAACCATTAAGTAGCCTTGGCTGAGAAAGTGAAGCAGCGTATTTCGCATCGAATTAAATGCTCTAGCAGATCGATTCAAATTGCTAGAGTGGGGGGCTGGTGATGAGGCAAAATATGTCCCCTTCCTCAGCACGGTTGAAGCGTGTATGCAAACCTGAACAAGACTGACCCATTACCTCGGCCCTCCATAAGGCCGTGCTGCCACCTCGACCCTCCATCAGGCTGTGTTGCCGCCTCGGCCCTTCATCAGTTCGTGCTTCCACCTCAGCCCTCCATCAGGCCATGTTACTGCCTTGGTCCTCCATCAATCCGTGTTGCCACCTTGGCCTCCATCAGGCTGTGCTTCCACCTCAGCCTCCATCAGGCCGTGTTGCCGCCTCGGCCCTCCATCAGGTCGTGCTACCACCTCGACCCTCTAACAGGACGTGTTGCCACATTGACCCTCCATCAAGCTGTGCTGCCACCTCGGCCCTCTATTAGGCCGTGCTACCATATCAGCCTTTCATCTGGTCGTGCTTCCACATCGGCCCTCCATCAGGCTGTGCTGCCCACCTCGGCCCTCCATCAGGCCGTGCTGCCTCCCTCGGCCCTCCATCAGGTCGTGCTGCCACCTCGGCATCTCATCAGGCTGTGCTGCCACCTCGGCATCTCATCAGGCCATGATGCCACATCGGCCCTCCATCAGGTCGTGATGCCACCTCGGCCCTCCATCAGGCCGTGCTACCACCTTGGTCCTCCATCAGGCCGTGCTACCAGTCACCTTGGCTCGACCAACCTGTCACCTCGGCTCGGCACAATCAAGTAATGCACTCGAAAACATGCACACATCCACTCCTACATTCAAGAGACGTGATCCCTGATCATGGGGGCAGGACTCTATCCACTACACGTCATCAGAGGCGTTCACCCCTCTCACGACTTGCACCTCCGAGATCAATGGAGAATATTCTCAGAATATGCTATAGAACCTAGAATATTCCCAGAATCATAGTGGCACTCCACTCAAGGAATCTACGCCTAAACTGGACTCTCCACAAACGTCCCTCCTTCTCTCTCTATCAATAGCCTATAAATACCAAGGTAAGCCTCCATCATAGGGGATCGATCAATCACTCATTTTACTGAAAAAACTCTCTTGATCATCTACTATGGAAAGATCTAACTTAGGCATCGGAGAGTCCCCCGTCGGGTCAGCCTGACTCTCCCCTGTCATCTCTTCTATGCAGGTCGGTCAATGCACCAGGAACTGCAGGGAAGATCATTCGGTCAATTTTTTTCGCATCAAGTACGAAACATAAACATAAGATAGGAAAGATTAACGGAGAAATCCCAACAAAATTTAATTGAAAACTAATGAAATCTATCAACTTAATGTACAAAAATCCTAATTATTACCGATAAAATAGACATCCCTTAATTCATGTCACATCGCTACTGCTGTACTATGGGCAGCAACAACGTACCTTCAATATTTGAAAGACATCTCAAAGCACGATTGATGAAATTAATTGGAACAAAAGAGAAGAAAGTACACTCACCTAGATTCAAAAATCGAGAAAAGTATAGTGACAAGTTATAGAAAACTAGGCGTAGATTTGGAGGAGCTCATGTTTACAGAGTTGTAAGGGACTTGTAGACAAAGAACTCTCTCTCTCCCCCTCTCTGACTCTTGGAAGATATTTGTTAAGTTTGTCTCGAATTCTTATTTATTTTGAAGAATGACCTGCTCTGATATATTTTGGTGGCGATTCAAATGGGATTTTTTATGAGATATGTGATGGAAACAGAGGAGTTCGGTAATAGCCCTCGCGATACTGTTCGACCCGATCGACCACAATCAGATAGATCGACCCCTTGACCTGGAGAAGTATATAATGTACTTCTTATTGAGCAAGCATTTATAATTTGGGGGGTTTTTCGAGCTAGGGTTTCAGAGCGAGTTTTCTTGCACTGTTTGGGTGTAATCTCTTTTCTACATAGTGAAACATCTTCTTTTTCACTCAAGGGCATAACACACCACATCAGTGTGTGAACCTCGTTAAATCTCTATTTTGTGCGGATCAATGTTAGTTTATTTTCGTATTTGTTAGTGTTTGCTATAACAACATTAATGTATGAAATACTGTTAAATTGAACGTAGGTTGTGAAACTCCATGAGGGCTTAGAAGTTTAGGGGGTGTTTGGTTCGGTAAATCAAATGGTGTATGTATCGGATATGAATGTCAATCTTTTGATAGACATTCTTCTGAATTGTGTTTCTTTCTGAAAAATCGTTTGGTTGCCTTGAGGCTAGTACATGTTTCTCGCGGGTTGAGATATTGGCTTCTGTAGAGAACGTCTTTCCACTTTCTCCTTTTATACTAGGTGGTAAAAAAAGGTTGCTCAAATCTGAGTTTAAGTGTTGAGGTAAACTCATATTTGGAACACATCCTTTGTAATATGGTCATTCATGGGAAGTATGATGTTCACTTATGAGGGTCATCCTAGTGAAACCAAACAACTCCAAAAATTAAGAATTATCATTCGAATGAATGTCATCCCAAAGATTTACTGAACCAAACACCCCCAGGCAACCTTTCGAACTGTGAATGCAATGCATCATTCTGGTGATGGCGACCTAGGAGCTTCTGATTTTTCCATTATCTCTCTAAGACCACAGTCTTTGATGGTGAGTTGTGTGTACATATTACATAATTGAAACTAGGGACCTAGGGTGACTCTTCCCTTGACTACTTAATTACTGCCACCCTTAATGTTGACACGGCAATGTAGGCCACATCAAGTTACAGAGATCCTCTTTTAACGTTAAAAGACATTTTTTTATAGCTTAGGATGTTTCCCATTTCCAAGGGATTGTCATTCATCAAAACTCTTAGAGGTTTGTTTGATCCTAAGACGATAATGGAGATTTCCAACTAAGAATGGAGGTGCATTCCATCATGCAACCAAGATTAGGATATTTTGGATTACAACTCAATTAATTACCTCAGTTATGTCCATGGGTTCTTGGAAAGCTACCGGTAAGGATCACACGAAAAGAGGGAGAAGGGGAAAGGGGGTGTTTATGGGTTGAAATCGTCTGTAATTCCGATCTCGTACAATTTCGTGCAATACCACCTTCAGGCGGTGACACGTGTATTGATACCAATACAATGGTCCAGATCTGGTACAACTAATAAAATATTAAATCAGTGAAGAGGCATTTAAATCAGATCTGGACCATTGCATTGGTATCAATACACGTGTCACCCCCTGAAGGTGGTATTTCACAGAATTGTACGAGATCGGAATTGCAGACGATTTTTTTCCGGGGTGTTTATAGATCCTTATAAAGCGAAAAAGAGAAGAAAATGAAGTGGAGACGCCGAGAAAGGGTAGCGGAACCAAGTTGGCCTGATCTCCGTCGTCCTGCCCTCTTTCTCCCTTCGCCGTTTTCCTTAGTTGAATACCATAGGTATACAGGCTTTTGCAAAGGATCCTTAGCCCATTTCATTCTTCCATCCTCAAGCTTTCCCACACCAGTTGCTCATCATTCGATATCCTATCAAGATTTCCCTTGCTCCCACTGCTTAGTCTGAGTGAATCTGCATTCTGCCGGCGCCGAAGTCATTACGAGTTATTGGGAGACCCTCGGCATGTTACCGCATATTCCCAAGCACTGGTCTTCAGGGATTGGTCACGGATTTGGTTTCCTCTTCTCAAGTTCTGGAGCTCCTTCCTCCATTGGTGAGAGATGCCGTGGTAGTGAATCTTCACTTATGTATAGCTAGTGATTTAGCTTTACATTTATGAACCCTCTCTCGGAGTACTTCCAACTGGGTTACCCTTGCTTCTTGTGCGACTCTTACAATCCCCTACACCTTAACCATTAATCCAATTGCTCTTTCACGCCATTATCCCCAAGCACCACCATCATGAACTCTCATCTAGCAGTCATCATGATTCTTGGGAGCCTATTAGACTCAGCCGAAATTTCCCACTGTATATATTCCTCCATGGTGAAAGGCCTGCTTACCCTCCATCGCCCCCCGTAGAGATCCTATCTCTTGTGATCACTCATGTGGTTCGGTTGTGTTTAGCTCCCATTTTCCCCATGGATCCTTCTCCGAACAACAATGCTCCCACTGCTCCCATTTTCTCCAGCGACTGCTTCAACCCTCAATCTTTTGCAGACCGATTGGCAGAAGAGTTTGTAGCTAAGCTTGATCTTCCAGAGATGGAAGTGGTGCCAGTTGATGCCTCTGAAGGGTCACTGAAACGGGCACGCCTCAATCTGCAACATACTGTTGTTGGATAGGTGCCCGATAACGTTTGTATCTCAATCCTGGAACTACGATCAATGCTTTCAAGGGCTGGGCATTCTTGATCGGTGAAAGGTTTTGAATTGCACCCAAGGATTAAAGTATCGGTATCGGTTGGCCAAAATTAAGATACGTATCGGAGGGTATCGTATCGTATCGGAGATACGCTAAAGATACGCACATAAATGGATAGGAAACACTTTTTTATACACATTTGCATAAAAAAATAGTTAAAAAAAGTTATATATAACATGTATTATGCATAAACAGTAAATTGAGAGTGTCGCACTAAGAATCCAAGGTTTGTAATTGTCCCATAAATGTAAAATCCTTGTTCCCAACCTTGATTTCCACTTTAGTTAGAGAGAAAAGTGGTTGGCAGCAATTTTGGAACAAAAACACCTCAAAAAATTATGTTTTTCTAAAAAATTACCCATTTTGGCCATTTTATGACCGTATCGGTACATATCGGTGTGTATCGGTCGATACATACCGATACGTATCGATACATACCGATACGTACCGATACATACCGAAACGTACATTTCACTTCAATTTTGAATTTTTCATAGAGTATCAGTACGTATCGGTGAGTATCGGTGCGTATCGGTGGTGTATCGGTGCGTATCGGTGTGTATCGTAGGATACGTATCGATACATAAGGGTTTTAAAATTTTCATGATACATATCGGTATGTATCGTGCCGATGCCTACCGATACGGATACGTATCGGCCGATACGGCACGATACGCACCGATACTTAAAACCATGATTGCACCTCATTCTTAATGCTCCCGATCGTTTCGTAATTAAACTGAAGTCGGCACGCGACATGAATGTCATTCTGCTAGCTCAACCATGGGTGTATCAAGGGCATTTAGTCATTATACAACGTTGGAACCCTGATATCCCAGCCGAACAAGTTATTTTCCCAATAGCGGTAATTTGGGTTCAAGCCGAAAATCTCCACTGGGTGTATTATGAGCAAGAACTACTTCTTTCCATATTCTCTTGAGCAGGGAAATGTTTGGAACTTGAAAGTCCAGCTGGATCTATTAGCTCTACAAATAGTCCTGCAGTGCGTCTCATAATCCCATTTACTCACTGCTTGGCTCACTCAGTAATTGTCAATTTGGATTACAGAGGTTTCATTTGCTTATGAGCACCTTCCTCAACGCCTATGCGCCAATTGCAATCGTTTAGGACATGTTGGAGAGGATTGTCCATTCAAGCCTCGTTCCGTCTATCTCAGTGCCATAGCCAAATCCGATCCAAAGTTTGAACAAGAACTCATACCAAAGGCTGCTGTCCCACCTAGACGATATAGCTTGCTTTCAGAGGTAAGTCTAGTGTATGATGAATTTTTTTACTGCAGGGGGAAATCTAGAATAGGCAAAGAAATCATCAACCAACCAAGATTCCAAGAAGGGAAATCAGACCACCATCATTCCGTAGAAGCGTAAGAGTGAAATATTACAGGCTATTATCCATACAACCTTTGCTTTTGGGCTTGACCTTCCATTAACATCAGGCACTACTAGAAGGGTCATCCAGGAAATGTTCAAAAGCAACTCATCAATCTCCCTATCAAGAGCAATGGCAGCAAGTCCCAGCGCTAATCCCAGTCCGGTCCTCCTAAGGCGGCCGATTCCTCGCAAGCCTCCATCTGGAATTCAAGTCCAGAATAAGGATTTTAATCCTAACATCCAAGGACCCATTGCATGCATCCCACCATTAGCTCTACAACCAAATTTCTATGCTACAGGATTTTCGATGTCAAGTCTCTCTCTCTCGCCAATCCCAGAGCAGTCTACAGAGAACGACAGAAAGGGCAAACAGCCCCTCATTCAAACACCCACGGGATGCATTTCATCCCTCCCATAGAAAAGACAGGCTAACAGAGAGAAATGAGACAATCTTACTCTCCAGCTGTTCCCATCTGAAGAAGGGGAAAATTCAAAGCGGGCAAGATTAGACAAAGAAGCAGAGATCACTCCCACAACATCCATCTTCTGAGGCTATGGTGACTGGCCGGAAGCAGTCACCAGCTCAGCCATGAATGCCCTTGCCTTCAATTGTCGAGGGTCTGGTCAGCCCTCAACAAAGCGGGAAATCCGCGAACTAGTAACTAAAATTAGACCTCTTATATGTTTCCTATCATAGACCAAGAGTTCTTCCACATTTTACTACCATTTTTGTAGGTCTCTTTCCTATCAGCACTTTGTTTGTTCCCCAGCCATTTGCGGTTCGGGTGGTCTGCTTTTGATTTGGTCAGATTCTATGTTGTTGAATGTGTTGTGGCATACTGAATGGTGTATCCATGTAGAAATCTCAATTCCAGATATGAATAAAAAATGGGCTGCCACATTCGTTTACCTTAGTTGTGTTCCTTCTGCTAGAAATGCACAGCTAGCCTCTCTTCTGCAACTTTCTTACTTCATTGAATTACCATGGGTTCTCTCTGGAGATTGGAACACATACCTCTCCCCCATAGACAAAATAGGGGGTAGACCCATACATAATTCCCAAATCCAACCCTTCCAAGAGTTTGTCAACAGAGCATGTCTGTCGGATATTCCTCTAATAGGTTATCAGTATACATGGAGCAACATGCAAGAAGGCAGTGCGCGCATTGAAGCTAAATTGGATCGTTTCCTATGGAATTCTGAATGGCTCCAACTATTCCCGAATGCTACTGTTATACGGGAGATTATGGCGTCTTCTGATCACAGGGCTATTAATCTTATCACCACTCCCATTCAACCAAGGCGTAGGCGTCCATTTAGGTTTTAGGCTTTCTGGATTCTGGAGTCTAGTTACTTGGACGTGGTTAACTTTACATGGAATGAAAATCTAGTAAGAGGTTCTATATCCTTCAGATTATGTCACAAGCTGAGAACTTTACAACAACACCTCAAAAATTGGAACTCTTTGCACATTGGGAACATTTTCTCAAAGATTGCAGCCCACAAGCAGGAGCTTTCTAATTTACTCTTGGTACCCGCACTTCAAAGAAATGATCAATGGTATCAGCGGAAAAAACAGCTGCTCACTAATCTTAGAATGTTGCCTCATTAAGAAGTCATGTGGCAACAAAAGTAGAGGGTGGATTGTGTGGAAACGCAACCCTAAAACGATGCAGAAGATAATGGAAAAACAAAACAAACAATACACATGGATTTTACGAGGTTCGGCAAGGTTGCCTACGTCCCCAGTGAGATGAGATCCTGCTTCATTATCAATGGAGAATAGGGTTACAGCTCTCGTCCTCACACCTCTCAGTATTGCTTGCATTATAGAGAAAGAAACCCTCGCTACAAGTATATAGCGAAAAAACCCTAATCCGGATTAAACTACAATTGCCACCCTAATCCGGATTAAACTACAATTGCCCTCAAATAAAAAATTCGAGCGGGGGGCTGTGCCCCCCTTGCAACCCCCACGACCCGCTAACTGGCTAGCGGGACCGCCGTCCTACCTGTCTAGGTGCTGCACCAGTACTCCCTGGATTAAACTGCGACGGAATACAAGACATCATACACCAACAATTTCCACCTTGGCTTGAATTCTGTCGAGCCTCCTGTAAAGATAACTTGTAGACGCCTTCATCATTGTACCTCATTAGAGGCACAAACCCGCACCTGTTTGGTGCGTCCCTCATCTTCAACAATGAGTAATATTAATCAAGTCAAAACAGGACTTGAACTTCTCTGTAGTAACTGGATTTTTAAACATATTTGTAGGATTCAGATCTGTATGAATTTTTTTCAAGTGAATACTACCTTCTGACACAAGCTCCCTGATCTTGTGAAATCTCACATCAATATGCTTTGTCCTTGTATGAAACACCTGATTCTTTGCAAGATGTATGGCACTCTGACTGTCACAATGTAACACTGTACCTCCTTGCTCCAACCCCAACTCACGAACCAGTCCAGCCAACCAGACTCCTTCCTTAGCAGCCTCAACTGCTGCCATGTACTCTGCCTCTGTAGTGGACAATGCAATTGTAGACTGAAGCATCGCCCTCCATGATATAGGTCCACCAGCCAATGTAAACACATACCCTGTAGTAGACCTCCTCTTGTCTAAATCACCAGCATAGTCAAAATCAACATAACCTACCAATTCTGTAGAACTTCCCTTGCCACTGAACATAACACCTATATCTTTAGTCTTGCTCAAATATCTGAAGATCCACTTAATTGCATTCCAATGCTCATTCCCTGGATTACTCATGTATCTGCTAACAACACTGACTACATGAGACAAATCTGACCTACTACAAATCATAGCATACATGAGACTCCCAACTGTGCTAGCATAAGGGACTTGAGACATCTGCTCCACCTCCTCATGTGTTGTAGGGCATTCCCTTTCAGATAACTTGAAGTGGCCAGCTAATAGAGTGCTAACCGGCTTAGCATTTTCCATATTGAAACGCTCTAGCACCTTTTCAATATACCTCTTCTGAGTTACCCAAAGTTTACCTGCATTTCTATCTCTAAGGATTTCCATGCCAAGGATCTTCTTAGTGGCACCAAAATCCTTCATCTCAAATTCAGCACTCAACAAAGACTTCAAAGAGACTATATCATGTTTGTTCTTTGCAGCAATGAGCATGTCATCAACATAAAGCATCAACAAAATAATGGAATTATCACTTGACACTTTATAATAAACACAACTATCATACTCACTTCTTGTGTAGCCAATCTTCATCATGTGGGAATCAAAGCGCTTGTACCACTGCCTAAGAGATTGCTTAACGTCATAAAGTGACCTCTTAAGCAGACAAACATGGTCTTCCTTTCCCTGCACCTTGAAAACTTCAGGCTGCTCCATGTAAATCTATTCCTCCAAGTCACCATGAAGAAATGCAGTTTTCACATCAAGTTGTTCAAGCTCTAAATCATACATGGCCACCAAAGCAAGTAGTACCCTGATCGAAGTGTGTTTCACCACCGGAGAAAATATTTCATTGTAGTCTATCCCCTCCTTCTGTGCATAGCCCTTGGCTACAAGTCTGGCCTTATACCTTTCACGCTCCTTCTCAGATGCTGCCTCTTTCTTACGAAAGACCCATTTACACCCAATGATTTTTCTTCCCTTGGGTTTTTCCACAATCTCCCAAGTCTTGTTCTTCTGTAGAGATTCCATTTCTTCCATCATAGTTATCATCCATTTATCATGTTGTGCATCACTCATAGCATCATGGTAGGAAGATGGATCACCTGTACCTACAGTGAGGGCATAGGCAACCATGTCCTCAAACCCGTATCTCATAGGTGCTTTGTGAGTATGCTTCCCTTTACCCTTTGCCACAGTATAGGGAACTTCTACTGCTTCATGTTGTCCTGGTAAGTCACTTGATGACTCATTCTCTCTTGTTGTTTCTAACTCACCTAACTCCACCTGCACAGTAGAACCTTCTTTATTTTCATCAACTGCTTGTGAATTGTGATTTGACTTCACTATATGAGACTCATCAAACACAACATCTCTGCTAACCACAACTTTCTGTGAACTTGGATCCCATAACTTGAATCCATTTACACCTTTCTTAAAACCAAGAAAGATACATTGCCTAGACTTTGAGTCTAACTTGGAATGCTACTCACTCTCAACATGCGCATAGGCTGGACAACCAAATATTTTTAGAATAGAATAATCTACTGGTTTTCCTGTCAATACCTCTTCAGGAATTTTACAATCAATCGCCTTTGATGGAGACCTATTGATGAGGAAACATGCCATGTTCACTGCTTCTGCCCAAAATCTCTTGCTCAACCCTGCATTTAGCCTCATACTCCGAGCTCTTTCTAGAAGTGTTCTGTTCATCCTTTCAGCTACACCATTTTGCTGTGGTGTCTTTGGAACTATGAAGTGACGTGTAATCCCTTCAGCTTTGCACAATTCTAGAAACGGATTGTATGTGTACTCTCCTCCATTATCTGTTCTCAAGTATTTAATTTTCTTTCCTGTCTTCCTTTCTACCTCAGCCTTCCATTCCTTAAATTTAGTGAACACCTCACTTTTATGCTTCATGAAGTAGATCCAGACTTTCCTTGAGTAATCATCAACAAAGGTCACGAAGTATTCTGCCCCACCTTTAGATTTTGTTGTTGAAGGACCCCATACATCACTGTGTACATAATCAAGCACCCCTTTACTCTTATGTTTTGCAGTTTTGAAGCTAACCTTGCATTGTTTTCCGAACACACAATACTTGCAGAAGTTCAGTTTACAAGTTTTTACTCCCTTCAACATTTTCCTTTTATGAAGCTCCATCAATCCTCTTTCTCCCATATGCCCTAACCGCATATGCCACAGATAGGTATCATCTGTATCAAATACTGCATCTGTAGTCACGGATGCTCCACCTATAACTGTGCTCCCTATGAGTCTGTATAGGTTTCCTGCTAGCTGTCCCTTCATGACAACCATTACACCCTTAATAACTTTGAGAACTCCACCTTCTGCTATGTATTTGCAGCCATTTGAGTCAAGTGCCCCCAAAGATATTAAGTTTTTCCTTAATTCTGGTACATGTCTCACATCTGCTAAGGTTCTTACTATCCCATCAAACATCTTGATTTTGATAGTGCCTATCCCAATGGTCTTGCATACGGCATCATTCCCCATTAGGACAGACCCACCATTATATGGTTGATATGTATCAAACCAATCCTTATGTGGACACATGTGATATGAACATCCAGAATCTAAAATCCAAGAATCAGAAGGTTGATTCTTACCTGATGATATAGAGAGTACATCTCCATCATCTCCATCTGAACTGTCAATCACGCTAGCTTCCTCAGATGTCTTATCTACACCTTTCTTCTTTAAGTCCGTCTTCCTCTTCAAGCACTCTCTCTTCAGATGACCTTCCTTCTTGCAATAGTAACCAGAGACCTTTGTCTTTGTCCCTTTTGATTTCGATCGACTCTTCACAGATCCCTTCTGATTTGATCTCCCTCTTTCCTGCTCCTTGTCACCTCCAAAAAAACCTTCTCCTTGAGATTTCGTACTACTGGCCTTCTTCCTTGTATCATTGGACATAAGGGCAGCTGCGACTTCATCCATCTCAAGGGTCTCTTTCCCGTACAAGAGAGTCTTTACTAGGTGATCATATGATTCTGGAAGCGACGACAGCAATAGTAACGCCTTGTCTTCATCCTCGATCTTAACCTCCAGGTTTGCAAGTTTACTTACGATCTGATTGAACATGTTTAAATGCTCTAATAGATCCGAACCTTCCTCCATCTGTAGAGAATACAATTGCTTCTTCACGAACAACTTGTTTGTTAAGGACTTTGTCATATAGATGCTTTCAAGTTTCGCCCATAACTGTGGTGCAGATTCGATACCCACAACATATTGTAGGGCATCATCAGAAAGATTTAATCGAATAGCACTTACCGCCTTTTCTTCCATCTCTTCCCAATCTTCGTCAGTAATTTTTGCAGGTTTCTTCGACTTCCCCAACAATGTTTTCGTCAAACCTTACTGTATTAGAAGATCCTTCATCCTTTGACACCAGAGGGTGAAATTGTTCTTCCCATTAAACCTCTCGATGTCATACTTGACATTCGATCCCTTCCCTGCCATCGTGATAGTAAACCCTAGAAAATGGAAACCTAGAGCTTTGATACCAATTTGTGGAAACGCAAACCTAAAACGATGCAGAAGATAATGGAAAAACAAAACAAACAATACACGGATTTTACGAGGTTCGGCAATGTTGCCTACGTCCCCGGTGAGATGAGATCCTGCTTCACTATCAATGGAGAATAGGGTTACAGCGCTCGTCCTCACACCTCTCAGTATTACTTGCATTATAGAGAAAGAAACCCTTGCTACAAGTATATAGCAAAAAAGCCCTAATCCGGATTAAACTACAGTTGCCACCCTAATCCGGATTAAACTACAATTGCCCTCAAATAAAAAATTCGAGCGGAGGGCTGTGCCCCCCTACACCCCCTGCTATACAGGAGGGCCTCCTGCCCCCCTTGCAACCTCCACGACCCGCTAACCTGCTAGCAGGACCGTCGTCCTGCCTGTCTAGGTGCTGCACCAGTACTCCCTGGATTAAACTGCGACGGAATACAAGACATCATACACCAATAGATTGGATTCAATTAGGTGATCGAAATACTCATTTTTTTCACCTAACCACCTTGAAGAGAAGAACAAGGAATAAGATTAAATTCTTGATCATCAATAGGCTTACAATAAAGGGTGAATCAGAAATCAGTGATGCATTTATTGCTTATTTTAGAAACCTCTACCGTTCCCAGCATCCACAGGTAGAGGATTCCTATTTTTCACACATTCAAGGTGGGGTATCTGATGAGCAAATTTATGTGTAAAATCTAGGGTAGTAAAACATGCATTTTACATATTTAGAATAGAGCTACATTGGGTTTTACTCTCTTTTTGCAGTTTTTATATTTTAGAGGCCTTAAGGACTATCGGGCGCTATATCTCCAATTTTACATATAAAGAGGTCATGTTTCTTTTCATGGTTGCAAAGAGGATAAAATTCTGAGCAAGATGGATGTCTTCAATTAAAAGTACACATCTGTTTGGTCACCCGTACAAGTGATTATTCTTTTCGGGACAGAAAAAGAATAATGGATCAGAATTGAACCGAGATGCAGAACCAGCCTGTTTGTAATTGTCCCAGAGGTACAAGGAATATTTCAAATGCCAATAAGGATCGATGAACCACACCCTTAAGTGATTGAAGATTCGTTTTTGGTAATAACAACTACCTAGCATAGTTGGTGAGTTTCTGACCTTAATATTACTCATTGTTGAAGATGAGGGATGCACCAAACAGGTGCAGGTTTGGACCTCTAATGAGGTACAAGGATGAAGATGTCTACATGTTATCTTTATAGGAGGCTCGACAGAATTTAAGCCAAGGTGGAGATTCCATTGCAGTTTAATCAAGGGAGTATTGGTGTAGCACCTAGACAGGCAGGATGGCGGTTCCGCTAGCCGGTTAGAGGGCCGTGGGGATTGCAACGGGGCAGGAGGTCCCCCTGCATAGCAAGGGGGTAGGGGGCGCAACCCCTGCTTGAATTTTTATTTGAGGGCAATTGTTTACTTTTCAGATTAAGGGTTTTTCGCTATATATTTGTAGCGAGGGTTTCTTTCTCTGTAATGCAAGCAATACTGAGAGGTGGACGAGCGCTGTAACCCTATTCTCCATTGATAGTGAAGTAGGATCTCATCTCACTCAGGACGTATGCAACCTTGTCGAACCTCGTAAAATCTATGTGCATTGTTTGTTTTGTTTTTTCCATTATCTTCTGCATCGTGGAGGTCTCAAGTTCGAACCTCTTGGTTGCTACTTTTTTGTGGAAGTTTTTTTGGAAATTTTTTTCTCTCCTACTCATCACTCAAAGGAGGTTGGCCAAAGGGTGAAGTAAAGAAATAAAAGAGAAAAATAGAAAAAAAAGGGAGAAAAAATAGGAGAGGAGAGAGAAATAAGGAAATAAAAGAGAAAAATAGAAAAAAAGGGAGAAAAAATAGGAAAGGAAAAAAAAAAAAGGAAATAAAGGAGAAAAATAGAAAAAAGGGAGAAAAATAGGAAAAAGAAAAAAGAAAATCGTCCAAGAGGTGGCCCACGTTTGAAGAAAAGAGAGAGAGAGAGAGAGAAAAAAGGAAAATAGAAGTAAAATCGTTGGAGATTCCTTACTTCCTATGATTCTCTCTCTCCTCTCTCTTCTTTCTCCTCGACCTCACCACAAAATCGTCCAAGGGGATCCACCCTTGGACATCCTCCTCTCTGTCCTATTCCCTATAAAAGGGAGTCCACAAAACCCTAAAGGGTGGTCCCTCTCTTCCTCTCTTCTTAGGTTTTTTTTAGTTGCTCTTTTCTCTTTCTCTAGCTCTAGTTCTAGGTTTATGCTTTAAACATTTTTTATAAGTTCTTTCTATTCAATTAATGTAAGTACTTTTGTTTTTGATTCAGTCTCTTATTTTTATTGTTTAAGCAATTGAAGTTGTAATTTTCAAATTCTAGTTCTAGGCTTAGTTCTAGGTGACAAGAACAAGCTATGGAGCATGTCTTTCAAGTTCATTTTTTTTTCAGATTTGTTTTCTTTAGCACTAGAAATTTCAGATTTGGTTTATTTCAGATCTGATTTTTAGTACTGGTAGTATCTCAAATCGATCAAGTTTTCAGTTCAAGAGTTGAAGTTCAAGCAAGTAGGCGTCTTCAGTAGTCTTCTCACCCTCTCTCATTCCCTCTTGTGACTACCATTTCTTTCTTAATTTAGGATTTTAATTTCAGTCATTACATTATTGTTTTCCCTTTCCCCCAAGGTTCATGACTAGTGTATGTGTTGGCTTTGCCCCTCCTAGCCATAGAACCATCGTTTTATCATTTTTATTTTAATTGCCTTCCTTTCTCTAAAACTAAGTAGAGTAACCCTTGTAAGAGTAACCCTCTGGTCAAGTAGAGAAGCTCATATTATGATGTATCCCTCGGGCTAAGTAGAGAAACCTACTTGTGAGCGTCTCTCTAGCTTTATCCCCTTTCTTTTATTTTATTTTTATTTCAACATTTTTTTCCTTCATTGCTTTTTAATTGCGTGGGTTATTTATTTTTAGTTATTTATTTATTTAATTTTAATTGTGTGGCTTGCGTATTTAAATTCTTAGATGAAGAATGGTTAGGACATTGTTTTAGATACATATGTTTAGGACGGTAGTTAGAATTAGATCACAACCATTAATCGGTTCACTTTCGCATTATTAGAAAAAGCCAAAAATAAAGTGGCTGCTCTCTCTATGTTCGACCTGTAGCTACACTGATCTGTACGTTTACGGTTACATTTTAAATTTCAAACAAGTTTTTGGCGTCGTTGCTGGGGAGATAGTTCCATGTTATTTTTCGCTTTCTTTTGGTAAATCAGAGTGCTTTGTTTGTTTTGTTTTGTTTTTCTTTTTCTTCTATTGAATTCCTGAGAAGAACAACTTGCAATAATAGTTGTATCAGTGAAGGTCGCCATGCCTCACAGTATGATAAAGACAAGTTTCACCCTGTAGCAATACCTCAAGAATTGATCTGAGAAACCCCAGATCCCTGTCGGTAAACTCCCAAAAAGCCAAAAAAAATTCAAAAAAATCATAAAAAAAAATTTGTTATCCATTCTTTTGTACTTGTCTTACTCTAGTTGTGAGTAATTTTCTGTTGCATGAGTGTTGGGTGGGTACGTAATACTAAGAGTCGGTTAGAAAGAAGAGATCTAACAAGTAGTGACTTTATACATTTGTGCTCTTTAAAACCTTTCAATATGGGAGACCAACATCAAAACCCTTCACCTAAATCTCTGAAAGATAGGTTCTACCCTACTAGAACAACCCAACCTTCCTGTATAGTTCTACCACAAGCTCAGGGCAATAATTTTGAACTCAAATCTCAATACATCACTATGTTGCCCCACTTCCATAGGTTGACCTCTGAGGATGCATACCAATTTCTAAGGGAATTTGAAGAGGTATGTGTTCTAATTAAGATCCAACAGCTTTCTGATGATGTTGTTAAGCTTAGGTTTATCACTTTTGCATTGAAAGACCAAGCTAAGAAGTGGTTGTATGGGTTACCCACAAATTCCATAACCTCATGGAAACAATTTATAGTTATCTTCCTTAAGAAGTTTTTCCCAACTCACAAGACCAATAAGCTTAGAAGTGATATCCTTCAGTTTAGGCAAAAGCTTAATGAGTCATTTTCCAAACTTATGGAGAGATGCAAGGTTCTACTCCAAGAACGCCCTCACCATGGCCTAAACTTATGACATTTATGTCAAATAATTTATGAAGGTATTGATTACCCAACTAAACAAATGATAGAGTCTATGTGCCCTGCAGGATTCACATCCTTTACAGATGAAGGAAAGACATGGGAATTCTTACTTGACTTTGCTGACAAAACCCGTGAGTGGGAATCAACCCAAGAGAGTGAAAGAACCATAGGAGGGAAAGGATATTTTATGGATGGGATAATAGCCAAGGAAGCCCATTTAGATAGCCTAATCAAGAGGATTGAGGCTATTTTTCCTAGAGAACCATCATCAGTCAATTTGGTTAAGATGTGTGCTTGGTGCCAGTCCCCTGGACATGTCATAGAAGAATGCCCCAACACCTCTGGGGGCACTTCTAATGATAGTGTTAATGCTTTATATCAGAATAATCTATATAATAACACCTACAATCCAGGATGGAGAAATCATCCAAATTTCTCCTTGAATCAAGGCAACCAAGTAGGGCCTTTTAATTTCCATAATTAAGGTCAACCTGGACCCCAGAGGCCTCCCTTTGCACAACAATCTTTTCCAAAATACTTTTTTCTAGGCCAAATGTAGGGCCTCAGGCTAGTTTTCCTAGGGCCCCTCTCCTATCATCTTATTAGTAACCTCTTGGGTTTACCAACACTGGAGAAGTAAATAGAATAAGTGACTTAAAAAAAATATGGCCCTCCTCATGACAAACCATCAAAATCTTACGAGGGAACTCATCCAAATTGTCTCAATTATGCATGAGAGGGAGAAGAGAACTTTACCTAGTTAACCAAAGCCTAACCCTAAGCATCATCAGCCTGTTAGCTCACAAGCATCAACTAATGCACCACTGAATGTAGTATAAGGTCAGACCCAATAAGGGCCCTCCAACCAATGTAATGTTGTTTATGCCCTTAGGAGTGGTAGAGAGTACCAACAGAGTGTTTCTAGCTCTTCTCCATCCTTTACTCTTGTTAACTCTCCTTCAGTTGAGGACACAAGTGTATCTCTTATTCCAGGTTCATCTGATGAACCTAAAGATTCTTCTGAAACTAAAGATGATTTGGTTGAGGAAACCAAAAAATATTCTTCTGAAAAGGGTAAATCCCTAACAGTCCTTATGTTCCTCCTGTCTGATTTTCTAATCGCTTGGTAAACAAAAAGAAGACAGCTTCAATAGATAAAATTTTAGAAGTCTTTAAAAATGGTAGAAGTGAATATCCCTATTTTGGATGTCATATCCCAGATCCCCGCCTATGCAAAGGTACTGAAAGATTTGTGTACTCACAAACGTATCACTCGTGTGCCCAAAAAGGCGTTCTTGGCAGGTAACATTAGTTCCATAATTACTCAGCCTATAATAGCCAAGTATAAGGATCCAGGGAGCCCTACCATAGCTTGTGTCATAGGCAATACCTACATTGAGCATGTCTTACTTGACCTTGGCACAAGTGTGAATCTTTTACCTTACCATGTGTATAAGCAACTAGGATTGGGAGAATTGAAAGCCACTGGAACTACTCTTCAGTTGGCAGATAGGTTTGTTAAGATTCCTAAAGGGATGGTTGAGGATGTCTTACTAAAGGTGGAAAAATTTATTTTTCCTATTGATTTCATTATGTTAGATACCAAGCCCTTTTCAACCAAGGATGAGATCTCAATAATTCTAGGAAGACCATACTTGATTACCAGTAATGCATTAATCAATTACTGGAATGGTTTCCTAAGGTTATCTTTTGGCAACTAAACTGTTGTGATTAACATGTTTAGGATAGGCAAGCAAACACATATGAAAGAAGGGATCAATATGCATGAGGAATTTCTAGATTTTTCTAATGATTTAATTACCAACTTTGATATTAATTTTGATTCAGAATTCCAAGAGTGTATGGATGAGTTGGATGATGACAGTGAAACTTTATTTTTTGAAGTTCTAAGTCTTCACACACCTGTGGAGCCCTTGAGCCCCTTTCCAATACCATTCCCAAACCTTCCATAGTTGAGCTCCTTGAGCTAGATCTTAAGGGGTTGCCATCTAATTTGAGGTATGTTTCCTAGGGCCTGACCAGGAAGAGGAGTTACTTAAAGTGTTAAAAGATAATAAGGAATCCGTAGGTTAGACCATGGCTGATATCAAGGGTATAAGCCCTTCTATTGTGCAACATCATATACATCTTATGGAGGATTCCAAACCATCCACAGAACCCTAAAGAAGAGCTATCTCAGTGATGATGGAATCCATTAAGAAAGAGATCCTAAAGTGCTTGGATCATAGAATAATTTATCCTATTTCTGATAGCCAATGGATAAGCCCAGTTCACGTAGTGCCTAAAAAGTCAGGGGTGATTGTAGTTCCTAATGTCAATAATGAACTAATTCTAACCTGTGTCCAATCAAGGTGGAGAGTGTGTATAGACTATAGAAAACTTAATGTGGTAACTTTGAAGGACTACTTCTCATTTCCATTCATTGATAAGATGTTAGAGAGGTTAGCTGGACATGAATACTATTATTTTCTTGATGGATATTTCCGATATAACCAGATCCCAATTGCTTTAGAGGACAAACATAAGACTACTTTTACATGCCCATATTGAACATTTGCTTACAGACTTATGCCCGTTGGGCTTTGCAATGCCCCTACTACGTTCTAACAATGCATGATGAGCATCTTTTCTAACATGGTTGAAAAATTCTTAGAAATATTTATGGATGACTTTTCAATTCATGGGAATTCCTATTTTGAATGTCTTCATCATCTTTCTCTAGTTTTGAAAATGTGTATATCTAAGAATTTGGTTTTGAATAGGGAGAAATGCCATTTTATGGTTAAATCTGGTATTGTCTTAGGCCATGTAATATCCAAGGAGGGAATTAAAGTAGGTAGAGCCAAAGTGGATTTAATTGATAATTTATCACCTCCTCAATCTGTTAAGGACGTCTGGTCTTTTCTAGGGCATGCAAGCTTTTACAGAAGATTTATTAAGAACTTTAGTCAGTTAGCTCGACCTCTCACTTCATTGCTTGTCAAAGATCAAACTTTTGAGTTTCTAAAGAGTGCCTAGAATCCTTCAAACAGCTTAAGGAGTTGACCAATGCACCCATTGTTCAATCACCTATTTGGACTAAATCTTTTGAACTGATGTGTGATGCTTCGAATTTTTCTATAGGAGCAGTTTTAGGTCAAAGGATTAATAAGTTTCTCACTGTCATTTACCATGCTAGTAGAATCTTAAATGATGCACAACTCAATTATACAACCACTGAAAAAAAATCTTTAGCTGTTGTGTTTGCATTAGAAAAGTTTTGGTCTTACTTAGTTGGTTCACATGTGGTGGTGTATATTGATCATTCTTCTCTTAGATACCTAGTTCAGAGGAAGGATGCCAAAGCCCCGTCTCATTAGGTGGGTTTGACTTTTACAATAGTTTGATTTAGAAATTAAGGATAAGAAAGGAGTTGAAAACCTAGTTGCAGACCATTTATCCCAGCTTCCTAATTCCTTAACTGTTGATTTTCCAGTCAAC
Organism: Macadamia integrifolia; assembly: GCF_013358625.1. Taxonomy (NCBI): domain Eukaryota; kingdom Viridiplantae; phylum Streptophyta; class Magnoliopsida; order Proteales; family Proteaceae; genus Macadamia; species Macadamia integrifolia. The sequence goes on along the minus strand of NC_056562.1, from coordinate 9,378,642 downwards.
GAAAACTTTCCAAATGAACAGTTATTTATAGTGTCCAGTGAACCATGATTTGCTGACATTGTTAACTTCTTAGTTTCAGGTGTGACTCAGGATCATTGGTCCACCCAAGATAAGTATAGGATTCATTCCCAAATTAAGTATTTTTTCTGAGATGATCCTTATTTGTTTAAGATATGTCTGGATCAGATTATCTGATAATGTGTTTCTGATCATGAGCAGCATTCCATTCTCTCTTTTGGCCGTGATCATGCATGTGGTGGATACTTTGAACCTAAGAAGACTGCCATAAAGGTTCTCTAATGCGGATTTTATTAGCCCACTCTTTTTAGAGATACTTTTGATTTTTGCAAGGCTTGTCTTGCTTGCCAGTCTTTTGGATATATCAATAAGAGGAACATGATGCCCCTCAATCATATTTTGATAATTGAGATCTTTGATGTAAGAGGCATCGATTTTATGGGACCATTCCCTAATTCCTTTGGGAATTTGTACATACTTTTGATCGTTGATTATGTTTCTAAATAGATAGAGTCTATACCTTGTAAATCTAATGACCACAAAGTGGTGGTCCAGTTTCTCAAAGAAAATATTTTTTCCTGCTTTAGTGTACCACGTGCAATAATTAGTGATAGGGGTACTCATTTTTGTAATTGGCCTTTTGAGGCCTTAATGAAAATGTATGGGATCACCCATAAGTTATCTACCCCTTATCATCCCCAAATTAGTGGCTAAGTGGAGGTGTCTAATAGGTAGATCAAACAAATCTTGAAGAAAACTGTTAATCCCAACCATAAGGATTAGTCCCTTAGGCTCATTGATGCCTTGTGGGCCCATTAGACTGCATTTAAGACCGACCTTGGTCAGTCTCCCTACCGTTTGGTGTATAGAAAAACCTATCACTTACCTGTTGAGTTGGAGCACAAGGCCTTTTGGGCCATCAAGAAGCTCAATTTTGATTTGTCTGATACGAGAATTCATCGTAGGCTCCAACTTTCTGAGTTGGAGGAATTTAGGAATGATGCTTATAAAAATTCTAGGATTTACAAGGAAAAGACCAAAGCCTTCCATGATAAGCACATTATGTGTAAATCTTTTACAATTAGTGATAAGATCTTATTATACAACTCTCGATTGCATCTTTTCCCTGGTAAGCTTAGATCCCGATGAGATGACCCGTTTATTGTTCATAATATATATCTCCATGGGGCTGTGGAGATTCTGAATCTAGGAATAAGGGTAATTTCAAAGGTTAATGGTCAGCGTTTGAAATTATTCCTCGAGTTTCCTACTACTGGTAGTGAAGAGGTCATGGATCTCTATGAACCTCTTTACACTGATGACTAACTTTTAATCAGGTATGACCCCCTTGCATTGTTTTGGATTTTAATTCTTTCTATGCATTGAAGACATTGCATGGCTTAATTGTGGGGGAGGTAAACTAGTTTTTGCTTTTTCCACTTTGTTTTGTTTGTTTTTATTTTTTTATTTTTTTTGTTTTTAAGCTTGCTAAGGGTGAAGTCCTACTTTGACTTTTGGCTAATGATCATATCATTCGGTTGCTTGGTGTATGAAAACAAAAGTTTTGATTAAGATACCCATTTTGAACGTATAAAAACCCTGTTGAGAATAAATAAACAAGCCTGTGTCTTGAGATGGGACTTTATTTTGAAAAATAAGGGATCCCTGTTTTATGGTGTTGGACCATATGTAAGTCTGTGGGTTTCTTGTACTTTTGATTTGGAGTTGAGATCTTCTTTTTAATTTGGCATGAGTTGACAAATGCACAATTTTAAATGATGTATGAAATGTGGTATAAAGAAGAATAAAAGTTGATTTCCTTGGAACTAGACAGGGCATTGCGCCTCAGGAAGCGTGTTGTCTTGATCGAAATTCTTAGTGAGGAATCTTCTGAAAGAACTCTAGCATCACTTCTTTGTGGGTATATGCAAAAAACAAAGTTACATAGTAACTTGGGTGTCTGGTTTTTGCTCCACCACGTCATTCAAGATAAAGTAGTGAAGTATAATAGAGTTTATTAAGCGAAAAAAGGTGAAAATTTGTGTAAATGTCATTAATGGTTGGTAACATGTTTAGTCAAAAACACTCCAACGCCTTAGTCATTGGTTCCCTATTTTTTCACAAGTGATTTTGCCTTAAGATAAGAATGTTTTGGAAGAGACAAAGTGAGTTCCAAATTAAGAAATATGCTAGTGCCTGGAATTGATATGGGGTAATAAAAGTTCAAGTGTGGGGGTCCTTTGTAAGAGTAATTATCTTTGCTCCGGGTCAGTATGGCCCTTACCTTTAGTCAAGATTGGGATTTGTTTATTCTGAATTTTGGGTGTATATTCACTGCAAACACCCACGAGACACAACTTGTCTACTAGGGGTGACCTAGGGGTTTAAAGGCTTGTTGCACATGCTAAGTGCAATTGTGATTCCTATGAAAGTGAGTTAGGTTTTTTATTTTTATTCTTTTTCTTTTTGTTTTGCTAGAGGACTAGCAAAGTCTAAGCGTGGGGGAATTCTGATGAGCACATTTATGTGTGAAATCTAGGATAGTAAAACATGCATTTTACATATTTAGAATGGAGCTACCTTGGGTTTTACTCTCTTTTTGTAGGTTTTATATTTTCAAAGCCTTAAGGATTATCAGACATTATATCTCCAATTTTACACATAAAGAGGTCTTGTTTCCTTTCATGGTTGCGAAGAGAATGAAATTCTGAGCAAGATGGACATGTTCAATTAAAAGTACACATCCGTTTGGTCACCAGTACAAATGATTATTCTTTTCGGACCAGAAAATGAATAATGGATTAGAACTGAACCGAGATGCAGAATCAACCCGTTTGCAATTATCCCAGAGGTACACGGAATATTTCAAATGCCAACAAGGATCAATGAACCACACCCTTAAGTGATTGAAGATTCAGTTTTGGTAACAATAACTACCTAGCTTAGTTGGTGAGTTATGGTGTGCAAAATCCCTTCCTTATTATGTCTCAAGTTTGAACCTCTTGGTTGTTACTTTTTTTAGAGGTTTTTTTTTGGAATATTTTCTCTCTCTTACTCATCACTCAAAGGAGGTTGGCTAAAGGGTTTCTTACCCAAGAGGAGAGAGAAATAAGAAAATAAAAGAGAAAAATAGAAAAAAAAAGTGAGAAAAAATAGGAAAGGAAAAAATGGAAAAATATAGAAGAAAAATCATCCAAGAGGCTGCCCACGTTTGAAGAAGAGAGAGAGAGAGAAAAAAAAAAAAAAAAAAGAAAGAAAAATCATGAGAACCTTCTACTTCCTACGATTCGCTCTCTTCTCTCTCCTCCACCTCACCAAAAAATTGTCCAAGGGGATCCACCCATGTACATCCTCCTCTCTCTCCTATTCCCTATAAAATGGAGTCCACCAAACCCTAAAGGGTTGTCCCTCTCTTCTCT
>NC_056562.1:9320719-9375105 GCF_013358625.1 Macadamia integrifolia | reverse complement strand
GGAATGGATGCGATATGGATGATTGTGGATCGGCTTACCAAGACTGCTCATTTCATTCCTATCAAGACCAAGTTCTCCATGGCCAAACTAGCACAACTTTACATGGACAACATAGTGCGTTTACATGGAGTGCCAGTGAGCATTGTTTCAGATAGGGACCCAAGGTTCACTTCCAGATTTTGGAAAAGCTTACAGCGTGCCTTGGGATCGCAACTGAATTTGAGTACAGCTTTTCACCCACAGACGGACGGTCAGTCGGAGCGAACCATACAGATATTAGAAGACATGCTCAGGGCATGTGCAATGGAGATGAGTGGCAGTTGGGAAGAATATATACCTCTCATGGAGTTTGCATATAATAATAGTTACCAGGCTACGATTGGGATGGCTCCGTATGAGGCATTATATGGCAGAAAATGCAGAACTCCTTTGTATTGGGATGAGGTAGGTGAACGTCGAATGTTAGGACCTGAGATGATCCAAATGACTTGTGACAAGGTCGACGTTATTAGAGAACGGATTAAAGCAGCTTAGTCCCGTCAAAAGAGCTATGCAGACACCCGCAGGAAGGAGATTGAATTTCAGCCAGGAGAAAAGGTATTTCTCAAGATCTCTCCTACTAAAGGTTTGCAAAGGTTTCACAGAAAGGGGAAGTTGAGCCCAAGATACATGGGGCCATTTGAGATCTTGTCCCGGGTTGGCTCAGTAGCCTACATGCTTGCTCTGCCACCTTCGCTTGGAAATGTTCACAATGTATTCCATATATCCATGCTGAAGAAGTATGTGCATGATCCATCTCATGTACTACCCATGGAACCAGGGTACCTAGAAGCTGATATGACCTATACAGAGCAGCCAGCTGAAATTTTGGACCGGAAGGTGAAAACCCTTCGCAACCGCTCTATTTCCTATGTAAAGGTACGATGGGCTGATCATTCACTTGAAGAAGCATCTTGGGAGGTAGAAGAAGAAATGCGATCCAAGTACCCTCATCTTTTTGATCAACCAGGTACGCAATTTCGAGGATGAAATTTTTCTGAAGGGGGGGGTAATGTAATATCCCGCTTCTTAAACCCGGTCTGATTTCGTGGTTGAACCGGTTTAACCATGCAGGAACCGAGCCAGAGGATATTAGAGTGGGTTCCTTATGGGCTATGATGGCACGGGTGACCTTAAACACCGGCTGGCCCGACAAGTCCGAGCCAGTGCCAGAAGAGACGGGAGTGCCCAAACCGTGTACGTGCACCTACCATAAGGCTATGTACGGGTAAAACAGGTATTATATCTGTATTTTAAGATATATACGTAGGCTACAATGTATGCTTGGGGTGGGGTTTGAGCCGAGGTCCGAGCCCGGTCAAAATCCCAAGTTTTGACTCTCGGATGGGTATGTCAGGTGGGTACACCCACCCACCTGAGTGACCCATCCATCACTATTCACTTAAGTAGGAATAGTATATAAAGCTTTATGACTTTTCTTTCCATTTATTACCCCCGTACGTTTGGTGAGAAAAGTAAAGAGGAGAGAGAAAAAGAAAGGGAAGAAGAAACGAAGAGGAAGAAAGGAAGGATTCAGCGGCGCCGAAGCTCGATCTTGCCATTCCGGTGCCGGAAGAGTAATCTTCAACGTGAGATCTACAGTTGGAGGTAAGAAAAGCTGGGTTTTATGAACATTAACCATACCCACGCTTTAAACCCTTGATTCGAGTATGATTTCTTAAGATCTTGTAAACACACTTTGAAATGATGATTCTAAGGTTTAATAGATGATTTATGTGTTGATCTTGAAGGATTTGAAGAGATATTGACAAGGTAGAAGGAGCATTGTGAGTTGGAAGTGATTTGGAGGGTTTGAAGTCATTCTTGAGCAAAGAAGGTATGATGGTTCCCCTCACTTAAATCTAAGTTAGATCTAAGGTAGAACCATCCTATAGGACTTTAAAGGTGTGAGGAATGGGTTGAGAAAAGCCCCATTTGGGTCCCCAAGGAATGGAGGAAGATGAGAAGAAACTGGGGTTTTTCCGCCAAAACCGGCGGGTACAACCGGTGGGTCCCTACCCACCTGAGACACCCACCCGAGAGGACCAGGGGGTCCCTGGCCAAACCGGCGGGTAGGACCGGCGGGTCCTACCGGCGGGTCCCTACCCGCCGGTCCCAAACCGGCGGGTTGGACCGGTGGGTGGACAACCCACCTGAGTGACCCACCCGAGTGGACAGAATGTGATTCTTAGGTCCGATTGAGCCCAAATCGGACGTGGGACCTTCTTTCGACGTTCTAAACACGATTTTGACGTCGGATTTCATTAATTTTGATTCTAAATTGGTGAAGTACTAACCCCGCTCAATTTTGTTAGGTTCACCAAAGCCTTCCCGATTCGCTCCGGATCTCACCCGTACCGAGCGGGACTCCTTGTACGCTACAAGTAAGTGGAGAGAGAGGACGTTTGGCCTATTTCAAGGCATTTGTTTGGCATTCATATAACTATATCTAATTTAGTCATGTCATCATGAATATGCAGTATAGATTAGTCATTCCACTCATTGATGTGCATATATGCTATGGTTACTTTCAATTGCAAATTAAATGAGATGTTATATGTTGAATGTGGACATCATTATGCATAATGCATTGATAGACTAGATGCCGTGGTCGGCTTGGAAACGAATGCATTTGGTGGCCCGTGGTATGGGACACGGTGGCACTATGCAGTCGTACTGCATATAGGAGCATGCGGTATTAGGATTCTCACCATCCCGTGCTACGACCCTTCCCAACAGGGGTTGAGGTGTTGGGTTGCCATTTGGGGGAAGCAGGGGTCGCGGTTGTCGGACACTGTGGCGGTTAGGCATTACGCCCGGCGAGTCGTGTAGGACAGCCGGCAACCCCGGTGGTATTTCAAGAGGGCCAATCGTACTGCTTTTAAATTGGTGGAGTCAGCACTGTCATTTAATTTATTTACATTTCTATTGAGAGCCGGTGGACGGCATTGTCTTTATTTTTCCGAGTACTCACGGTGGGCCTTCTCCAACAGCCCTATGGGCGTATCGCGGGAGGGAGTTCGTGGCTCGTACCCGGAGTATACGCGCACTGTGGTTGTAGTAGCACTAAAACCAAAGACTTAGTAAGGTTGATTAGGTGTATGTGAATTAAAATGAATTGCATGACATGTAGTGCATATGATGTGTTGTGATGTGTGGACTGTGGTGTGTGGTCCACCTCTCTACTTACTGAGCTAGTGAGCTCATTCCACGTGTGCACCCCTTTTTAGATGATTTTGTAGGTCATGCATCTGAGGAGCAGGGGGTGGGTCCCCCAGTCGAGTTTCCTGAGGAGGACTGGTGGACCCCTGAGGAGTTTGAGCACGGCGTAGACTGCGCGTGTGAGAGCTGTGTTGCGGGGCAGTGGTTCTGAGGCCGAGCTGAGCTCCAGCCTTGATACCGATGCCGGGCTGTGTACTCTGATGTTTTTGATAATTTCCTGTATATATTTGATATTCAAACTTTATTCTTTTTGTGTATATATATCATGCCTTCGGGCCCAAATGTATATAATTATGGTATCGCCATTTGGGTATCAGGTATATGGGAATTATTACAGGTAAAACTTAGTCTTCCGCTGATTTGATGAGTTGATGTTAGTGTGTGTATGCTGTGGTGGAATACAGTATCTGATGATCCTGGCAGGTTTGGGTTAACCGGTGTTAACTCGGTCACCGCTCCGGTTCAGTGTGAACGGGGTGTGACAAAAGCTCTCGGTGATACCAAGTAATTTTGGAATTTCTTTTTAAGATGAAGGAATTTTCAAGAGCTGGGTTGCTTGGGGTTTTTAGCATGAAAGTTTGAAAGTTGGAGGGGCTTTCTATGAATCTAAGATTGTAAGAGATTCTAGGTCAGTGGCTACAGTGGTGCACATGTCACAGATCCCCATCTAAGGGCTACAGTGTTTGTGCTAACATGTGGCAATGAAGATTCCTCTGTGAGCTTCCTTAGTGTCCAGATGCATGGTAATTAATGTAATGGCGCTACACCATATCAAGAGACGATTGTGTGTATGGGGCGTGCCCATGAAGAGGAGATTCCTTTTGCAGAGATTTGGTTAGATCTTGTAACCAAAAAGTTGATCTAATAGCATACATTTATTTTTGCCTTTATTATGGTAGCCAACCAGCCACCGTGAATTACACCGGCATAGCCAATCCCATTTCGACAATGGATCTACGATTGACATTGCGTCAGTTGAGATTCCAAATCCACGGCAGTCATTAAAGCTCCGTTTATAAGATCCCATGGCTCAGATTAAAAGCATCTCTTTGTTCCAATCGATCGGCCTAGATTGTGCCTATATTCCCCACATCACCAGCGTACACTACGTCACCCCTATAAAGATTCCAATTTTGGCTTTCTGGTTGCTCCGACTTTGTGAGGTTATAACTTGCGAGCCATAAGGCCAATTTTGTCCATTCAAGTTACAAAATTAAATTTCTCCCTCTACTTTTTGGAAGCAAAAAATCAGATTTTCAGTGTGAAAAAGGCTACGAATTTTGAGAGTGAAGCTTCCCCTCCATTGTTGGATTTTGTTTTGAGCTTTAATGTTCAAGTGAATGTTGTTTTCTCCATTGAAGAGGTTGCTGAGTTCCATCACTAGAACATTGATTCCAAGCCAAGAAGACAAGAGAAAAGGAGAGAAAAGAGCGGTTGAGGTTAGTTGGTGCTTTCATGAGCAACAAAACAAGGGGAGAGAAGGTGTGAGCACTGTGCTTGTCAATAAACACTTGAAGAACCAAGCTGACCTTAAGAGGTCAAGTTAAAGATTCCTGTGGTCTGGAGGTTTCCAGATTATTACCGAAATCCGATTATGATATTCCCTAACTCCAACCCTAGATTTACATTGCATGTATTATCTGTGGTAATGAATGCATGCTAGTTGTAGTTGTGGATGTATATATGCTCGGCAGGGCTTGATTGTATGGCACTAATTATAAGTCCCAAATTATTTATATTGTATTTGCTAGTCATTGAAAGTGGGTGCTCCCTTGCAATTTGTACAGGCCCTTTCAGCTACGGGTTGAGAAAACTAGGTGTGGGTGCTCCCAACTATAGGTGCAGTTAAAAGCAGTGTATTAAATAGGCACGAAGCCTTTAAAGGCACTACTCTTTGGGACATAGGCATATTGTTGGACCTCGTAAAACCCCTATGTTTTGGGTGTGTCCATTGTATTGTATATCACTGAAGTGTGTGGAATGTAGAATGAGTGTGCATACTTAGAAGTGCCTATGCGAGCATGAGTGTGCAGACAACTTACTGTGTGCGAACAGGGACAAGTACTATAGGGTTTGTCAAGTAAGCTTTTAAGATAATTTTAAGGGATCAAAATTACTCACTGATTCACCCCTCCTCTCAGTGACTACCGGGTTACAACAATTGGTATCAGAGCAGATACTCAGTGACAGTTTGATCAATCGTTGAGTGATCTAGAGGCAGTATGACAAGTGAAGGCTATTCAGGGCATGCTCTAAAGTTTGATGGGTCTGACTTTCTCTTTTGGAAGAGAAGGATGCAGTCTTACCTGAGTTCACTAGGGTGTGATGTTTGGGCATCAACTCTGAATGGTTACAAAGAACTAAAGATAGCTCTTACAAATAATGAGGCTAAAAAGGCTCATGATTATAACCAAAACGTTGTGTGAATGCAATTTTCTTAGCATTAGATAAGAGTGCAATGGCTAAGGTGATGGACTGTGACTCTACTATAGACATCTGAAACAGACTGAAGAGCATCTGTGAAGGAGGTGACAAAACTAAAAAAGCCAAGCTTCAGACCTTCAGAGGTCAATTAGAATGTCTATTAATGTAAGAGGGAAAAAACATTAACATTTATATGACCAGGGTAAATGAAGGGGTCAACTCCATCAGGGGACTGAGATCCAATCTAGAGGGTTTGGTTGTTTGTTAGAAAATACTAAGATCCCTACTGCCCAAGTATAACTCCAAGGTGTCAGCAATAGAAGAGTCAAATGATCTAGACACTATCAAGTGTATAACACTTTCACTGCTCTTAAAATAAGATGGAGAAAAGGAAAGTCCAGTGACAAGCAAGCTACTTTCAAGGCAGTAAAGAATTTTAAACGCAGCCTGTAGAAGAGAACACTGATAGAAATGAAGATGAGGCTACAACTCATTTCATCAGAAAGCTAAAGAAAGGAACAGAAAAATACAAAGACAAGTTGCCTCTCAATGTTTCAACTATGGATGGGTTGGACACTTTGCAACCAAGTGTCCCAACAAGGGGAAATTAGTGAGTGATGAAGATGAAGGAAAAAGGAAAAGTCATTTTAAAGGGAAGAAGAAGTTCTTCTCAAACAGATACAAAAAGGGAAGAGACAAGAAGAAAAGTCTAGTTTTCAAGAAATGTAATTACACATCTGATAAAGAGTCTAAAAAATCATCAGATGATGAAAATGATGAGGCTATGTTCATGGCCTCAATAGGTGTGCAAGAAAACAAAGTGGATTCATCTAGCAAAGCAGGATTATCATCAAAAGAAGAAGAAGATAAAAAATCATATCTAGAGGCTGAACTCAGAGCTACTATTAAAGAGCTCAGGAAAGAAAGGAAAAAAGTCAAGAAGGTGACCCACGACCACAAGGAGCTAGAACAATTAGTTCTTGAGTTGAGAGAGCAAGCTGAGATTCTTGCACAATTTTATAGTTATGAAGATAAGCTGGCCTTGTTGAAGGTTAAGATTGAAGGATTTCAAAGAGCCAAGATGGACAAAGAAGACTGAGAAGATGAAGATGTTGAAGATGACTACTCCAAAAGAATGTCCAAGCAGTAAGAAACTTAATGACATCATCAATGCTCAGAGACCGGCTCACATTAAATTTGGGCTTAGATTTGTTAAAGAATCTTTAAAAAATTCCATGACAATTGGTAAGGATCAGTGTAGAATCCTATCAAGGTCAGTGATAGGAATGCTCAGAGAGGGGAAGGCATATGTTGCTACTGCTAGCAATGTCAATAGAGCAATGCAAAAAGAAAGAGTGCAGACTGATCCAGTCAAAAGAAGAAATCCCAATCTAGTCCATAAGACTAAGCATATTAGACAACCACAGATGGCAAAGCCAAGCAGGAGAGCAGAGAACTATGGTTACAGTTAAGGTCCTCAATAGAGACCTAGAGCATATGACAACTTCAAAACTCCTTACAGATGGCAGATTGTACCTATGAGGTACAGAAACATCTTTTGAGGTTATTATTACAAGTGCAACACATTTGGGCATAAGATCTCAGACTATAAATTCAACATTGGTCTAAGGAGCTATGTGGACAGAAATCCTTTTGTACCCCTTATTGTAGAACTATGTTTCCCACACAAAGACAAGAGAATAGAGGCAATCAAAGAGTTTTTAGAAACTCAGATGCTGATGAGGTGAAAAACAGTTTCCAAAAAAAAAAAAAAAAAAAAGAAATATCAATCTGTTAAGAAAGTCTGGGTTCAGAGAGAGAGAGAGAGTAGAAGATGTAGCAATATTTGTTATTCAGAGAGCATTTAAAGCACAAGGAGACTCTACTCCATGGATACTCGACAGTGGTTGCTCAAGTCACACAACAGGAGATAAGAGAAGCTTTGAAAAATTATAAGACTATGAAGGTGGATATGTGAAGTTTGGCAATAACAATGGTGCCACAATTATAGGAAAGTAGTCCATAAGCCTGAATTATGGGAGGGTTAAATCTCATGAAATCTTATATGTTGAAGGGCTCAAATACAATCTTCTTAGCATCAATAGAATGTAACAACCTGAAACTTGAAGAAGTTGAGCTCAATGTCAGGACCTAGTGGGCACAGGAGTTAGCCTACCATGCTATGGATCCACTTGTACAGTTGTAAGAGACGAAATTTTGGCAAATCCACTTGTCAGGAAGAAGTATAATACAGCCAAAATAGAAGTGGAACCAGTTCTATACTGAGTGGATTCATAAGCCAAAAAGATAGGACAATTTATGGAACAAAAATGAGAGGTCCGGCAGGCTGCTCAATTGCCAACTGGCCAGCCAGTGGGACTACCAGAAACCATAATTTTTCCAGTTTTCCTGGTGGGGCCCACATCTCTACAACACAACTCCCCATATTTTACCATGGGTAGAGATTTATTTGGGGATCATAATTTGCTTTAAACCTTAGTAGGCAGGGATGCACAAGTAAAGTTATAAATTAATAACCTAGTTAGTTATAATAGGTGACTTATAAGGGTCCCAGCCTAACCGACCCTTAAGTCTATTTTGGCCGAACTATATAAGTCCTAGGGCAGTAGGAAATCGCTCACCCTAATCATTTTCTCTGCTAACAATAAGGAGAAGGAGGAGATGAGAAGGAGAATAATAAAAGAAGGAAGAAGAGGAGATTAGAAGTGAACTATTGCACCTAAGGCTGCTACTGGACCACCTTGCACACAGTAAACTTTACTGTGTATGTATAAATTCTGAATTCGGTTAGGGTAGGAAGAATAGAAAGTTGGGATTCGGGTTCCAGTGATGTAGGGACTACAATTGAGTCCTTATGAGCTGAATTTAGAACCCATTGAGTGAATCCCCAATTTTAGGAAGGGTTTTGGGACCCAATTTGCATGAAACCCATCTCTGTAAACCCTGGAGCAGAGGGATTTTATGTATTATAAGAAATTAATACAAATTGGAATCCAATAGAGGTTTTATAGGATCATAATTCTGCAATAGAGTAAGGGCAGAATTTTATTTGGTTCAGATTTGGGCTTTAGGATATGCTAACCTGGTTTTCTTCCCAAAAATCAATAGTTGAGCTTAATTGAGATAGCATGTAAATTTAGTGACTGTATTCTAATTATTGCAGTCCTAATTAAGTGTCTAAATTGGGGGCGATAGCTCAATTCTATAGAGCTAACTAAATTTGGGTTAAACTCTAAAGTTTTCTTCGTAACTGAATGGATCAAACCTGGGTTCAGCTAATTAAATCCCAGAGGTGGGTCAGTATGCAACCCACATATACCCACAAGACTCACGGTGCATGGCAGAACAATTAAAACAGGGATAGTTCAAAGAACCACCATTGACAGAATTGGATTCTACAAAAAAGGGGGCACCGACAGGTTCGAGCGGCCGGGTTTGTGATACCCTACTTTCTATACCCGATCTAATTTCTCGATTGGTTCGATTTGGTCTTGCAGGACCTGAACCCGAGTGAGTCAGGGAAAGTACCTTATGGAACATGTTAGCAAGAGTGACTCTGAACTCAGGTTGGCCAAATTAGTTGGAGTCAGTGCCTAGTGTAGTCCGCGTACCAAAGCCGTGCACTTACATATATCACGAGGCCATGTACGCACAATAAAGGTACATAGCCATATTTTATGTTGAGTATACATATAAATAGTCTACAGCAAGTGAAACATGTGTCAGGGCCGAGCCCCATCGAAAATCCCAATGTTTAGGCTAAGTCCTGGTTAACAGGTGGGTGGTAATAAGTGGGTCGACCCACCAGTGTGACTAACCAATCTGGTCACTAGATATTTTTACCCCACTATAAATAGCATTTATTACCTCTCTTTCACCTCATTTATTGTTTTACACGGTAGTTGAAAAAAGTAAAGAAGAGAGAGAAAAAGAAGAAAGAGGAGAGAGGAAGGAAGAAGAAAATGGGGAAGGAGATGATCGTTGTGCGTTACCGGGGTCAGATCTCTTGAATCCGACACCGGATTTATGATCCTCATCTTGAGATCTATGATTTGAGGTGAGTAAAGTCCATACTCCTTAAGCCTTCATGAAACCCAAAGTGAAACTGTGATACCCTACTTTCTAAACCCGGTCTAATTACCTATATTGACTTGGTTTGATCATACAGGGGCTGAACCGGAGGAACCGACGCAAGTATCATATGGAACATGGTAGTAAGAGTGACCTTGAACTCGGGTTGGCCCGACATGATCGAATGGGTACCAAGTGTAATATGTGCACCCAAGCCTTGCACTTGCAAGCACCACGAGGCCATGTACAAGGAGTAAAGGTGCGTACTAGTATTTGTGGGTGCCTACGTAATTTAATTATGTGTGGGAGTTTATTTCCATTGAGGCCCAAGTGGAACACTAACAAATGAGATATACCCACCTGAGATACCCACCTGAGATACTCACCTGAGGTTATACCCACTTGAGATATACCCACCTGAGAGGTACCCACCTATGACTAAAAGATATTTTGGAGGCCCAGGTTTAAAAAGGGAGATATTTATTACTTTCCTCCCTCATTAATAATAGTTGGTCAGTGGGAGAAAGTAAAGAAGAGAGAGAGAGAAAGAAGAAGAGAAAAGGAAGAAGAAGAAGAAAGAAGAAGGGAATTGACCATAGAGTTTCACCAGAGCTGGATCTTGACATTTTGAGCCCGGATTAATGATTAGCTCACCAGGATCTTCGATTTGAGGTAGGTATTGAACATATTCCAAGGATTCTTAGGAAAACCCCTCTTCTTAAACCCTTTTTTTTATTTTTGGGAAAGAACCCACTTGAATCTTTCTAATCCTACTTGGGTAATCGAGTCTAAGGTCTAATGGAAGGTGTGTACAATGATTTTGAAGGATTTGGAAGGAGTGTTGGTGAAGATCTAGAGTTTTGAGAGTTCTTGAGCGAAAGAAGTGAAATTTGGGGTTTCATTGGTGTTCTTGAGGAAAGAGGTAAGAATCCCCCTTTATCTTTTGATTTGATCTTAGATCTAGGTTGTGGATGTATGAATGGACCTTAGATAAAGGATTGGAGCCGTCCGATCCACTCCAAACAAGTTCCCTAAGCCAAAGAGAAGATGGGAAAATGATGGCAAAGTTTCGTTTTATGACTGGCGGGTTCCAGACCCATCTGTCTTGGTGTCAGACCCACTTTTGTGCCCAGAAGCTCAATCTTGAGCCTCTGGTGTAACCGAAGGGTATAAGACCGGCTAAACCATACCCCCCGTTCTTCCAGAATACATAGAATGAGTCCAAATTTGATGGGTAACCCCCATTTATGATTCTAAACCCAATTTTAGTGTTCAATCATGATGATTTTGGCCTAAAAATAGTGAAATGATCAATCATTATGTTTATAATAGGTTACACTCATTATACGCGTACCCACACATCAAATCTCCTACGCACCGGGTGCAAGCATTGTGTACTTATACAAGTAAGTGGGGAGTAGACTTTGATTTAATTTTGAAAATTTTATGCATCACTTAACATGTCTTAGTCTAGCCATGTCATCATTTCACTTGTGTGTAAACTAGACATCACGTATGTCATATCACACATTGAATGTGCATTTACATAATATGATATGCTCTGTGTTATGTTTGAATATTCTTTATATCTTGATGTATGTGATGGAAGAATCTCATGTGGACATGATATGCATGCTAGATTAGATGTCGTAGTCGGCTTAGAAATGAGTGTTTGGTGACTTATGGAATGGGACATGGCGCCATCGTGTAATCGTACTATGCTCATATAGAGGCATGTGGTGAGGATTGATATACCCTTTTGTGCTACGACCCTTCCCAATAGGGGTCTATGTGTTGGGGTACCATTGGGGGAAAGCATCGGGTTACGGTTGTCAAACTCCTGCAGTGGTTAGAAGTATGCATGGCTGATCGCTAAGACAGTCGGTAACCCCAGTGGTATATTCAGAGGGCCGATCGTACTACTTTTATTTCAGGTGGAGTCACCCATTTACTTTCAATCATTTAAATTTGTCGGGAGTCAGTTTGCATTTTAAATTCTGGTACCAATGGAGGGCCTTCTCCGATAACCCTATGGGCGTATCACTAGATGGGGTTCACGACTCATACTCGAGGCATACGTGCACTGTGGTTGTGAGTAGCACCTAGCCTATGACCTAGTAATGTTGTTTAGGTGATAGGATTAAAATGAATTGCATATATATAGGTGCATTTGTATTGTGACTGCTTGTGTGGTCTTCCTTGCCACTTACTGGGCTAGTGAGCTCATCCCACGTGCACAACTCTTTTTAGGTGATTTTGTAGGTTACCCGCCTGAAGATCAGGAGTCAAGTCCCACTGTGGAGTTTCCCTCCGAGGACTAGTGGGTCCCTATTGAGTTTAAACATTGTGCAAATTGCACGTGTGAGGATTGTGCTGTATGGCAGCAGTGACTCTAGAGTGATTTTTTTTTATTCTTATGATGTACTCCCTTTTGATGACTTGATGCTTAAACTATTATATTTTTGTGTATATATCATGCCTACAAGCCCAAATGTATATAACTTTTATAACTCAATTTGAGCATCAAGTATTTGGGAAACAATTACAGGTATTATTATGAACAAGTCTTCTGCTAAAAATACAAGTCTGATCTTAGTTTAGTAGATGTATGTTGTATTGCAGTACTGCATTATTGATCCTGACAGGTTTGAGAGTTAATTGGATTTAACTCGGTCACCGGCTCGATCCTACGAGAGTGGGGTGTGACAACGGTGGTATTAGAGCACAATGCTCTACCTGCTTACAGCATACTGCTTAGACCCCATAGAAACTATAATAGGTCTAGGGTGGGTGAAGATAAAAGCCTTATGAAAAGTTTAAAAGCCTTAATTAAATGTAAAATTTATAGCTTTTGCATTTCATGGCATGCATACATTAATAGGATGAATTCTGATTAATTAGTTTTGAATTTGTAATAAGTGGATTTACTTGTTAGCAGAAATTTTAACGAAATTTCAGCAGCATAATAGCGTAAAGTGAGAAAACCAAAAATTTTCAAACATAAAACCTGATAGACAACAAACATAATATTATAATAACATATGGTGACTAACACTGCCATAATCAAACCACGCAGTTCTAATATAAAGCAAACCATTCAAAAAATTCATAAGTACTACCATAATCACAATTCAAAATCTAAGTACACAAATGGAAATAAATTACAAAATAGATGGCAGATTGCCATCATTACTTAAGTTATACTAATCCGATCACGCAAGTAAAGCAAGGAAGTAAATCATGAAACCCAAAATAGTTAATACTGTCAAATAAAGATAAAAGTCAAAATAAGAATGACAAGTAAAAGGTCAGAAGAGGGTGATAGGCCATCAACCTCAATCACTAGTTAGAGTCATCACTTGAAACATCGAAGGGCTCTCCTAAGTGGACCCTAGAGTCGATGCCTAGATGCGTGTCCTAATGAGTAAATCGATAGTGGAGGCACACCACCATCCTTTGTATGCGTCAGACGTCAACAGAGATCACTCTAAAAGAGTGATACGTATCCCAGGTGAGTCGCTGAAACCTAGACTCCATTTCTCCTAACTGTCTCCACATCTGGAGCTCTCTTTTGGTGTTCTCATCCACTCTCCTGAGAAGCTCTTCCCCCCTGGCTGTACTTTCTCCAAGCTGACCCCTAAGATCAGCTTGACCCTCCCTTAAGGTCCTCAACTTAGATAGTATATTCTGTAGGATAGATGCCTCTCCAGTAGGTGGGGGAGTTGAGGCCTGTGTGCCAGAAGCACTAGGGATATTTGGACTACTAGCTCTGGCTGATCAGGAACCGCCAACTCCATGGAAGCCTAGATCTGCTGCCCTAGTATCCAGTGGCACCTCCTTCAAAACCTCCTCCTCCCTGATATCCTTGTGACCATGTGCCCCCTGGGAACCCTCCTCCTAGTGTGGGAAATAATCCCCGTCATCTCTAATATGCTCATCCTCATCCATGGGCACATCCTCCTCGTGCTCTGCATCCTCCCCCTAGCCATTGGCTGCTTGTGGCTCTACCATTAGGGCATGTAAATTCATCTTCTTCAAGTTCCTTTGAGTGAACTTATCCCTTGGGACCTTTCCCACCTCCCTAGATAGATCAACCACGAAGTGCTCGAAGACTCGAGAGAGAGCTCTATCATAGTACCAGCTTGCATCATCCGGATGAGCGGTATGGTGGTGCATAGACCTCAACATGAAGTAGGGAAGGCACGGTCTAGTTACATTGCCCTCTAGGGTAGATAGCAAGCAGGCAGCCAGGTAGGTAGGCATAAAACCCACCTAATTCCTGTGACCAGTCTTAGGATCCAGGTTGAACTGCACCAACCTAGCAAATACCCTGCCTTGAGGGGAAAAGTCTAACTCGGATGCAAGTCTCACTCGTGAGCCACTGATCATCTCATATATGTGCTCTTGCATGTCCCAGCTCATCAGTGGGCCTATGCCTCTGGTCCTAGGAGGACAGTAGTAGTAGATACCCTCTAAGGAAATACCCATAATCTCTGCCAATCGATCTACAGTTAGGATGATCTCTACACCCTTCACCATACTAATTATGGCAAACTCCCCATCCTCCTTTGTGGCCTCAAGGTTACAGTAGAAATTCTGCACTAAGCCCTTGTAGCAAGGTCGATCAATGTTGAGGATAGACTCCCAACCGAGAGCAGTAAACCTCTCCAAGAAGAAAATGTGGGCAAAATGCTCCACCACCACCTATTTCTCCAACATTACAGGTAGTGAGCGGAAGGTAGTCCATGAAGATGTGGCCCTCGAGCTATAGAAGACCATCTCATCGTAGTCAGACGGGTCTTCATGCTCCTCCCTTTCTCTAGGCGGAGATGAAGCTGAAGATCTAGAGCCCACCTCTTTCTTCTTGGCCTTAGGGGCCTTCCTCTTCCTTGATGAATCTGCAGGTTCCTTGCTTTTTCGGGGTGGCATCCTGAAAATGCAAAGAAAAGAGATAAGCACATGGTATAAAACAAAGAGCCTATGCATAAGGAATACCAAGTTGAGACAGTTAGTGGAAATGGAACCAAAGAATGAATATGATAAGCTATGATAGAAAATGGCAGAAAACCATAGAAAATGTGATATAACCTAACATATTACAAAGTGTCAAACCCAATATCAAACCCGGATACCTAAACCGGCCAAGTGATTCAATGTACAAATAAGAATGATTAAAGTAATGGAAATCACTAAATAAACACAAGTGAAGCAAAGTGATGAATGAGATGATGCATGTGGTGATTGAGGTATACAGTGATCCCAATGAGATGTAGCCTTAACGCATAAACGGTCCAAGAATAAAGAATATGAATAGATCCTTTCAAGGGAGCATGAGATATGGTATTAGATTAAACAAGATATAGCATATCAATACTTGGGTTTGGAATAAGATATTGAAGGATTGCAAACAAGTAGGCCTAACATGTAGAAAATTTTCAAATTTTGAAGTCTAGCCAAATTGAAGAGTTACATTTCAATGGAAACAATTATTGACGATGTTAATATGCTTGAGGAGCTATGATTCAAATATAAACAATGAATTCAAGAATGGCTAGGCATAAAAAAGTTCCCAAATGTTTTGCCCCTTCCTTTTGGGCAAGTCCATATAAGGGTTGAGAACAATCATGCCATCCAAATTGGGGAAAAGTATGCAATGGAATGATTAGTGAACACAATAGAAGCCCAATATTGCAATGGAAACAAAGAAATCATAATGGAAATGCTAGATTGACATAAAAGGGGGGAAATGCACAGTAGAAACCCAAAATCGCTAGTTAGGGCATAAAAAGGGGGAAATTGCCCCAATGCTTCCATTCTATGGATCAAATTGCTTGGAAACTAGAATCTAAGCTCTACAATGGCATATACTTAATTTCCATAGTGAGAATCAAAGAAAAAACTAAGGTTTCATACACATTGACGATTCTCCTATTCAAAAAAGGAGAAAAAACTAGATTTTTTAAAGAAGAAGAGGGTTTGTGAACTCACCTTGATGAATGGATGGGAGAGGATGCAACTTGAACGGATCGTTGCATTAATTCGGTGATTTGATTCCTAAGGGATCGCCCAAAAATTGCCTAAGAATCGCCTGAGTTGGAGAGAAAGAGAGAGAAGAGAAAATGGGGCGAAAACAGGGGTCTAAACCCTCTTAATCGCACCTTTCAGGTAACTCCAGTGGGTATAAGACCGGCTGGTTTCAGCCAGCCATACCCATTGGTCTTTAACCCACCGGTGTTGGCAGTGAGTGCCTGAAGGCGGCCATGGGTCCTACATGGTCTGCATTGGTGGGCTTGAAGGTCATTTTTGAAGATTTATGAAGTTATAAGGGGTTTTTTGGCCAACACATATAATGGGATACAAATTTGGAGTTTGAATTATTATGTGCACTTTTCCTCGATTGTTTTAGGATGTAAGGGCACAGTGTTGCACGCAAGAATTCAAGCAATGGTGTAATGAATTGCAATACTAACCTGTATGAAATTTTCATGCAAATCAGGTACACTTAACGATGGTACGCACTAGATCCGAGAGTGTCACTCGAGGTGCATCTCGAGGTCCCCGTCCTATTGGTAGGCCACCAATCAATAGGAGGCCTCAACATACGGGACAAGCATCTAACCCATAACCACAAGAGACAATTGATAAGAATGTGGCTCATGAAAATCCACCCATGGCTACACTTCTTGATCCTCCACCAGTACTTACCTCTGGTGATGTTGAGAACTTGATTCAACAATCGAATCAAACTCTCCATCAGCAAATTCTCTAGCAATAGCAGGCATTTATGACTGCTATGTAACAACAATGGTATACTGCACTATTGGGTCAGCCTCCCCAGGTAGATATTCTACAAGGTCTAACTGGAAGGCCTGGTGTTGGTGCACAGGTTGGAGGTATACCACCTAGCATCACCAATCAGAATCAAGTTGGAGGTATACCACCCATACTACCTCAAGGTACATCTCCATATATGATGCCACCTCCTTACCCGAACCATCCAGTATATGCACCATATTTTCAGCTGGTGGGCCATACCACAAGAGTGGTGGAGTCATTCAAAAGGAACCTACCACCTATATTCACTAAGGTGGGAAGTGACCCTTTGGAACCAGACCAATGGATCCAAGAGATTGAGAAGATATTTGAAGTGATTGAGTGCACCAATGCTCAAAAGATTATTTGTGCGGGGTTGCAGTTTAAGAATGAGGCCAACTCCTGTGGCAAGCCTCAAAGGTCATATTGTTTACCACACACCCGGAACCCACATGGGAGAAATTCAAGGAGTTGTTCTTAGCAAATTACTACCCTTGGAGTTTTAGATACCACAAGGAAGCAGAGTTCTCAGTCTTGACTCAAGAAAGCAAGTCTATCCTTGATTGTCAGCAACAGTTTGAGGCCCTATTCTACTTTGCACCCCCTCAGATGAAATCGGCTGAAAAAAAGGGCAAAACGTTTTTAAAAGGATTGAAGGTATCCATTGGCACGATACTAGAGGCATTAGATCTCACTGACTATGCCTTGATTGTATAGAAAGGCCAAAGCCATAGAAGACAAGCAGAAAAGTGAATCATCCCTTACACTTGGGGTGTGAAAGAGAGCGAATCCATATGCAAATTTCGGTGGCCTGAGTAAGAATTTTTATGGATCATACGGATTTGGTCCTTCATACAGGCAGCCCTGCAGGCCATCGGGTTATCCTCCTCGACCTACAAGTGGGTCGGGTACTACATCTTTTTGATCGAATACTAATACCGTGCCCACACCTACCAGGCCACCTTGCCCTCTAGGTCTGGCCCAGAGAGCTCTCGCTTTGGTTCAAGCTTTACAAAACCGTTGCTTTAATTTCCATTCATATGGGAATTTTGCCAACGATTGCCGAGCCCGACCAGCCTTACCAACCAACCAGCCTTCTAGGTATAGACCTACTTTGACTCAAGGGAGTCAACCACAATGATGGATGTATGCTTTGTCAGCTGAGAAAGCTGAACCTAGCACAGAAGTGGTAGCAGGTATGATTTAATTTGAGAATTGCCTTCTGGTAAATATTGAGGACATGCTATACTTATGTGCATTGCTATATTAGGTGTCCTACCTGTATCAAGTATACCAGCATATGTCTTGTTTGATTCAGGGGCTTCACATTCATTTGCATCAAAGAGGTTTGTTGAGAAACTTGACATGACACCCAAGATATTAGAGCATAAGATGATAGTTAGCACACTGACTGGAAAAATTACACAGTTGAAGGAGGTATATAGGCCATACACCGTTGAGATCAGTGGAAGGCAGTTAGATGCCCAACTCATCAAATTCAACATGCAGGACTTTGATGTTATACTAGGTATGGATTGGTTATCAGCACATCGAGCAAGCATGATGTGTGTCGAGAAACAGATCAAGGTGATCGATGATGAGGGGAAAGAACTGAAAAACCAAGCAGATATAATAAAGCGGGCTAAAAAGGTCCCCATTTTCGCTCTGCAAGTGGTGGAGTTGTTGGAAAATGGGTATCAAGGGTATCTAGCATCGGTGATTGATTTAGATGCAAAGATCACACCTCTAGGAGAAGTAAAGTTAGTTAAGGAGTTCCCAGACGTCTATCCAGATGATCTAACTCAGCTACCACCTGACAGGGAGCTAGAATTTGCTATAGATTTGATTCCTAGAGCTACCACGATGTCCAAGGCAACGTATAGAATGGCACTAGAGGAATTAAAGGAATTGCAAGTACAGTTGCAAGATCTATTGATGCAGGGATTTATACACCCAAGTGTATCACCTTGGGGTGCTCCAGTTTTATTTGTTAAGAAGAAAGATGGGAGCCTACGTATGTGCATTGATTACTGAGAATTGAACAAGTTAACCATTAAAAATCGGTATCCATTACCACGCATAGATGAACTGTTTGATCAGCTCTAGGGTGCTAAGGTATTTTCAAAGATTGACCTCAGATCCGGGTATTATCAACTCAAGATAAAGAATAGTGATATACCAAAGACAGCCTTTAGAACTCGGTATGGTCATTATGAGTTCTTAGTATTGTCTTTCGGGTTGACCAATGCACCAACAACTTTTATGGATTTGATGAACCGAGTGTTTCAAGATGTTCTCAACAAGTGGGTCATTGTTTTCATTGATGATAACTTAATCAACTCAAAGTCAAAATAAGACCATGTGAAACACTTGAGGATGGCACTACAAAGATTGAGAGAGCAACAGTTGTATGCAAAATTCAGCAAGTGTGAATTTTGCCTCAAACAAGTTGGATTCCTAGGACACATGGTGTCCAAAAATGGAATCGAAGTGGATTTGGATAAGGTGAAAGCCATAGTAGACTGGGAGATACCCAAGAGTGTAACAAAAATTAGAAGTTTCTTAGGTTTGGCAGGTTACTATAGACGCTTCATCGAGAACTTTTCTTAGATTTCAGCACCAATGACCAAGTTGACTAGGAAGGGTGTAAAGTTTGATTGGTCAAAGAATCAAAGGAGTGTGAAAATAGTTTTCAAGAGCTGAAGAAGCAGCTAGTGTCAGCACCAGTGCTGACTATTCCTGAAGGCAGAGGTGGGATGACAGTATATACTAATGCTTCCAAAATTGGATTGGGTTGTGTACTTATGCAACATGGCAAGGTAGTAGCATATGCATCCAGACAGTTAAAAAGACTATGAAAAGAACTACCCCACACATGACTTGGAGCTAGCAGCAGGCATTTTTGCCTTAAAGATTTGGCATCACTACTTTTATGGGGAAATATGCGAGATATACAATGACCACAAAAGTCAAAAGTATTTTTTCACCCAAAAATACTTGAATATGAGACAAAGAAGATGGCTTGAGCTTATGAAAGACTATGATTGTGATATTCAATATCACCCAAGGAATGCCAATGTAGTTACAAGTGCATTAAGCCAGAAAGCTCAAACTGTGTCACTTACCTACCTAGTTGTCAGTCCAGAGCTCGTACAGGAGGCAATGTTAATGGATGAAATCCTCTTGTATGAGGGAGTGACCTTGGAACTAGAGCACCAGTCAGATGATGTTCAATAGTTGACCATGTCCTTGTCAGTTCTACAGGTACACTATTCCATCAAGGAAGAAATCATAATGAAACAGCCTTTGGATCCTGAGTTGCAGCGGATCAAAGAGAAGATTCAAGAGCAAACAATGAATGACCCTAGCTTTACATTAGCTAGTGACGGGGCACTATTATT
Organism: Macadamia integrifolia; assembly: GCF_013358625.1. Taxonomy (NCBI): domain Eukaryota; kingdom Viridiplantae; phylum Streptophyta; class Magnoliopsida; order Proteales; family Proteaceae; genus Macadamia; species Macadamia integrifolia. Next base: position 9,355,114 of record NC_056562.1, on the reverse strand, counting down.
TCGAGGCAGATTGTGTGTGCCTTGCAATGAGTTGATATAAGACAAAATAGAAAAAGAAGCACACAATTCTAAGTACTCTCTCCACCCTAGAAGTACCAAGATGTACAAAGACCTAAAGCAACACTACTGATGGCTAGCAATGAAGTCCACAATAGCTTTGTAAGTGTCAACTTGCCTTACATGTCAAAAAATTAAAGCTGAATGACACTGACCTTTTGGCACTCTTCAACCACTCCAGTACCCAAGTGGAAGTGGGATAACATTACAATGGACTTCGTCACCGGACTACCATGTACACCCAAAGGAATGGATGCAATTTGGGTGGTAGTTGACAGGCTTACTAAGATAGCTCACTTCATTGCGATCAGGATCAATTACTCCATGGATAAGCTGGCATAGCTTTATATGGATAATGTTGTACACTTACATGGTGTACCAGTGAGCATTATATCAGACAGAGAACCGAGGTTTACCTCCAGATTTTGGAAGAGCTTCCAGCAAGCCTTGGGATCACAATTGAACCTAGGTATGGCCTTCCATCCACATACAAACGGACAATCTGAGCGGATAATATAGATATTAGAAGATATGCTCCGAGCCTGTGCCATGGAAATGAGTGGCAGTTGGGAGGAGTATATACCTCTTATGGAGTTTGTTTACAACAACAACTACCAAGCTACAATTGGGATGGCTCCATATGAAGCATTATATGGTAGAAAGTGCAAAACTCCTCTATACTGAGATGAAGTAGGTGAACGTCGAATGCTTGGACCGGAGGTGATTCAGATGACATGCGATAAAGTCGATGTCATTATAGAAAGAATTAAAGTATCCCAATCACGTCAAATGAGCTATGCAAATAGTCGTGGAAAGGAAATGGGATTCCAAGAGGGAGAGAAGGTGTTCCTCAATATATCTCCTACCAAAGATCTACGTAGATTCCATAAGAAAGGCAAGTTAAGTCGAAGATATATTGGGCCATTTGAGGTTTTGAAATGAGTCAGGGTAGTAGCATACATGTTGGCATTACCACCTTCCCTCAGCAATGTTCAAAAGGTATTCCATGTATCCATGTTGAAGCGATATATTCATGATCCATCCCACGTGCTACCTGTAGAACCGGAATACTTAGAAGCTGATATAACATATGAAGAATATCTAGCTGAGATCTTCCACTGGAAGGTGAAAACTCTCCGCAACCGCTCTATAGATTTTGTGAAGATTCGGTGGGCCAACCGCCCGATCAAAGAGGCACCTTGGGAGAAAGAGGATAATATTCAACCCTTGTATCCTCCTCTTTTTGGACAACCAGGTACTATAATTTTGAGGATGACATTTTCAAAAAGGGGGGGTAATATGATACCTACTTTCTAAACCCAGTCCAATTACCTGTATTGACTTGGTTTGATCATACAAGGGTTGAACCGGAGAGAACCGATGCAAGTACCATATGGAACATGGTAGCAAGAGTGACCTTGAACTCGGGTTGGCCCGACATGACCGAGAGTGTACCAAGTGTAATATGTGCACCAAAGCCTTACACTTGTACGCACCACGAGGTCATATACAAGGAGTAAAGGTACGTATTAGTATTTATGGGTGCCTGCATAGTTTAATTATGTGTGGGATTCTATTCCCATTGAGGCCCAAGTGGAATACTAACAAATGAGATATACCCACCTGAGATATACTCACCTGAGATACCCACCTGAGATACTCACCTGAGATATACCCAACTGAGATTATCCACCTGAGATATACCCACTTGAGAGGTACCCACCTATGACTACAAGATATTTTGGGGGCCCAGGTATAAAAATGGGAGATATTTATTGCTTTCCTCCCTCATTAATGATAGTTGGTCGGTGGGAGAAAGTAAAGAAGAGAGAGAAAGAAGGAGAGAAAAGGAAGAAGAAGAAGAAAGAAGAAGGGAATCAACCATAGGGTTTCATCGAAAATGGATCTTGGCATTTTGAGCTCGGATTAATGATCAGCTCACCATTTAAGGTAGGTATTGAACATATTCCAATGATTCTTAGGAAAACCCCTCTTCTTAAACCCTCTTTTGATTTTTAGTAAAGAACCCACTTGAATCTTGCTAATCCTACTTGGGTAATCGAATCTAAGGTCTAATAGAAGGTGTGTACAATGATTTTGAAGGATTTGGAAGGAGTGTTGGTGAAGATCTAGAGTTTTGAGAGTTCTTGAGCTAAAGAAGTGAAATTTGGGGTTTCATTGGTATTCTTGAGGAAAGAGGTAAGAATCCCCCTTTATCTTTTGATTTGATCTTAGATCTAGGCTGTGGATGTATGAATGAACCTTAGATGAAGGATTGGAGTCGTCGGATCAGCCCCAAACAAGTTCCCCAGGCTAGAGAGAAGATGGGAAGATGATGGCAAAGTTTCGTTTTATAACCTGTGGGTATAAGACCCGTGGGTTCCAGACCCGCCTGTCTTGGTCTCAGACCCACCTGTGTGCCCAGAAGCTCAATCTTGAGCCTCTGGTGTAACCGAAGGGTATAAGACCGACAGGTTCCTAGACCAACCTATCTGTGAACCATACCCACCTGTCTTTCCAGAATACACATAATGAGTCCAAATTTGATGGGTAACCTCTTTTTATGATTCTAAACCCGATTTTAGTGTTCAATCATGATGATTTTGACCCCAAAATAGTGAAATGATCAATCATTAAGTTTATGATAGGTTACACTCATTATTCGTGTACCCACACATCGGATCTTTGATGTAACGAGTGCAAGCACCGTGTACTTATACAAGTAAGTGGGGAGTGGACTTTGATTTAATTTTGGAATGTTTATGCATCACTTAACATGTGTTAGTCTAGCCATGTCATCATGTCACTTGTGTGTAGACTAGACATCATGTATGCCATGTCACGCATTGAATATGCATTTACATAATATGCTATGCTCTGTGTTATGTTTGAATATTCATTATGTCTTGATGTATGTAATGGAGGAATCTCATGTGGACATGATATGCATACTAGATTATATGTCGTAGTTAGCTAGGAAAAGAGTACATGGTGGCTCATGGAGTGGGACGCGGTGCCATTGTGTAATCGTACTATGCTCATATAGAGGCATGTAGCTAGGATTGATATACCCCTTTGTGCTACGACCCTTCCCAACAGGGGTTTACGTGTTGGGTTACCATTAGGGGGAAGCATTGGGTTGCGGTTGTTGAACTCCTACTATGGTTAGAAGTACGCACGGCTGATCACTAGGACAATCAGTGACCTCGATGGTTTATTCAGAGGGCCGATCATATTTCTTTTATGTCGGGTGGAGTCACCCATTTACTTTCTATCATTTAAATTTGTGGGGAGTCTGCTTGCATCTTAAATTATGGCACCAATAGTGGGCCTTCTCCGACAACCCTATGGGCATTTCACGGGATGGGATTAGCGGCTCATACCCAGGGCATACGCGCAGGGTGGTTGTGAGTAGCACATAGCCTATGACCTAGTAATGTTGTTTAGGTGATAGGATTAAAATGAATTGCATACATATAGGTGCAGTTGTATTGTGACTGCTTGTGTGGTCTTCCTTTCCACTTACGAGCTAGTGAGCTCATCCCACATGCACAACTCTTTGAGGCGATTTTGCAGGTTACCCGCCTAAAGATCAGGTGTTATACCTAAACCCTAAAACTTCCTACTTTGATGTTCAGGTGCGACACCGGAGGACACCAGTACCAGTTAGTACTGGGTTGCATCCACCTTTTGCCGAGGAAGGAAGGGCGACCCCACTTGCACCTGTACCCATGCTTAAGTAATTGGAAGGGATTCTAGACCCGAAGGAAAGGTCAGTTGAACCTCACACACACTAAAAACCCTGAAGAAGGCCCCACTCAAACTGAGGAGAGATCTCCATACAAAGTGACCAGTTCAGAATTCATCGACTGATGGTCACCAATGGATGGAGCATCCACCGGTGAACACCATACGATGAGTGCACAGGCTAGTTTTGGGTTATCTCATCGTGGGACCCGAGACCTCATGATCGTGCACCCCAAACCCATCCACATTGATGGAACAATGTGTTAGGGAGTTGATTAATGTGGCGGGACATCTCAAAGTGGGCCGTTAGTACCGAATAGCGGAATAACCCGGTATTGGGTAAAAACCCATTAATTCCCCAAACAGACCTTAGTGGGACTTAAGTGGCTATAAATAGGGCTCTTACCATTCATTTCTTCTCCTACCAAATTAGAAACAAGGAAAGGGAGAAAGAAGAGGAAGAAGGAGAAGGAGAGCAAGGGAGGAAGGAAGGAGGAAGGCTAGGGCTCCATTCTTGAGGTAAGCCCATATGCTCATCTCTCCATACACACACATAAATCTCTCTCTCTCGCTCTCACCCCTTCCCATTTCACTCTTTATTGGAAGTAATGGAGACCCAACCAAATCCCACCTACCCAACCATAAAGACAACATAATGGGAGGAGGAAATTAGAGTAACAGACCTACATTGGCAAGGTTATTCACTCAACCTTGGGTCTAAGGACAAATCCCAAGGAAACCCCTACCCAAAACCCTAGGATTTGGGAATTTGAACAAATCCTCTATGACCCAACATCCTAACCTAATCCTAAGTTGGGGAAAATGAAATTAAACCTTTGTATGGTGTGTGAGAGTGATTTCATGAGCCATTAATGACCATTCCATGAGATCAACCTAAGTCTTCCCCAATTTAGCTTAACCTAGACTTGTGTATTGGGGAAATTGGGTGTATCTTGGAACCCTATGTTGATCCACTTACTAATTTCACTAAACCAAAGCTAAGTTAAGTGTATGAGGATGCCCTACATGAAAACCAACCCTAAAATCACAAAACCCAATTTGTAAACTATACAAAAGAGGGAGAGGGGAGGAATGGAGTTGGAAAATGACACCCGACTGAAAAATACGCATTTCCACCACCATACACAAGGGCCACAGGGCCAATAGGGCTGATCTGGGCAAGAAAGCTCTAATTTTAACTTCACCGACTGATGTTCACTGGCTACCCGATGAAGGCAGGGACCATCCATTGGTGAAAATATTACAGGATGTGCATTCCTTTCGGATTTGTCCACCTGCGGATGATCATCCACTGGTGAGAATCCACCAGTGAACCATTTTAAAGTTAATTTTTAATCCTTTTATTTAGGGCATGAGTCTTAGTGTCCCACTCCTCTATGAATAACCAAATAACCTAAAAACATTATGTATCCTACGACTGGAACTGACAAGTGACGGGAACACACAACACGAAACCACCAACTATCTACCGCCATCTAGAACACGAGATGAGGGGATTTTGTGTGTTTTTATGGAATGCTTGCATCATAACACATGTTTTTAAGGTGTTGATGTGGCATGAGAATGTGGATCATGATTGTGCATGTGTGCGTGTGTGTGACTGGGGTGCAGGGTGGCCAATGGATGGTGCCAGTGGCACTGCATGCTCTGGGTGAGTATGTGTGTGTGTGTGAGTGTGATTGAATTGGGTTGTGGCATATTAGAATGCATTGAGCTAGGATAACCACCCTGGTGCTACAACCCTTTCCAATAGGGGTTTACGTATTAGCTAATCCTCTCGTCCGACGATCCATGGTTAGGGACGATTTTCGATGACTGAGGTGCGAAGATTCCAGTGTCGTGACAGACCCTCTCGCGATGTTTGATTTGGTGACAGGTATACTAGGTGTAGTGGTATTATGAGAGGGTTATTAGTAGGGGTTTTCCAGGTAACGATGTGGTTCTGGAACCAGTACGCTCCTGACTCATAACTAGCTAGTATCCCTGGGGAGTGATAACGTACATTCATGACTGGGGATAACACCTAAGTAGCAGTAGCACTTATACCCCCTTTGGACTTAGAAATTGTTGCTTAGAATTACTTGATAATAAATGGATCATTTCATTGCACTCATATAATTGCATTCATATTGATGTGGTCGGGCATGAATATTTACAGTATTGCATTTTCTTGGATTGTCATGATTGCTTGTGTGTGTTACCCCTCACTGGGCTTCGTGGAAGCTCTCCCCCATTGTTGCCCCTTTTTAGATGTTGATTCAGGAAATCCTTTGAAAACTATGATCGAGGTCCTGGCTCTTTACAGAGGTGACCTCTGGGATGAGGAGCTGGCTTCGCACGAGGATGGATGCATGTGCAATGATTGTGCATTTGGAGCACGGTGAGGATGGAGGTATCATCTTCTATTTTTGATTCTTTTTGTACTTAACAGATGTAGCCTTATGATCAAGATGTGAAAACATTCTTTTTGTGTAAATATGGTAAATATCAATAGAAATCCCCAGTTGATATATTTTGTTTATATTATAAGTATGTGATTTTAGAATTCATTTCATAATTCTATGAACTTAAATTACTGCATCGTGGATCCTGGATGGATTGTGGACACGTGTGCGCGTGACAACGAGTGGTATCAGAGCGCAATACTCTACTTTAAGTTATAAACTCATGAAATGTTAGGACTACTTGTGATTAGGCTATAAATAAAAGCTTAAATATAATTACATAAATCATAGTTCACACATAGGAGACAAGTTGAAGAATGAAGCCAATAACGCTGGTAATTTCATTAATAACAAATTCAGCTTACAACTTTGAGAGAGGAGAATACAAGACTTAACTAGGAGCAAATTACATAGACGATAACTACCTACTGAATAACTCTCAAGTTAATAACACTAATAACAAAAATAAAACACAAACGGATCACAATCATAAGAGCAAGACTGAAAGATTGGAGGACCTAGGAAAAACTACTGCTGGGGTGGATCACTGGGTGATACCGAAGAAACTGGAGTAGTATCTGCTAGTCTGAAGTAAGTGTCCCACCTATGGGTCCATACCTCCAGATGACTGACCCTATCATCAATGCTGTCCAGACGGGTATTCAGACCCCAAAAACCTATTTCCATAGCCTGCATCACCTGGTACAGTCGAAGAAGAAGCACCACGGGCATATTGAGATGAAGTGTAAGGAGGAGGTGGGGTAGTTCCCCTACAGCCTTGATGCAGTGGAGGTCCATCATCTTCACTATCCTCCCCATCTTCCTCGTTCTCCTCTGCCTCCTCATCGTTTTCCATATCCATATCCTGGTCACATCCTGTAGGGACATTACCGGCACCCCCTCAGCATCACTACCATCATTAGGGTCAACCTTCATCTTCACTAAGGAGTGTAAATCGAAAGGATACCTCTTGGCTCCATCTGTAGGCTCGTCAGCATAGGGGACCCCAAAGTGTACAAAAATACTAGTAAGGAGATTTTCGTAAAGCAAATTTCCATCCTTTGGGTACTTGGCCCGGTATGCCATATGCGGCATCAATAGGTATGGGAGGTTAATCTGGAGACCCACATACAAGCAAAGGGTAACATAGGCCTGGAGAAGAGAAACTTCATTGAAATGACCTCCAGCTGGTAATATGTTTAACTGAACTACCCTACAAAGCACCTTGGGCATGGTCCTCAAGCTACTGAACCTAGTCCATCCACCAGTAGTTCCAGTCAACTACCGACACATCTCATCTAAAGTATCTTGGGGAATGAAGGCTCCCCTTCTAGTCTTGGGAGCACAATATACACCCTCCCCGGTACTTGAAATCCTAGTAATAGCACCAAACTTGGTTGTGGTGAAGGAGAGGTCAACTCCCATAACTCGGCTCGTGAGATGATAATCATTCTCCCCCACTTCCTCGCCCCTCAGATTGCAAAAGAACATTTGGACCAAGCGAGGATAACATCTGTCCCCAGGTCAAACAGGGGTGACCAACCAAGTGCCTGGAGCCGCCTCACTATACCAAAGGAAGGCATTTGACCATGCAATATTGCCTTCTCGAAATCCACAAGTTTACTTCCAAACACCCCACATTTTTGCGTACTTTCCGCAGAGTTAAACCAAAATCTATCAAAGTTGGGTTCTGGAGGAGCTGGAATCTGTCCTCCAACATTTTAACTACGTGTGTCTCTTCTAGAACTCATGGCTGCATACAAACACAAAAAATATACATATCCAACTAGGTGTATACAAAAGGAAAGGCACATTTGAAAATAATGCAAGAAATTTCACATAAATCCCTAGTTAGGGTTTCACAGAGAAGAAAATTTAGGAAAAATGGAAAATCTAGCAAAATGGGAGGAAAACCTTACCTCTTGCACAAAATATGGCGTGGATTGGCAGCAAAGATCACCTTATGATGTTCTTCCAACCATGGGAGAGCTCTCTGGTCGTTTTTGGCAAGAAAAAGAAGAGGTTATGGTGAAAATGGGAGTTCTCGGCCAGCCATTTTAAAAGACAGCAAAAGTGTTCACTAGCTGGCCGATGAAATAATTACCATCCACCAGTGAGAATCCATCAATGAAGGTAAAAAGGTGAGAATTTATTTTCTTTTCTTTATATGTGTGGGTAGAATTTATTTTCTTTTCTTTATATGTGTGGGTCTATTTTACATATTTCCTTCCCTCAATATGTGGACACGAAGGATGTGGGTGTCTGAGCCTAGTACATAAAAAGACTTGAATATGCATGCTCAGTTGTACTAAGTTGCCTATGTTACCTCTTATACAGGAAGGTTCACACGGCTCCTAGAAAATCCCAAACATAGGTGGGACAGCCGCTTAAATGGCCACGCCGTGCTACTACATCTACTATGGGTCGGCCACCGACTTCGGAACCAACTAGGGAAGAGGTGCCCCATACCACAGCACAGGCAGCCCCTCCTGCTCCACCTATACTTTCTGCCCAGGATGTAGGGTCAATTATGGGCAACATGTTGCAAGGACTACAACAGTAACAAAATGTGATGATGCAAGGGTTGCAACAGCAACAACTGGAGTTTATAATGGGTCTAAATGCACAAATAAATGCTGTGTTTCAGACTCGAGAGGCATAGGTTGTTCCACCACAGACACATCCAGTACCTAACGTTGTTCCTACCACTATTCCCCAGGCACAATAAGTCCCAGCACCAATGGCTCACCACACAACCCACCCAGAAGGCTCCAATGTACATTATGCCCCATAACCTAATGCACCACTAACACAGGGGCAAATGACACCACAGAGCCAAGCCAAAATGCCTATACCTATGGACAATGTGAAAGTGATGGAAACATTCCAGAAGTTTAGGCCTCCCTACTTTGGTGGGATTGTGCAGGACCCTTTGGCACCCACCAAATGGGTAGAGGGAATGGAGAAGGCATTTAAGGTAATGACCCTCACTGAAGAACAGAAACTGATGTGTGCCGACTACCAACTACAAAATGAGGTAAATGTATGGTGGAAGTCCACTGAACCCATCCTAGTGGCCCTACAGCCTAACCTCACATGGGAACACTTTAAAGTGGCGTTCTACAACAACTACTTCCCAGACAGTGTGAGGGAGAGGAAGGAAACAGAGTTCATGGAGCTGAAACAAGGGTCCAACTCTGTATTGGAATATCAACAAGATTTTGAGAAGTTGTTCTTCTTCGCACCTGATCATTTAAAGGGGGATCAGGCAAAGGCGAAGACGCTATAGGGTTAGGACCCGCTATAGGGGTTGTGATAGTGGCTCAACACCTCCACAATTATGCCCAGGTGGTTCAGGCTGCCAAATCCATTGAGGATAAACAAAGAGAGAACTATCATGCCATACAAGGGAAGAGGACAGTGGCACCTAGCAGGTTTAGTAAGGGGACATATTCTAGTGCAGCCTCAGGTTAGTATAGAAGACCAGAAATAGGACAAGCACCACCACCACCACCTAGACCCATGGTAGCACAGTCTCAGACGGTCCCCTTAAGGTGTTTTGTCTGTCAGCAAACGGGTCACTTTGCAAGGAATTGCTCACAGAGGAGATCAAGTGACCCCTATGTAGGACCATCCAGATCAGTGCATCCATTATCCGCCGCCCATCCAGCTCAGGCACCAAGGGAAAGAGTTTGCACTGACTACTGAGGAAGCGGAGGCATCGCCTGGAGTGGTCACGAGTACCTTGTTGATATCGATGACCCCTACATATGTTTTGTTTGATAATAGTGCATCACATTCATTTGTATCCCCCACTTTTGCCGCTTAGATGAATATCAAGCCAAAAATGTTAACACACAAATTAGTAGTTAGCACACCGACTGGGAGTGAGGTAGGATTAAAGGAGATTTATGAGCCGTGTCTGATTCAAGTCTGTTGACGGGACATGATTACTCATTTGATTAAATTAGAGATGCGTGACTTCGATGTTAACTTAGGTATGGATTGGTTATCCACCTATAGGCCATGTGTTTTATGTGCTGAGAAGAAAATTGTATTCAAACTTCGAGATGGTGGTGAGTTTGTTTACAAAGGGAGAAAAGTCAAGAAGTCTACGAAACTAGTGATATCTGCACTTGAAGTGAGAAGATTACTAGAACAAGGATGTGAGGCTTATTTGGCATCTATGATTGACACAACTAAGGAGGGCAAGTCAATAGAGGAAATAGAAGTAGTGAGAGAATTCTCAGACATCTTTCCTGACGACTTACCTAGACTACCCGCTGACCGGGAGACTGAATTCACTATTGATCTGATTCCTGGGGCAGTATTTGTATCAAAAGCTCCATATAGGATGGCACTTTCAGAACTGAAGGAGTTGAAGGAACAATTACAAGATTTATTGGAGAAAGGGTCCATCCGACCTAGTGTGTCCCCATGGGGAGCACCGGTACTCTTTGCTAGGAAGAAGGATGGAAGTATGAGAATGTACATAGACTATAAGGAACTCAATAAACTGACTATCAAGAATGGTATCTGTTGCCCAGAATTGATGACCTTTTTTATCAATTGCAAGGTGCAACCACGTTCTCCAAAATTGACCTCAGATCTGGTTATCATCAACTCAAGATCAAAGAGGGTGACATTAGGAAGACAGCTTTCAGGACCTGTTATGGACACTATGAGTACCTAGTTATGCCATTTGGACTAACCAATGCCCCCGCAGTGTTCATGGAGTTGATGAATAGAGTATTCCACAATATGTTAGACAACTTTGTCATCATGTTCATCGATGACATTTTGATCTATTCGAAGAGCCGGAAGGAACATGCTACCCATTTGAGATTTGCCCTTCAGAGATTAAAAGAGAAGCAGTTGTATGCAAAATTCAGTAAATGTGAGTTTTGGCTTACACAAGTGCATTTCTTAGGGCATGTTGTCTCAGACAAGGGCATTGAAGTTGATCCTGGAAAGGTAGAGGCTGTGGTAGAATGGGAGGCACCTAAGAATGTAGGTGAAATTCGTGGCTTCCTGGGGTTAGTGGGATACTACAGAAGGTTCATTGAAAATTTCTCACGCATTTCTAGACCTATGACTCGACTAACACGGAAGGGAGTGAAATTTGAATGGTCTAAGGAATGTAAAGAAATTTTCCAGGAATTGAAGCGGAAATTAATAACAGCTCTAGTACTCACTATTCCAGAAGGTAGCGCCGGAATGGTAGTATATAGTGATGCATCCAAGTTGGGCTTAGGCTGTATGTTGATGCAAAATGGCAAGGTTGTAGCATACGCATCTCGACAGCTGAAGGACTATGAAAAGAATTACCCCACTCATGACTTGGAGTTAGCAGCGGTCATTTTTGCTTTAAAGATCTGGCATCAATATTTATATGGGGAAAAGAGTGAGATCTACAGTGATCATAAGAGTTTGAAATATTTTTTCACCCAAAAGGAGCTGAATATGAGACAAAGAAGATGGTTAGAACTGATGAAGGATTATGATTGCACCATCCATTACCATCTGGGGAAGGCCAATGTAGTGGCTGATGCATTGAGCAGGAAGTCTCAGATTCTATCCCTAGCAGCCTTGACGGTGAATGAACAACTGATTGAGGAAGCTAGAAGAATGGATTTGGAACTACTAACGAATGAGGTGGCAGTGACCTTGGCTGCACTTATGATACAACCATCGTTAGTGGGGAAATCCAAGCCGCCCAAGTACTAGATGAGGATCTTCAGAAAATAGTAAGTGATATCAAAGAAGGAAGACAAAAAGATTTAAATTTCAAGTTGACTAAAGATGGGGTCCTCAAGTTCAAGGATAGACTTTGTGTACCAAAGGATGAAGAGATGAGGGAATTAATATTGAAAGAAGCTCACAATTCACCCTACTCCATCCATCCCGGTAGTACAAAAATGTACAAGGATTTAAAAAGGTCCTATTGGTGGTGTGGCATGAAAACTTACGCAGCCACCCATGTAGCTAGGTGCTTGAATTGCCAATAGATCAAAGCAGAAAGGCAAAGGCCACATGGCTTATTACAACCCATACCTATACCAGAATGGAAGTGGGAAAACATTATCATAGATTTTGTCACAGGATTGCCGCGTACTCAGAAGGGGAATGACACAATCTGGGTAATTGTAGACCGACTGACCAAGGTGGCCCACTTCATCCCTATGAGAATTACTTACTGCATGGAAAAGTTGGCTCAACTATATGTTGACAATATTATCCGATTACACGGTGTACCGGCAAGCATTGTCTCCGACCGTGATGCCAGATTCACCTCCAACTTCTGAAAATGTCTACAGAAAGCAATGGGGACACAACTGAATTTCAGCACTACATTCCATCCACAGACAGATGGGCAATCAGAGAGGACTATACAGACCCTAGAGGATATGTTGCGGGCTTGTGTGTTGGATATGAGTTATAGTTGGGATGAGCACTTGTCACTCATAGAGTTCTCCTACAACAATAGCTACCAAGCTACTAAAGGCATGGCACCTTATGAAGCCCAGTATGGTAAGAAATGCAGAACGCCTTTGTGTTGGGATGAAGTAGAAAGGAGGATCTTAGGCCCGGAACTGATCCAAGCCATTTGTGAGAAAGTGGATGTAATCAGGGAGAGAATTAAGGCAGCTCAATCAAGACAGAAAAACTATACAGATGTTAGACGGAAACACCTAGAGTTTGAAGTGGGTGATAAAAATTTTCTGAAAGTCTCCCTAATGAGAGGAGTGAAGAGGTTTGGCAAGAAGGGAAAGCTAAGTCCACGATACATGGGACCTTATGAGATATTGAGTCGAGTCGGAACAGTAGCTTATCGGGTCGCTATGCCACCCAAATTAGAAGGAGCTCATAATATATTTCATGTTTCCATGCTCAAGAAGTATGTTTTCGATCCAGCTCATAATTTAACACATGTACCCTTGGAACTTAACGCTATTGAAAGTATGTAGAACAGCCAAAAGAAATCATTGATTGGAGAGACCACATTCTCCGCAATCGGACTATTTCTTATGTACTAGTCAAGTGGAGGAATCACTCCAAACAAGAAGCATCTTAGGAACATGAGGAGGGAATGAAGAAGAAATATCCTCAGTTTTTTAGATCACCAGGTATGTCAAATTTCGAGGATGAAATTTCTTGTAAGGAGGAGGGAATGTTATACCCGAACCCTAAAACTTCCTATTTTAATGTTCAGGTGCGACACCGGAGGACACCAGTACCAGTGAGTACTGGGTTGCATCTGCCTTTTACCGAGGAATGAAGGGTGACCCCACTTGCACCTGCTACCCAGGCTTAAGTAATTGGAAGGGATTCCAGACCCGAAGGGAAAGGTCAGTTGACCCTCACACACACTAGAAACCCTGGAGGAGGCCCCACTCAAACTGAGGAGAGATCTCCATACAAAGTGACCAGTTCAGTATTCACCAGCTGATGGTCACCGACGGATGGAGCATCCACTAGTGAACGCCATACGGTGAGTGCACAGGCTAGTTCTGGATTATCTCACCGTGGGACCCGAGACCTCACGATCGTGCACCCCAAACCCATCCACATTGATGGAACAATATATTAGGGAGTTGATTAATGTGGCGGGACATCTCGAAGTGGGCCATTAGTGTCGAATAGTGAAATAACCTGGTATTGGGTAAAAACCCATTAATTCCCTAAACAGCCCTTAGTGGGACTTAAGTGGTTATAAATAGGGCTCTTACCATTCATTTCTTCTCCTACCAAATTAGAAACAAGGAAAGGGAGAAAGAAGAGGAAGAAGAAGGAGAAGGAGAGCAAGGGAGGAAGGAAGGAGGAAGGCTAGGGCTCCATTCTTGAGGTAAGCCCATATGCTCATCTCTCCACACACACACACACATAAATCTCTCTCTCTCTCTCTCTCTCTCTCTCTCTCCTTCCCATTTCACTCTTTATTGGAAGTAATGGAGACCCAACCAAATCCCACCTACCCAACCATGAAGACTACATAATGGGAGGAGGAAATTAGAGTAAGAGACCTACATTGGCAAGGTTATTCACTCAACCTTGGGTCTAAGGACAAATCCCTATGAAACCCCTACCCAAAACCCTAGGATTTGGGAATTTGAACAAATCCTCTATGACCTAACATCCTAACCTAATCCTAAGTTGGGAAAAATGAAATTAAACCTATGTATGGTGTGTGAGAGTGATTTCATGAGCCATTAATAACCATTCCATGAGATCAACCTAAGTCTTCCCCAATTTAGCTTAACCCAGACTTGTGTATTGGGGAAATTGGGTGTATCTTGAAACCCTATGTTGATCCACTCACTAATTTCACTAAACCTAAGCTAAGTTAGGTCTGTGAGGATGCCCTACATGAAAATCAACCCTAAAATCACAAAACCCAATTTGTAAACTATACAAAAGAGGGAGAAGGGAGGAGTGGAGTTGGGAAATGACACCCGACAAAAAAATACGCATTTCCACTACCATACACAAGGGCCACAGGGCCAATAGGGCTGATCTGGGCAAGAAAACCCTGATTTTAACTTCACTGACTGATGGTCACCGGCTAGCCGGTGAAGGCAGGGACCATCCATCAGTGCAAATATTATAGGATGTGCATTCCTTTCGGATTTGTCCACCTGCGGATGATCATCCACCGGTGAGAATCCACTGGTGAACCATTTTAAAGTTAACTTTTAATCTTTTTATTTGGGGCACGAGTCTTAGTGTCCCACTCTTCTATGAATAACCGAATAACCTAAAAACAATATGTATCCTAGGAGTGGAACCGACAAGTGACGGGAACACGCAACAGGAAACCATCAACTATCTACCACCATCTAGAACACGAAGTGAGGGGATTTTGTGTGTTTTTATGGAATGCTTGCATCATAATGCATGTATGGATGAATTTTATCATTTTGCATATTATTATACTATTCCTTATATAAGGTGTTGACGTGGCATGAGAATGTGGATTATGATTGTGTGTGTGTGTGTGTGACTGGGGTGTAGGGTGGCCAACGGTTGGTGCCGACGACACTGCATGCTCAGGGTGAGTGTGTGTGTGTGTGTGTGTAAGTGTGATTGAATTGGGTTGTGGTATATTAGAATGCATTGGGATAGGATAACCACCCTGGTGCTATAAACCTTGCCAATAGGGGTTTACATATTGGCTAAACCTCTCGTCCGACGGTCCGTGGTTGGGGACGATTTCCAATGAATGAGGTGCAAAGATTCCAGAGTTGTGACAGACCCTCACGTGATGTTTGATTCAGTGATGGGTATACCCTACATGTGATGTTGGATTCAGTGTAATGGTATTATGGGAGGGTTATTAATAGGGGTTTGTCGGGTAACGATGTGGTTCCAGAACTGGCACACTCCTGACTCGCAACTAGCTAGTATCCCTGGGGACTGATAACATACATTCATGACTGGGGATAACACCTATGTTGTAGTAGCACTTATACCCCCTTTGGACTTAGAAATTGTTGCTTAGAATTGCTTGATAATAAATGGATCATGTCATTGCACTCATATAATTACATTCATATTGATGTGGTCGGACATGAATATTTACACTATTACATTTTCTTGGATTGTCATGAATGCTTGTGTGTGTTACCCCTCACTAGGCTTCGTGGAAGCTCACCCCCCGTTGTTGCCCCTTTTTAGATGTTGATTCAAGAAATCCTTTGGTTACTGTGATCGAGGTCCCGGCTCTCTACAGAGGTGACCTCAGGGATGAGGAGTTGGTCGTGCACGAGGATGGATGCTTGTCTGATGATTTTGTATTTGGAGCACGCTGAGGATGGGAGTATCATCTTCTATTTTTTATTATTTTTGTACTTAAAGGATGTTGCCCTATGGGGGCATAACTATAATTATGATCAAGATATGAAAACTTTATTTTTGTGTAAATATGGTAAATATCAATAGAAATCTCCAGTTGATATATTTTATTTATATTATAAGTATGTGATTTTAGAATTTATTTCATAATCTTATGAACTTAAAGTACTACATCGTGGATCCTGGATAGATTGTTGACACATGTACGTGTCCATGTCACCAGCCTTCAGGTGAGTGGAGGCGGGGTGTGACATCAAGAGTCGGGTCTCACTGTAGAGTTTCCCTCTGAGGACTATTGGGTACCTGTTGAGTTCGAGCACGGTGCTGATTGCAAGTGTGAGGATTGTGCTGCATGGCAGCAGTGACTCCAGAATGATTCTTTTCTATTCTTTTGATGTACTTTTTTATGACTTGGTGCTTAAATTGTTATATTTTTGTGTATATATCATGCCTTCAGACCCAAATGTATATAACTTTTATAACTCGATTTGGGTATCAAGTATTTGGGAAACAATTACAGGTATTATTATGAACAAGTCTTCCATTGAAACTACAGGTTTGATCTTAGTTTAGTAGATGTATGCTATATTGCAGTTACTGCATTGTTGATCCTGACAAGTTTGGGAGTTAACTGGAGTTAACTCGGTCACCTGCTCGGTTCTGCAAGAGCGGGGTGTGACAGAAACCCTTCAATTTGGGTAAAAATCCTTTGCATCTTGTGGTGATATCTTGAGAATGTGAATCTAAGGTTTAATAAAGGTTCTATATGTTGTTTATGAAGGATTTAGAGGAAGAATTGCAAGATTTGTGAAGCTTTTGCTAATCTCTTGAGCTAAACAGAAGAATTTGAGGGTTTGAGGTGTTCTTGAGCAAAGAGGTAAGATCCACACCTAAGACCTTGGATCAACCTTAGATCTAGGTTGGAATCATGTTTTGGAGCCTTAGATTTGTGAGAAATGCGATCAAATCGACCATTTCCGAAGGCATGATATATACACAAAAATATGATTGTGAGTGGTGGGTTCCTGGAAATGAATGGGACCCACCAATCTAGTGCCCGCTGGTCCAAGTAGGATTGCTGGTCTGATAGGCGAGCAAGGACTGTGGGTGCCTTGCCTGTCGATCTTTGCCCGCTAGTCCAGGAAGTGTTCCTGGTCCGACAAGCGAGCAAGGACTGGTGGGTGTCTTGCCCATCGGTCGACCTACCAATCCGACTTCTCAAATTTTGATTGGACCCAAATTTGTTGGGTACCCTACTCTTGTGATTCTAAATACATTGGAAACATCAAACCTCACTGGTTATGACCTTAAAGTGGAGGTATACTAAACCCAACTCTTTTATGATAGGTTGTACTAGAACTCGCGTCATTACACGTCATATATACCTCGTACCAAGGGTGATCATCGTACACAAATAGGTAATTGGGAAGAAGATATTGCATCATGTCCTTCTAATTGTAGACTAGTCATGTCATCATTTATTATTGTGTAGACTAGTCATCTATGAATGCCAATGCTGGCATTGATGTGTGCATTACAAAATTCAATTATGATTTAATATGTTTATATCTTTAATTTTTAAATTCCTATTCTTGTTCCGTGATGTGAGATGGGTGAATATAACTATTGATTTTGATGCTTGTTAGACTAGATGCCATAGACGGCTTGGATATGAATGCATTGGTGGCCCGTGGTATGGAATGCGATGGCACTATACAGTCGTACTATCTCACATAGGAGCATGCGGTTAGGATGGACACATCCCTGTGCTACAACCCTTCCCAACAAGGGTTTAGGTGTTGGGTATATCCTATCGACAATGTCAATGATATAACAGAGGGCCAATTATCTTGCTTTTAAATTAATGCAGGGCCCATTTTACTTTAATGCAGGCAAGGCCAATTTTACTTTCTGGTACCAACGGCTGGCCTTCTCCGACAACCCTATGGACGTATTGTGGGATGGGATTTGTGACTCAGACCCAGGGCATACGCGCACTGTGATTGCGAGTAGCACATAACCTGTGACTTAGAATTGTTGTCTAGGTGGATTAAGATAATAAAATGAACTGCACACATATAGGTTCATTTGTATTACGCATACTTGTGTGGTCTTTCTTTTCACTTACTGGGCTAGTGAGCTCATCCCATGTGTGCACACCATTTTAGATGATCTTACAGGATATCCGGCTGAGGAGCTAGAGTTGGGACCCATCGTGAAGTTTTCAATCGAGAATTGGCGGGTCTTTGAAGATCTTGGGCACGGGGCCGAGTGCTCGTGCGATAGTTGTGTTACAGGTCAGCAACATTGATACCATATTGAGACTCTTTTTGATTATTTTGAAATGTTACATCTTTTGTACTCTAGCTGTTTAAATTATATTTTTTTGTGTATATATGCCTACGGGCCCACATATAAAGATATTATGTAATACAATTTGGGTATCAAGAGTATTGGGGAATTTATCGATAAATACATATAAGACTTCCGCTGATATACAAAATCTTATCGATTTAGAGTGTGTGTATGTTGTGTCGTGGTTACTGCGTCATGTGATCCTAGTAGGTTTTGGGTTAACAGGGGTTAACTTGGTCACTAGTCAAGTTCTATATGGAACGTGGTGTGACAACGGTGGTATCAGAGCGTGATGCACTACCCACTCACAGCATACAAGTTAGATCCCATAGAATTTATAATAGGACCCCGGAGATTGGGTAAACATAAAAGCTCTAAAGGAATAAAATCCGTAATAAGAAGAAAAAGTCTAAATATTTTCATTCCATGGCATGTATGGGAGTGGAACGTAGATAGATTAACAAAGGACCAATGGGTCTATTCCTTAAACCATTAACTTAAAATTTTATAGAAATTTTGGCAGCATAACGGCACTATATTGAATTTTTTAAAATTTTTACAAACACCTGATAAACGACATACGTGTAGAAAATTAAAAAATGGGGTGACTCATACTGTCACCACCAAACCACATCAAATAAGTCAAATTAAGTAAAATTGTTCCAAAAGTTATAACATTCACAAAATGCCACCAATTTACCAACCATAAAAATATATTCAGCATATACAAGTATCAAAGTCCATCAGAACCACCATCAAAAGTTAGAAAGAGAGGAATGAAAGATAGGAGAAGAGGGTGGAAGAGGAATCTGCCACTTCACTGATCATCCCTGGGCACGGAGTATGAACTCCCTCACTTAGGCCGTGACTTGCAATGGAAATTATAGTCGAAGAAGTCCAACCGGTCATTTATCAGGACCACTTCCCTTTGCACTCTACAGAAGTCAGCAGTGACACCCTCGGAAACCTCATCCAAGTCCCTTGTTAGGGTCTGGAAATCAGTTTCCCTCCTCTCCAATCTATGATGTATCACCAACTCTCGAGCAATACTCTCCCCCATCTGCTCAGAAACCTGATCTTGCCCTTACTTTAGGGCCCCAATGCTATCCATCAGCTTTTGAAAATCAAAAGCCCCACCTGAAAGTGGTGGAGCTGTGAAATGTGGATCAGCATCCCTAGTCTTTAAAGGCTCCTCCTCTAGAATATCCTCCTCATAAATCTCTTCCACATCAAGATGAGGGAAATAATCCTCATCCTTCTCACTCACGTACTCAGCCCCCATGTCTTCTAGCCCTTGCTCTTCTGCCTCCTATGGTGCCCCCATCAGCACTAGTAACCCCATCCTCCTTAGATTTTCTTTGGTAAATCTATCCACTGGGTACTTCCTATCCTCACCTGTCAAATCCACTTGGAAGTACTCAAAGATTTTGGTGAGTGACCTCCCATAAGGAAAACCGGAGTCATCAGGATGAGCAGTGTGATACTCCATGGTTCTCATCATGACATATGGGAGGCAAAGGTAGGAAGCACCCTCTTCTAGGGCCACAGAGATGCAATATGCAAGGAAAACTATCATGAAGCTTACCTGGTTCATGTGACCTACCCTAGGAAGCAGGTTGAATTGAGCCAGTCGTACGAAAACTCCGACGGCTGCATTATAGGCAGTCTCATACAATGGGCGCTCCTTCCACCCAAAAATAGTCTCAATGAGAGTCTCCTGCATCCTCACACTCAAATCCAGACCCACGCCCTTAATCCTTGGGGAGTTGTAAAAATGAGCACCCTCGGTCGAGACACCCAAAATGACCACTAGCAAATCCATAGTCAGAACGATATCTACTCCCTTTACCAGACTGATAAGGGAATACTGCCCATCCCTATAAATAGGACCCTCGTAGAATGGACTGTCAGGGTAGAGCATGGGTTCTCAACCCAAAGCCGTGAACCTCTCCAACATCTGGTAATCCATAAAGTCTTCGGTTACTAGCGTTTTCTCCATCATAACTGGCTTTTTGGAGAAGATGGACCAGGCAAAGGCTACCTCAGTACTTGAAAGAGGCTCTCATTATAGTCAGTTGGGTTAGTAGGTTTCGGGCCTGTGATGAAGAAGAGCCAGGAGTAGCACTCCTCCCTCTATAGGTGGTTGTCTTCCTCCTTTTAGAGGACGAGGCGGTCTCCTTGCCTTTTCTGGATGACATCCTGACAACACAAAAGAGAGATGTGTAAGTGAAAGAATGGAGAATATGAAAACAATGCGATAGCAGTATCTTAAAAAAAAGGGGGGGTGAGATGATTTCTGTGAGAATGACATGAAATGAGCAATGTTGAAATACAATGATGCTAAGTGATGAAATTGAGAGGAGTAAAGAAATGTATGCAAGGATAAGTGAGTCTTGGGTGTCTATTGAAAACATAGAAATGAAGCATATGGATTCAAGAACCTATTTATTACCCAAATGCAATTAGAGAGAGTGATAAATGCAATGATGGTAATGATTACCGTTAAATCAAGGAAAAAGGGATGGAAACCCTTAAACCTTTGATTGGAGATAATGGAGTTGTGCATAAATAAAAGTGAGATAACCATAAAGGGAAATTACTATCCCTAAAATAAAAGTATTCAAATTACTTTGCAAATCATGATAGAGGATGGATGAAGTGATACTTTCATTCATATGAGAAAAGTAATGAAATGGAAGAAAAACCCCAAAAATTTCCAAGGATTTGATCATACAAGGGGTTATGTATATCAAAAGAGATAAAACCTAAGCACACACAAATGGAAATGACTACTCTACTAATATATGCATGCATTGAGAGTAAAGAATAGCATTTGAACCATACACTTGCAAGGAAAGAAGGAGAATGAGAAGAAAACCCTAAAATAGAGAAATTAGGGCAAGAAATTGAGATTTCCTCTCTATAATCGATCAATCAAAGCCAATAAACCATGAAAAGCATAAATGAGTCATCACGTTGTCAAGAAAACAAATATTCCATGGAGAAAATGTAGTATATGAAGAGATTTAAGGTTTTATAGCAAGATGACACCGAATAACATGATTTCAAAGAGAAAATGGAGAGAAGGAACCTACTAGAGTACTTGAGATGATGAAGAAGGGTTGGAATGCTGATTTGCCAGTGAGAATCGTGAGTTGGGGTGTCAGATAGGATCCCTAAATCGCCTTGCTCTGAGTTAGGAAGAAGAAAGAGAGAAAAGTGGGAAAAAGGGTTTTTAAAACCCCTATTAAATCGGTCTTAGACGAGACCAACGGGCCCCTGCTCGACCTTACTCGTCGGTCTTGCCCGCCGGTTTGGGTTTTAAGGCCCGAAATGGCCTAGGTCTAAGATTTTTCATATTTTATGCCTAGTGGGCCCCGATTAAACAATAATAGGGGTGTTTGCCACACATTTGAGCAACGTTGTGTGATCAAAAATATGCATTGATAATAATGAGGACGCGTTTTGGATATGTGGTGTGGTGTATCAATGTGACCTATGATATGAAATGCATTGATTATAAGAATATATATACAAATGTTGTGGCACTCAATTAATGCTTACATTTTGGAATAATCTAGGGACAAAACACCATGGTACGCACCAGATCCAGTGGACTTGCCCGTGGTGCCTCTCGTGGTCGACCACCCATTTCCCGTGGTCCTCGACCCATGGGGCAATCCACATATGCACCACCACAAATGGATAATGATTCGGCGCAAGTCCAAGGTGACCCACCCATGAATGAAATCCTGGCTTCCCCACATGTCATCACTTCTGGTGATGTGGTGACCCTTATATAACAGTCGCAAGGGGCTTTCCAGCAGCAGTTGCTTCAGTAGCAATAAACATTCATGGCTGTTATGCAGTAATATTTGAACCCTACTCTATTGGGTCAACCTCCTAGGGTGGTTACTCCACAGGACCCTCCAGTGGGGTCATGTATGGGAGTACAGTTTGGAGAAACACCGCCTGGGGTTGTACTTCAAGATCAACCAGGAGGTACCCCTCCAGTTCCACCATATGGCACTCCATCATTTATGATGCCTCCACCCTATCTGTAGTATCCACCTTATCATCCACCAGCTACTACTACGGCAAAGGTGGTGGAATATTTTAAGAAGTATGTGCCACCCATCTTCACCAAGGTGGGTAATGACCCATTGGAGCCAGATCGATGGATCCAAGAGTTAGAGAAAGTATTTGACATAGTAGAGTGCACAGAGGCACAAAAGCTCATATGTGCTAGGTTACAACTTAGAAATGAAGCTGATCTTGGTGGAAAGCTTCTAAGCCTGTATTGATGGCAACTCACCCAGAGCCTACTTGGGAACAATTCAAGGAATTGTTCTTGTCAAATTATTATCTAAAGAGATTTAGTGACCACAAAGAGGCGGATTTTATGGCATTGACTCAAGGGAGTAAGACTGTTATGAAGTATCAGCAACAGTTTGAAAGCTAGTTCAATTTTGCCCCTTGCCATATGCGGACGGCTGAGGAGAAAGCCCAAAAATTTTTGAAGGGGTTAAAAACATCCATCAGCATAGTATTGGAGGTGTTGGACCTAACAGAATATACACAAATTGTGCAAAAAGCTAAGATAATGGAGGATAGGCAGAAGGGAGAGCCATCCCTTGCACCGGGATTGTGGAAGAGGGAAAACCCATAAACTAATTCGAGTGGCCCGAGTAAGAGCTTTCGTGGATCATACTCTTATGGTTCCACCTATAGACAGCCCTATAGGCCTTTAGATTATCCTTCCCGACCCGCTAGTGGACCGGGCACTACATCATTCCACCCTAACACTAGTGTAGTGCCTATGGCTCTAAGACCCCCTCATCCTCCGGTTGAACTAGGAACAGTACAAAGAGCTCCTGCTCCGATTCAGGCATCACTGAACCAATGCTATAATTGTCATTAGTACGAGCACTTTGCCAAGGATTCCTAGTACCCAATAGTGGCCCCATCTAATTGGCCCCCTGTTCATGGACCTACATCGACTCAGGGAAACCAGCCTCAGGGTAAGATGTATGCCTTAACAGCTGAAGAGGTTGAAGCCAGTACAGAAGTAGTTGCAGGTACACTCTACCAATGAATTAAAATTTGACTAACCTGTTATACTTATATGCAATGCTATGCTAAGTGTCTTATCTATATCCGGTATACCTACATATGTCTTGTTCGATTTTGGGGCATCACATTCATTTGTGTCTAAGCAATTTGCTAGAAAGCTTGATGTGCCAACTAAGACCTTAGATTGCAAGTTAGTGGTTAGCACACCTATAGGCACAGTGGAATAGTTGAAAGAGGTCTGTGGGCCATGTTCGATTGAGATTAATGGGAAGAAACTGGATGCCCAGCTTATCAAATTCAACATGCAGAATTTTGATGTCATTCTGGGTAAGGATTTGTTGTCGGCTCATCGAGCAAATGTGATGTGTGCCGAGAAACAAGTTAAGATGAAGGATGATAAAGGGACAGAGCTTGTATATCAAGCTAAAAGGCCAAGGGACCTAAAAAGGATATTATCTCTGCATTACAGGTGGTGAAATTATTAGAAGATGGATGTTAGGGCTACCTTACATCAGTACTAGATGTGGTTGCAAAGGTTACACCACTAGAGGAATTAGAGGTAGTCAAGGAATTCCCTAATGTTTTCCCAGATGATCTAACTCAGCTTCCACCTGATAGAGAGCTAGAGTTTGCCATTAACCTAATTCCTAGAGCTGCCCTAGCGTCTAAAGCTCCGTATAGAATGGCACCAGCCGAATTAAAAGAGCTACAGACAAAATTGCAAGATTTGTTGAAAAAGGGATTTATACATCCAAGTGTCTCACTATGGGGTGCACCAGTCTTATTTGTCAAGAAGAAGGATGGTAGTCTGCGTATGTGCATCGATTACCAGGAACTGAATAAGTTGACTATTAAGAATCGGTGTCCATTGCCACATATCATTGATCTATTCGATCAACTACAAGGTGTTAGGGTGTTTTCAAAGATTGATCTTAGATCAGGTTACTACCAACTCAAGATAAAGAGCAATGATATACCAAAGACAGCTTTTAGGACCTGATATGGTCATTATGAGTTCCTAGTGTTGTCTTTTGGACTAACCAATGCACTTGCTGCTTTTATAGATTTAATGAATCGGAGATTTCATGATGTCCTCTATAAGTGGTTGTCATCTTCATTGATGACATCTTGATTTACTAGAAGTTAGAAGAAGAACATTCCAAACACTTGAGGATGGTGTTACAGAGACCAAGAAATCAGAAGTATATGCCAAATTCAGCAAATAAGAATTTTGGCTCAAGCAAATAGGATTCCTAGGACACATAGTGTCTGAGAATGGGATCGAGGTGGACCCAGAAAAAGTAAAAGTTGTAGTAGAGTGGGAAGCACCCAAGAATGTAATAGAGATCAGAAGCTTTTTGGGCTTAGCAGGCTACTACCGGCACTTTATTGAAAACTTTTCTCAGATTTCGGCACCAATGACCAAGTTGATTTGGAAAGGTGTAAAGTTTAAGTGGTTAGAAGAATGTGAAAATAGCTTCCAAGAGTTGAAGAAATGGTTAGTGTCAGCTCCTGTGTTAACCATACCAAATATTACGGGTGGGATGACAGTCTATACTAATGCATCCAAGGTAGGGCTAGGTTGTGTTCTCATGCAACAACTACCCGACTCATGATTTATAACTAGCAGTAGTCAACTTTGCCTTGAAGAATTGGCATCATTACCTATATGGGGAGAAGTGTGAAATATACAGTGATCACAAAAGCCTTAAATACTTCTTCACCCAGCGAGATTTAAATATGAGGCACAGAAGATGGCTTGAATTGATGAAGGACTATGATTGTGATATTCAGTATCACCTAGGTAAGGCTAATGTAGTGGTTGACACTCTAAGTCAAAAGGCTCATATAGTTTCACTTTCATGCTTGGATGTTAGTCCACAGCTTATACAAGAGGCAATGCTAATGGATGAAATTCTCCTATATGAGGGAGCAACATTGGAGCTTGAACATCAACCAGATGATGGTTAAGTAGTTGATTATATCCTTGTCAGCCTTATAGGTACATCCATCCATCAGACAAGCGGTGATAGAAAAATTATTAGATCCTAAGCTGCAAAGGATCATGCTAAAAATTCAAGAGCAGACAATGAATGACCCTGACTTAACAATAGCCAATGATGGGGCATCACTATTTCAGGACAGATTATGTGTGTCTGATGACTTGGTGATATAGGATAAGATTGTGAAGGAAGCACACAGTTTTGAATACTCACTTCGTCCTAGAAGTACAAAGATATATAAGGATCGTAAACAAAGCTATTGGTGGCCAGCAATAAAGACTACTATTGCCTTGTATGTAGCAAAATGTCTTGTGCGTCAGAAGGTAAAGGCAGAAGGACATCGACCATATGGCACTCTTCAGCCACTCCTCGTATCGGAGTGGAAATGGGATAGGATCACCATAAACTTTGTCACATGCCAACCCAATACGTCCAAGGGAATGGATGCAATTTGGATGGTAGTTGATAGGCTTACCAAGACTACTCATTTTATTCTGATCAGGACCAATTTCTCCATGGACAAGTTATCCCAACTTTATATGGACAACATAGTCCAGTTACATGGAGTACCAGTAAGCATTGTGTCGGATAGAGACCCAAGATTCACATCTAGATTCTGGAAGAGGCTCCAACAATCTTTGGGAACACAGGAGCATTTGAGTACTACTTTTCATGCACAGATCGATGGACACTCAAAGCGAACTATACAAATACTGAAAGATATGCTCAAAGCTTGTGCAATGGAAATGAGTGGTAGTTGGGAAGAGTACATACCTCTTATGGAGTTTGCTTATAATAATAGCTACCAGGCCACAATTGGAATGGCGCTATATGAGGCATTGTATGGCAAAAAGTGCAGATCACCCCTATAATGGGATGAAGTAGGTGAGCGACGGATGCTTGGACTATAAATGATACAGATGACATGTGACAAGGTCAACATCATTCGGGAAAGAATTAGAGCATCCCAATCATGCCAAAAGAGCTATACAGATAATCGCAGGAAAGATATTGAATTTCAAGAGGGAGAAAAGGTATTCCTCAAAATCTCTCCTACCAAAGGGTTGCATAGATTCCACAGGAAGGGCAAGCTAAGTCCAAGGTATATTGGCCCATTTGAAATCTTTGCTCAAGTTGGCTCCGTAGCTTATATGTTGGCTCTTCCGCCTTCTCTCAATAATGTTCACAATGTATTCCATATGTCTATGCCTAAGCGGTACATCCATGATCCATCACATGTGCTGCCTATGGAACCTAAATATTTAGAAGCTGATATGACCTATGAATTTTAGGTCATATGACCAACCCACTTAAATTCTAGCCTGTAAGATAAAGACTCTTCACAATCACTCCATCACCTTTATGAAAGTCCAATGGGCCAATCATTCACTTAAAGAAGCATCTTGGGAGAAAAAAATGACATTCAATGCAAGTATCATTATCTTTTTGGACAACAAGGTACCCCAATTTTGAGGATGAAATTTTCAAAAAGGAGGGAGGTAAATGTGATACCCTACTTTCTAAACCAGGTCTAATTTTCTAGTTGGTTCGATTTGGTCTTGCAAGACCTGAACCTGAGCGAGTTAAGGCAAGTACCTTATGGAACATGAAGGCAAGAGTGACTCTAAATTCAGGTTGGCCAAATGAGTGGAGTCAATGCCTAGTGTAGTCTACATATCAAAGCCGTGCACTTGCACGTATCACGAGGCCATATATGCATAATAAAAGTATGTAGCCGTATTTTATGTTGAGTATGCATATAAATAGTCTACAAGGAGCAAAACACATGTCGAGGCCGAGCCACATCGAAAATTCCAATGTTTAGGCTAAGTCCTAGCCGACTGGTAGGTGGTCATAAGTGGGTCAACCCACTAATGTGACCTACCTATCTGGTCACTAGATATTTTACCCCACATAAATAGCATTTATTACCTCTCTTTCACCTCATTTATTGTTTTACACGGTAGTTGAGAAAAGTAAAGAAGAGAGTGAAAAAGAAGAAAGAGGAGAGAGGAAGAAAGAAGAAAATGGGGAAGGAGACGATTGTTGTGCGTTGTCGAGGTCAAATCTCTTGAATTCGAACCAAACTTGCGATCCTCATCTCGAGATCTACGATTTGTGGTGAGTAAAGTCCATACTCCTTAAGCCTTTATGAAACCCAAAGTGAAACCTTTCGATTTGGGTAGAAATCCTCTACATCTTGTGGTGATCTCTTGAGAATGTGAATCTAAGGTTTAATAAAGGTTCTATATGTTTTTTATGAAGGATTTAGAGGAAAACCTGTAAGATTTGTGAAGCTTTTGTTGATCCCTTGAGCTAAAGAGAAGGATTTGAGGGTTTGAGGTGTTCTTAAGCAAAGAGGTAAGATCCACGCTAAAGACCTTGGATCGACCTTAGATCTAGGTTGGAATCATGATTTGGAGCCTTAGAATTGTCAAAAATGAGGTCGAATTGACCCTTGATGTTTTCTCTAAGATGGGATGAAGAATGGGAGAGAGCAGCAAAACCTTGTTCACGAGTGGTGGGTGCCTAAAAATGGACGGGACCCACCATTCCAGTGCCCACAGTCTAACCAGGACTGCTAGTCCGACAGGAGATTAAGGATTGGTGGTGCCTTGCCCGCCGATCTTGGCCCGCCAGTCTGGGCAATATTCTTGGGTTGACAGGTGAGCAAGGACTAGTGGGTACCTTGCCCGCCAGTCTTGGCCCACTGGTCCAAGCAGTGTTCCTGGTCTGATAAGCAAGCAAGGACTAGTGGGTGCCTTGCCGCCGATCGACCTACCAATCTAACTTCTCGAATTTCGATTGGATCCAAATTGGTCAGGTACTGTACTCTTATGATTCTAAACACATTGGAAACATCAAACCTCACTGGTTATGACCTTAAAGTGGAGGCATACTAAACATAACTCTTTTATGATAGGTTGCACTAGAACTCGCGTCATTGCACATCGGATCTACCTCGTACCAAGGGTGATCATCATACACAAATAGGTAAGTAGGAAGAGGATATTACATCATGTCATTCTAGTTGTAGACTAGTCATGTCATCATTTATTATTATGTAGACTAGTCATCTATGAATGCCATTGCATGCATTGACGTGTGCATTATAAAATTCAATTATGATTTAACATGTTTATATCTTTAATTTTTAAATGTCTGTTCTTGTTCTATGATGTGAGATGGGTGAATATAACTATTGATTTTGATGCTTGTTAGACTAGATGCCGTACACGGCTTAAACACGAATGCATTGGTGGCCCGTGGTATGGGACACGGTGGCACTATGCAGTCGTACTATCTCACATAGAAGCATGCGGCTAGGATTGACACATCCCTGTGCTATGACCCTTCCCATCAAGGATTTAGGTGTTGGGTATATCCTATCAAAAATTTCAATGATATAATAGAGGGCCAATCATACTGCTTTTAAATTATTGCAAGGCAAGTCCCATTTTACTTTAATGCAGGGCAAGGCCCATTTTACTTTTAGGTACCAACGACTAGCCTTCTCCGATAACCCTATGGGCGTATCGTGGGATGGGATTCATAACTCAGACCGGAGGCATACGCACACTGTGGTTACGAGTAGCACATAACCTATGACTTAGAACAACAAGCATATATGTTCATTTGTATTGTGCATACTTATGTGCTCTTTCTTTTCACTTACTAGGTTAATGAGCTCATCCCACGTGTGCACACCATTTTAGATGATCTTACAAGATATCCAACTGAGGAGCTAGAGCCGGGACCCACCATGAGTTTCCAGTCGAGGACTGGTGGGTCCCTGAAGATTTTGGGCACGGGGCCAAGTGCCCATGCGATAACTGTGTTGTGGGTCAACAACATTGATACCATATTGAGACTCTTTTTGATTATTTTGAAATGTTACCGTTTTTGTACTCTAGATGTTTAAATTGTATTTGTTGTGTATATACTACACCTACGAGCCCACATGTAAAGATTTTATGTACTACAATTTGGGTATCAAGAGTATTGGGGAATTTACCGATAAATACATATAAGACTTCCGCTGACCTACAGAATCTAATCAGTTTAGAGTGTGTGTATGTTGTGCTGTGGTTACTGCATCATGTGATCCTGGCAGGTTTTGGGTTAACAGGGGTTAACTCGGTCACCGGTCCAATTTTGTGTGGAACAGCGTGTGACAAGGTTCCAGAGTATAGAATGGGTCACTGTGTTAGACAGTAAACCCCTATGCATAATGTGGATTTGTAACAAGAATTGGTCCTATGTGGTTTGAAAGGATTATGCATGGGACCACAATACCCAGATCGACAGGTAGTGTGGCCACAAGACACTTGGTACAAAGGTGGGACCCATTAGCATATTCCTGAAATAAATTAGCCCTAGCTGAAGAAAGGTTATATATAACGGAACTGTGTAGTGGAGAAAATCCAGTCAAAACTTGGGAATTAGGGCATGCAATTAAGATGGATAAGATGAGGTAGAATTATTATTAATAACTATTTAAATACATTGTGTAATTAGGAACAAAAAAGATCGGTGAGGACGTAACTCTGATTCGGGAATCTATCGCATAGGTGATTCAGGAAACAAGGTGAGTGGGTGTTTGGCTATTTTGCGGAGTGTTTCTACACTTTTATTTTTGCATGCTCATATGAAATGTGTTAGAATTCTTGTTTCGGATGTATTTTGTATAAATTATACATATATATGTGTGTGTGTGTGTGTGTGTGTGTGTGTGTGTGTGTGTGTGTGGCATAGTTTTACTGAGAATGATGTGATCATGGTTTTATGGTTAAGTAGTTACATAATTGAGTGGTAATGGATGTAACATTGGTAGTCTGAGGCACGGTGTGGCCAATGGAGGATTTCAGTACCGTGGGCTCATATGTCGGTATCATAATTATGGCCACACATAGATGTTATGACTTGCTATATGGATGTATGTAGATTCCATATGGTTAGGATTCATAGACCCTGGTGCTACACCCTTTACCAATAGAGGATTAGGTACTAGCTAATCCCAAGGGGTGGTATTTAATTGAGAATACCATAGCCGAAGTATAACATATTATACTCAAAGGAGGATGGAGCACAGGTGATCGAGGGGTTTCCAGGATAGTGGTTGTCCGCAACATGGGTGACCGATGTGTAGGATTCTGAGACCATGACTGTTGGGGTTACTAAAAGGAGGTATGTGGGGTGATTGATGTGTAGGATTCCGGGACTTGCAGACTTCTGCTTGCAACGAGCTTGTATCCCTGGAGCTCGACGTACTGTGAAAGGGGATACCACCTACGTTGGGTAGCAACAATACCAAATGATGGACTTAGTAATGGAATAGGAAAGCAATATAGCAAATTGATTGATACGCATCATGTGCATCTGTATAGAATATGCATTGCACTATTGTATTGTGTGTGCTTGCATGCACACCCCTCATTGGGCTTGTGAAGCTCACCCCTCTTGGATTTATGCTTTTAGATTGTGGAATCGGTGCTGAGGAAGGATTAGATTTCAACGACAGATGTGAGGCTCGTGTCTGCGAGACATCGGGATGCTGATGGACTTCACTTCTTTTATTTCAGTTATTCCTTTTAATAAAAATATTTATGAAACATGTACTAAGTAACATTGTAACTTATGGTTGTTTTCAGACATGGAATTTGTATACTTGTAATTTATCACTCTAGCATATCACCAGTAGTAATTGTATGATTTTATTAACATACACTGATTTTAGTTGTGATCTTGGTGGCATTTGTGAAATTAAGGTATTACATCTATGATCATAGAGAATTAGGCTAACTGGGTTGAGAATCCAGTGTTGTATACCTTGGCCAATTTGAGGCAAGGCGTGACAAAATGGTATCAAAGCGTGATGCTCTCTCTTAATCCACAAATGCACAAGATCTTAAGATATATTGGTGATGATTAGAATTAAATTTAAAATTTTCAAGATAAGTGCATAACTTGTAGTACACACCATAAGAGACTAGCCTAGGTGCAAAAGCCGTTCACTAACAATAATCTAAAGAGCATAAATTATATATGTAGTTGGAAGAATAAAATGTAAAAAGATAAGAACAAATGGAATTACATAATATAACTATACTATAAGATTAGGATCTAAGAATTAGGTTTCTGTCAGTGGGTATCATCTACCAGTAGATTAAGTGGATGACTCCCATCTACCATTAATTTTCTATTACTATTGTGCATGTGTTTTAATACATATTGTCCAGTCATATGGTATGCATTAATCATCTTAGAAATTAGTCGGTCTATTCATTTCATAGAAAATTTACAAAATGCCGAAACATACCAATCCCCAAGATGATGCATAATTACGGAAGCATAGTCGCACCCGGAGGGCAAATCTTAACCCATCACATGAATTTGAACATAAGGGTGAAGATATGATAATAGCTGCACCACCTAGTACCACCTCTTGCACTACCTGTGATGATAGCCTAGGATGAGGTTGCCATTGTCAGTAATATAATGCAAGGAAAGGATCCAACAAATCTTTCAACAACAACAAAGAGAAGTCCAGCAACAACAGAAAGCCATGATGACTGAGATAGCTACAGTTATTTGTGCTAGGAGACACCTATGGTGCAACCCCCTGTTGTGCATTCTACACCATATGCTCCTACTCCTGCACCACTTATTGGACCAAGAGTTCAACTACTACACAACCAACCAATGGTCAGTCATACCAGGCAGTATCAATACTAGTGACACCACATGGGCAGCGTACATCAAAAGTCAGCTTGTTACACAGGTGCGGACCAACACTAGTAAGTTAATAGAGAAATTTCAGAAGTACTAGCCCCCTTACTTTACTATAGTAACCCAAGACCCGTTGGCACTAGATCAATAGATAGAGGGTCTTGAGAAATATTTTACAGTGTTGGGGTGCACAGATGAACAGAAGATAATTTGTGCTAGCTACCAATTGCAGGATGAAGCCTATGCATGGTGGAAAGCCACAAAGCCCATATTAACATCTACTCATCCCAATCCGACTTAGGAGCAGTTTGTTGAGGCTTTCTATAGGAACTACTTCCCAGAGAGTGTGAGGGATAGAAAGGAGGTATAGTTCATGGCTCTAACTCAAGGGCTAAGATCTGTTCTCGAATATCAGCAGAAGTTTTAGGAGCTATACTATTTTGCACCAGAGCAGATGAAATCTAATAAAGCTAAGGGTAAGAAGTTTGAAAAGGGTATAAGGCTGGGGATTGGTACATTATTAGTGGCACACCAATTGCAGACTTATACACAGATGGTTCAAATAGCTAAATTTGTAGAAGACAAACAGAGAGAACATTATCAAGCTTAAGCAATAAAGAGAATAAACACACCATCCGATGGCAGAGATTTCACCAAGGCAATCAGAGGACCCTACACCACTCCAACTGCATCCCAGCTCAGCATACTAGAAGTTGGCCAAATATCAGAACAGCATAGGCCAGCAGTAGTGGCACCTCAATGACTGGGTTCACCTTAGTGTTTTCGATGTAATCAATTTGGGCATATGGCTAGATCATGTCCCCAGAAGAAGCGGTGTTTTGTGTGTAATGAGCTTGGATATATGGGAAAGTATTGCTCTCAAACGATGTCAGAAGACTCATATATAAATCCCTCAACATCAAATACTAGTCATCTAGTTCAGATGCAATAAGGTATCGGAACGCAAGGAGGGGTTTTTGTAAATGACAGCAGAAGGAGCCAAGACTACATCTGAGGTAGTCATAGGTATATTGTTTATACAGATGAAATTTTCATATGTATTGCCAAATACTTGGTACATCCCATTTATTTAACACCCTCATATACATTATTGGAATTTTATGCATAAGCTAAAAAATCGGGCACACAAGTAGATAGTCAGTATCCTACTAGTGGGGATACGAGATTACCATGCTACAGTCACACTGTCACACACCGTTCACACTGAACCGGGCCAATGACCGAGTTAACACTGGTTAACCCACCACAGCATACACACAACTAATATAAACTCATCAGATCAGCGGAAGACTAAGTTTTACCTGTGAATAATCCCATAATACTTGATACCCGGATAGTGATACAATAATTATATACATTTGGGCCCGAAGGCATGATATTTACACAAAAGAATAAAATTCAAATATCAAGTACATAAGGAAATCCACCAAAACAATCAGAGTACACAGCTCGACTCGGTATCAAGGCTAGAGCTCAGCTCGGCATCAAGGTTTGAGCCCAGCTCGACATCACATAGTAGAGCTCAGCTCGGCCTCAGAAGTGGAGCTCAGCACGGCCTCAAAGGTGGAGCTCAGCTCGGCCTCAGAACTGCTGTCCCGCAGCACAGCTCAGCCGTGCTCTAACTCTTCAGGGGTCCACCAGTCCTCTTCAGGAAACTCGACTGTGGGACCCACCCCGTGCTCCTCAGATGTATGACCTGCAAAATCATCTAAAAAGGGGTGTATACGTGGGATGAGCACACTAGCTCAGTAAGTGGTAAGATGGACCACACAGCAATCCACACATCACAACACATCATATGCAATACATGCCATGCTATACATTTTAAATCACATCCACCTAAGCAACATTACTAAGTCCTTGGTTTTAGTGCTACTACAACCACAGTGCGCGTATACTCCGGGTAGGAGCCGTGAACTCCCTCCCGCGATACGCCCATAGGGCTGTCGGAGAAGGCCCACCGTGAGTACTCAGAAAAGTAAAGACAATGCCGTCCACCAGCTCTCAACAGAAATGTAAATGACTGAAAATTAAGGTGCTGACTCCAGTAATTTAAAAGCAGTACGATTGG
Organism: Macadamia integrifolia; assembly: GCF_013358625.1. Taxonomy (NCBI): domain Eukaryota; kingdom Viridiplantae; phylum Streptophyta; class Magnoliopsida; order Proteales; family Proteaceae; genus Macadamia; species Macadamia integrifolia. The sequence goes on along the minus strand of NC_056562.1, from coordinate 9,320,741 downwards.
CCCTCTTGAATGTACCACCGGG
>NC_056562.1:9229542-9319524 GCF_013358625.1 Macadamia integrifolia | reverse complement strand
GAGTCCTGCACCTTCTGCCATATAACGCCTCATACGGGGCCATCCCAATTGTAGCTTGGTAACTGTTATTATATGCAAACTCCATAAGAGGTATATATTCTTCCCAACTGTCACTCATCTCCATTGCACATGCCCTGAGCATGTCTTCTAATATCTGTATGGTTCGCTCCGACTGACCATCCGTCTGTGGGTGAAAAGCCATACTCAAATTCAATTGTGATCCCAAGGCGCTGTAAGCTTTTCCAAAATCTGGAAGTGAACCTTGGGTCCCTATATGAAACAATGCTCACTGGCACTCCATATAAGCGCACTATGTTGTCCATGTATAATTGTGCTAATTTGGCCATGGAGAACTTGGTCTATGATAGGAATAAAATGAGCAGTCTTGGTAAGCCAATCAACGATCACCCATATCGCGTCCATTCCCTTAGGTGTACTTGGTAGTCCGGTGACGAAGTCCATTGTAATCCTTTCCCACTTCCATTCTGGTATTGGGAGTGGCTGAAGAGTACCATAAGGTCAATGCCTCTCAGCTTTTACTTTCTAGCATGTAAGACAAGTCGCCACATACAGAGCTATGGTGACTTTCATGTTTGGCCACCAGTAACTTTGTTTGAGGTCTTTGTACATTTTGGTACTTCCTGGGTGAAGTGAGCACTCGGAGCTGTGTGCTTCTCTCACTATCTTGTCTTGTATATCCAAATCATCGGGTACACACAATCTGTCCCGAAAGATCAATGCCCCATCATTGGCTAAAGCAAAATTTGGGTCGTTCATTATTTGATCTTGAACCTTAACTCTGATCCGCTGTAATTCAGGATCCAAAGGTTGCTTCATTATCACCTCTTGCCTAATTGCCGGATGCACCTGTAGAGCCGTCAAGGATACAGTCAACCATTTAAGGTTTTCCGGTTGAGGTTCAAGCTCTAAGGTTGCCCCTTCATATAAGAGGGTTTCATCCATTAGCATCGCCTCTTGCACGAGTGGTGGGCTGACTGCTAAGTATGAGAGCGACACAGTCTGTGTCTTCCGACTCAATGCATCTGCCACTACATTTGCCTTACCGGGATGATACTGAATATCGCAGTCATAATCCTTCATGAGTTCAAGCCATCTTCTCTGTCTCATGTTCAGATCCTTCTGGGTGAAGAAGTACTTTAGGCTTTTGTGATCGCTGTATATTTCACACTTCTCCCCATACAAATAATGTCACCAAATCTTAAGGGCAAAAATGACTACAACTAGTTCCAAGTCATGAGTGGGGTAATTCTTCTTATACTCCTTTAGTTGTCGGGATGTATACGCTATTACCTTACCGCGTTGCATGAGAACACAACCCAAACCAACTTTGGAAGCATTGGTATAGACTGTCATTCCACCTGTGCCTTCAGGAATAGTCAGCACAGGGGCAGTCACCAACCTTTCTTTCAATTCCTGGAAGCTCTTCTCACATTCCTCTACCCAGTCGAATTTCACACCCTTTTTAGTCACCTTGGTCATTGGCGCTGAGATCCGAGCAAAATTCTCAATGAAGCGCCGGTAGTATCCAGCCAAACCCAAGAAGCTTCTAATTTCGGTAACATTCTTGGGGCTTTCCCATTCCACTACTGCTTTCACCTTAGCAGGATCTACTTCGATTCCGGCTTTAGACACTACGTGCCCCAGGAATCCAACTTGTTCAAGCCAGAATTCACACTTACTGTACTTGGCAAACAACTGTTGATCTCTCAACCTCTGTAACACCATCCTCAAGTGTTGAGTGTGCTCCTCTTTGCTCTTGGAGTAGATCAAGATATCGTCAATAAAAACAATTACCCATTTGTCGAGCACATCCTGAAATACTCGATTCATTAGATCCATGAATGCTGCCGGTGCATTGGCTAACCTGAATGATAACACTAGGAACTCATAGTGACCGTATCGAGTCCTAAATGTTGTTTTGGGTATATCACCGCTCTTTATCTTGAGCTGATAATAGCCGGACCGAAGGTCTATATTTGAAAATACTCTGGCTCCCTGCAACTGATCGAATAAATCATCGATGCGTGGCAATAGATACCGGTTCTTAATGGTTAGCTTATTCAACTCCCGGTAATCTATGCACATACGCAAACTGCCATCTTTCTTCTTAACAAACAACACTGGGGCACCCCAAGGTGAAACACTTGGGCGAATAAACCCCTTTTCCAATAGTTCCTGCAACTGCATCTACAACTCCTTCAATTCAGTTGGTGCCATCCTGTATGGAGCCTTAGATACTGGAGCTGCTCCAGGAGTTAAGTCTATGCAAACTCCAACTCTCTATCAGGTGGTAAATGCATCAGATCATCTGGGAAAACGTCAGGAAACTCTTTAACCACCTTTACCTCTTCTAGAGGTGTAATCCTTGTATCAACATCAAGTACCGATGCCAAGTAACCCTGACATCCACTTTCTAGCAATTTTACCGCTTGAAGAGCAGAGACAAGGACCTTCCTCACCCTTTTCATTGTATTTGCTCGGTATACCAATTCTTTCCCTTCGTCATCTGTCACCCTAATCAGCTTTTCAGCACAAATCACACTAGCTCGATGAGCCGACAACCAATCCATACCCAATATAACATCAAAATTCTGCATATTAAACTTAATGAGTTGTGCATCAAGGTTCTTCCCATTAATCTCCACTGGGCACGGCCCATACACTTCCTTCAACTGTGCAACTTTACCAGTAGGCATACTAACAATCATTCCATGGTCTAGGATCCTGGGTGACATCCCAAGTTTCTCTACAAATCTCTTAGATGCGAATGAATGAGTAGCTCCCGAATCGAATAAAACATAGGCTGGTATGCCTGATATGGGTAGGATACCTAGTATAACAATGCATATAATTTCAGCAAGTCATCAATATTAATCATAATGAATTTCTTAATTTAAAATGTACCTGCAACTACTTCTGTACTGGCCTCAGCTTCCTCAGCTGACAGAGCATACATCCTCCCCTGCGGTTGATTCCCCCGAGCTAAGGGAGGTCGGTACGCAGAGGGCTGACTAGAGGGCAAGGCTGGTCTGGCCCGACAGTCTTTCGCATAATGCCCATATGAATGACAGTTGAAGCAACGAATCTGAGATGTCGGAACTGGAGCGGGGCCCCTCTGCACTTGACCCATTGCAGATGGAGGTCGAGGTGGCCTTAGAGCTGTAGGTGCCACACTAGTGTTCGGGCGAAAAGAGGTGGAACCCGAACCACCAACTGGTCTAGGAGGGTAGCCAGATGGCCTATAGGGCTGCCTATACATAGGCCCAGAACTGTATGATCCGCGGTATGCTTTGGAGGAATTTCCCATATCCAGGAATGGATTTGTTCTCTTCCACAGTCCAGGAGTGAGGGACCGTTCACCCTTTTGCTTATCCTCCATGGTCTTGGCCTTCTACACAATCTGGCCATATTCGGTCAAATCTAAAACCTCAAGTACAGACCCAATAGATGCTTTTAGGCCTTTTAGGAACCTTGCTACCTTCTCTTCAGCTGTCCTCATATGCCTTGGGGCAAAATGGAAAAAACTCTCAAATTGCTGTTGGTACTCAAGGACAGTCTTACCTCCTTGAGCTAAGGCCATGAACTCAGTCTCCTTTCGGTCTCTGAAGCTACGCGGATAATGGTTGTCCAAGAACAACTCCTTGAACTGCTCCCAAGTGGGTTCTGGATGAGCAGCCAACAATATAGGCTTGGAGGCTTGCCACCAAGAATTTGCCTCTTTCTTGAGTTGCAAACCAGCACAAATGAGTTTCTGTGCATCCGTGCACTCAAGCACCTCAAATATCTTCTCTAATTCTTGGATCCATTGATCCAGTTCTAGAGGACCACTCCCCACCTTAGAGAATACAGGTGGTAAGTTCCTCTTGAATGACTCCACTACCCTTGACGTATTACTCGTCCCCGGGAAGTTAGGAGCATAAGCAAGATAGTAGGAGTATGGAGGAGGCATCCCATACTGAGGAACACCGAATGGTGGGATTGGAGGTGTACCCCCCACTTGTGGTCCCGTTCCCAACCCTACAGGCGGGTCCTGTGGAGTGAGTACCCGAGGAGGTTGACCCGATTGAGAAAAATCCAACTGTTGCTTAATAGCAGTCATAAATGCCTGTTGTTGCTGAAGCATTTGTTGCTGAAAAGCCTGCTGTGACTGCTGGATTATAGTAGTAACATCTCCCGGTGTGATAACCGGTGGAGGGTCCTGGAGTGTAGTCATAGGTGGGTCCCCATGTGCCCCACCCTGACCAAGGGTCTCTAGAGGTAGTGGAGGTGAGGTTTGCCCCACAGAGCGGAACCTCCTGGGATTTTGTGGTCAACCGATCGGACGAGGACCCCGCGAGGTACCTCGGGCATTACTATCGGATCTAGTACGTACCATCGTATTCCTGTACCTGGAACATATCACACACCATACTAGTTAAACACCGTAGAATTGATTTTGGCACACAAGTTTATGCCATCACATAAGGTGTTGTAGTGTATGATAGCCTATAAATAACCGCAGCTTAATTCCAAGATACAAGGGCAAAGGCCCCAACAGATATGTCAATGGTCCCACTTGACCATAGCACATTAATCATAGGAATAATAATCAATAATGAGGATCAATGTAATCATGCTAGGAGGAGAGAAGGAAGAAAAAAAAATTCAAAATTTCCAAATTTTCACAACCTGGTGGGCTGCACCGGCGGGTAGGGGCCCACCGGTCGAGCCCGTCGGTCCTAGTGCATCAAACCAGCAAGTGGCACCAGCGGGTAGGGGCCCACCGGTCATACCCGCTGGTCCTGCCCGTGTAAAAACACGAACAGGGCCCTAAGGCCCTGTTCTGTCTTGTCCCTTTCCCCAACTCTTTTCTCTTTCTTCCTCTCTTCCTTGGGCGATCTTGGAGGTCTCCTCGGCGCTTCTACTTGCGAGTCTACTCATCAACTCGGCGCTTTAGAGAAGATTCAACTCTCCCTTTTCCTCAAGTAAGTTTCTTCTTCTCTTTTCTCAGAATTTCCCTTTTGGGGTAAATACATGTGTAGGCTTCACTTTAGGTTGTCTTTCCATAGAATAGCATTTCCATGTGATTGTGATGCTTCTACTGTGGTCGTTTGTAGTTTATAGAAATTATATCTCTTCATTTGGAGAAAACCCCAATTCGTGCCCTAGGTTCCAAATTTTGGGGGTTTCTTAAATTTTTGATCCTTTTCTCCAATTGATGATTCCTTTGTGATGCATTTCACTTGTTTTGTGCTTGATATGCTTTATATTTCATGAATCATCCATTATGCTTGGAATCCCCATGTATTTCCATGAAAATCCCTCTTTTTGTATTGGTTTCTTTGATTTTCATCCCATACTTGTATTCATGGAACTCCATAGTCTATTTGGGTATGTTCTTGCACTTTCATGATCTCGCTACTATGGCATTTTGTCTTAGTCCTATGGTTTCCGGTTGTTCTCCATTATGTTCGAATTTGCGCATTGGAATTAAATCCCCTCGTGTTATTTATGCTCTTTGCTTTTGCTGTCATTTTACTGTTTTGGCATGTTTCTCTGCGTTGTCACCTACCGTGCATCATGTCCATAGGTTCTCTGCTTGTCGTCTTCTCCATTTTGCAAGAATTTGGGTTTTGGGTTTCCCCTTTCTAATGCTGTCATTTTCTTTTCTTTACTTACCCCACTTTTTTTTTTTTTTGCCAGGATGTCATCTCGCACCGGCAAAGGACCATCCTCCTTTGGAGTACGACGTAAGACCACCGCTACTAAGCGGAAGAGTGCGGAGACCAGTTCTTCAGCCCCTCGCACAGGGAGACCCAGAACTGCCCGGTCTGACCCTACAGACTATGATGAGGAGCACTTCCTTAGTGCAGAGGCAGCAGCCAACTGGCCTAACTTCCTTAAGAGGTCAGTGATGATGGAGAAGACCATGGTAGTCGAGGACATCCACAAGGCTCGGCATCAGGAGAGGTTCTTAGCATTGGGTTGGGACTCTATTCTTCACGTAGACCGCCCATGCTACGAGCAGCTAGTCCGTCGGTTCTACTACAACTTGGAGGTGTCATATCCGTACGGGGAGTTTACCATTAGCAGCTTGGTGAAGGGGGTAGACATCCAGCTGACGGTGGGCACCTTGGCCAGCATCCTGGGTATATTGGCTGTTGGACACCGATACTACAGTCCTCCCAGGAGTAAGCCTCTGGGACCGTTCATGAGCCTGGCGACGCCGGACTTCATCTACGAGACCATCTGCGACAGCAGTAACCGCCCGGAGTCCGAGACGTCCTTCTACCCCGAGGTTTGTCTATTTGCCCGGTTGGTCCAATTCAACCTGCTCCCCAGAGGAGGTCATCGGAACCATGTGGGTTTCATGGCGGCCTTCATCGCTTTCTGCATTTACACGGCAGCAGAGGGAGGCGGCGAGCACTTGTGCCTCCCCTACATCATTCTTAGGACGATGGAACACCACACTTCCCACCCTGAGGATGGAGGATTCCCCTATGGTAGGATCCTCACCGGGATCTTCAAGTTCTTCGGGGTGGACCTGAGCGGCGAGGAGGGGGAGGCTCCGGCTGATAGGTTTGATCGGAGTAACCTCCTGAGGATGGGTCTCCATACTCTCATGGATACACCCCCAAGATCAGGAGCTCAGAGAGGTAGGGGTAGGAGGGCTGCCCCTATGGAGGATGTCCCCATGGAGGAGGAGTCCAGTGAGGAGGATGAGGACTACATTCCTCAGGACGAGGAGAATCTGATGGGTGGTGGCATCCCTGAGGAGGCGCCTCAGGAGTCGAGAGGTCCTGGCCCTAGTTCCTCCAGAGCTGCAGCCTCACCATATAGAGCCCCACCACCTGGGAGTGGTGTCTACGACTTTGAGGGCATGATGACCTCCATACGAGCCTTGCAGGATGGCCAGGTTCAGCTACTGAGACGGCTGGACGAGAGTGCCTCCAGGGAGGAACGCATCCTGGAGAGGCAGGCCACCTTAGAGGATTCCTTCCTCAGGCTGGGTCAGGACTTGGACACCACGGCCAACGCTATCTCAGCAGATTTTGGCCAGCTTCGGAGGGAGGTACGGCTAGTGAACGTGAGGTTTGACTATTACGATCACCGCCTCAATGTCAACTCTAGGCCTCCGGCGAACGTGGTGATCATCGATGATGACGATGATGACCAGTGAGGGCCTGGCTCGCCCACACCAGCTGTTTACCTGTTTTCCCTTTTTGTAGACATTGTTGTATATTTCACTTCTTATCATTCCTTGTATTTGCGCTGTAACTGGATTCATTTATGGAATAATATATTCTTGGATAGTGGATTTTGTGGTGAATTCAGATGTGGAATACTTGTGTAGTTTAGTTGTGTATTTTGCTACTTGATCATTGTTATGTCATATTATTTGTTGTTTATCAGGTATTTGTGTGTAAATTTTTTGGAAATCCCATTTTACGCCGTTATGCTGCCGAAATTTCGTCGAAATAGTACTCTATAGGTTATATCACCAACCTAATCCCCTTTTATCTATACTCACGCATGCCATGAATGCAACATATAATGCAACCCCTTTTTATACTTTCTTTCTTTGGCTTTTAATCTTAAAAGTTTTTACATTAACCCAACCCCATTTCCCTATTATAGAGTCTACGAGATTCTAATGGTATGCTGTGAGTGGAGCAGAGCATCACGCTCTGATACCACCATTTGTCACACCTCATTCACACTGAACCAAGCCAGTGACCGAGTTAACACCGGTTAACCCAAACCTGCCAGGATCATCAGATACTGTATTCCACCACAGCATACACACAACTAATATAAACTCATCAGATCAGCGGAAGACTAAGTTTTACCTGTGAATAATCCCATAATACTTGATACCCGAATAGTGATACAATAATTATATACATTTGGGCCCGAAGGCAAGATATTTACACAAAAGAATAAAATTCAAATATCAAGTACATAAGGAAATCCACCAAAACAATCAGAGTACACAGCTCGACTCGGTATCAAGGCTAGAGCTCAGCTCGGCATCAAGGTTTGAGCCCAGCTCGACATCACATAGTAGAGCTCAGCTCGGCCTCAGAAGTGGAGCTCAGCACGGCCTCAAAGGTGGAGCTCAGCTCGGCCTCAGAACTGCTGTCCCGCAGCACAGCTCTCGCATGAGCAGTTAGTGTCGTGCTCTAACTCTTCAGGGGTCCACCAGTCCTCTTCTTTAGGAAACTCGACTGTGGGACCCACCCCGTGCTCCTCAGATGTATGACCTGTAAAATCATCTAAAAAGGGGCGTATACGTGGGATGAGCTCACTAGCTCAGTAAGTAGTAAGATGGACCACACAGCAGTCCACACATCACAACACATCATATACACTACATGCCATGCTATACATTTTAAATCACATCCACCTAAGCAACATTACTAAGTCCTTGGTTTTAGTGCTACTACAACCACAGTGCGCGTATACTCCGGGTACGAGCCTTGAACTTCCTCCCGCGATACGCCCATAGGGCTATCGGAGAAGGCCCACCGTGAGTACTCGGAAAAGTAAAGACAATGTCGTCCACCGACTCTCAACAGAAATGTAAATGACTGAAAATAAAGGTGTTGACTCCAGCAATTTAAAAGCAGTACGATTGGCCCATTTGAATGTGCCACCGGGGTTGCCGACTGTCCTACATGACCCGTCGGGCGTTATGTCTAACCGCCACAGTGACCCGACACCTGCGACCACTGCTTTCCCCCAAATGATAACCCAACACCTTAACCCCTGTTGGGAAGGGTCGTAGCACGGGATTGTGAAAATCCTAATACCGCATGCTCCTATATGACAATAGTACGAATACATAGTGCCTCCGTGTCCCATTCCACTGGCCACCAATGCACTCGTTTTCAAGCCGACTACGGCATCTAGTCTATCAATGCATCATTCACCATGATGTCCACATTCAACATATAAACATCTCATTCAATTGGCATTTAGAAAGTGAACATAGCACATATGCATAACAATGTGAGGAATGACTAATCTACATAGCATATTCATGATGGCATGACTAGACTAGATACGATTAAATGAACGCCAAACAATGCCTTGAAACAAGGCCAAACGTCCTCTCCCCACTTACCTATAGCGTACAAGGATTCCTGTTCGGTACGGGTGAGATCCGGTGCGAATCGGGTAGGATTTGGTGAACCTAACATAATCAAATCCTAACATAATTGAGCGGGGTTAGTACATCACCATTTTAGAATCAAAATTAACACGATCCGATGATAAAATCATGTTTAGAACATCAAAAGAAGGTCATACGTCCGATTTGGGTCCAATCGGACATAAAGATCACCCTCGGGGCCACACGGGTGGGTCAGACAGGTGGGCAGTCTAGCCCACCGGTCCTACCCACCGGTTGGGACCGACAGGTAGGGGCCCGCCGCTATGGCCCTCCGGTTCCACCCGCCGGTTGGGCCAGGGGCCCCTGCTAGGACCGGGGGTAGGATGGCCCGTCGGTTGTGCCCGAAGGCCCCCCTGCCTTCTCAGGTGGGTAGGGGCCCACCGGTTGCACCCACGGGTCTTGGCGGGAAACACCCTATTTCTTCCCAACTTTCTCCATTCTTTGGGAATTCAAATGGGGCTTTTTCCAACCCATTCTTCACACCTTCAAGGTCCTATAGGATGGTTCTAACCTAGATCTAGGTTAGATTCAAGTGATGGGAAACCATCTTACCTTCTTTGCTCAAGAACGACTTCAAACCCTCCAATCACTTCAAACCCACAATGCTTCTTCCACCTTGTCAATACCTCTTCAAATCCTTCAAGATCAACACATAAATCATCTATTAAACCTTAGATTCATCATTTCAAAGGGGATTTACAAGATCTCAAGAAACCATACTCGAATCAAGGGTTTAAAGCTTGGGTATGGTGAATGTTCACAAAACCCAACTTTGCTTACCTCTAACTGTAGATCTAGAGTTGAAGAGCACTCTCCCGGCGCCGGAATGGGAAGATCAAGCTTCGGCGCCGCTGAAATCCCTCTTTTCTTCCTCTTCCTTCTCTTCCCTTCTTCTTCCCTTTCTTTTCTCTCTCCTCTTTACTATCCTCACCAACGTACGGGTGACATAAATGGAAAGAAAAGAAAAACATAAAGCTATATGTATAATTCCTAAATAAGTGAATAGTGCACATGGATGGGTCACTCAAGTGGGTGGGTCCACCCACCTGTCCGCCCACCTGAGGGCCAAAACTTGGGATTTTGACAGGGTTCGGGCCTCAGCACGAACCCCACCCCTGGCATACGATGTAGCATATGTATATACCTTAAAATACGGATATAATACCTGCTTTATCCGTACATGGCCTTATGGTAGGTGCATGTACACGGCTTGGGCACTCCCGTCTCTTCTAGCACTGGCTCGAACTTGTCGGGCCAGCCGGTGTTTAAGGTCACCCGTGCCATCATAGCCCATAAGGAACCCGCTCTAATTTCCTCTGGCTCAGTTCCTGCATGGTTAAACCGGTTCAACCGCGAAATCAGACCGGGTTTAAGAAGCGGGGTATTACACACACACTTGGATATGACTTAATAACTCAATGGAGCAAGTTAGATATGAAGAGATCAATGGTTTTGTTAGACATGGAGTGGCTACCCCGCATATAGAGCTCATGTGTTATTCCATACTTACTACCCAAGAAAGTAAGATGAAGAAGCTAAAAAGGTGGTGTTGTTGGCACCTTAGATAAAGAAGATGTTAAGCAAGGGTTGCGAAGCATCCTTGGACTTCGCAATGCCCTAAACATGAAAGCTACACCACGTGTGAATAGTTTTTAGAAATAAGGATAGAGTGGTGTCAGTATCAGGATATATTAATTCCAATTGACTCTGTATAAATAATATCATACAATGATTCTAGAAATGAAGTAGTTGTCCTTCTTCCCTGTTGGACTAAGTAGTTGTCTCTTTGTATACCTCATAAGACTTGGCTGCTTGAAAAACTTGAGTATAACTTTGAAGGCATTGTGCCACCAACATGGCACCAAGCCCTGGCTTAACCCCTTCTTATATCTCTTGGCCTCAACTCTATATCCTCTCAGAAACAAAAACAGTTTGTCAAAATCTTGTTAGTAGTCCAATACTGACCTTGACCCTTGCTTCAGGTCCATAAACTTTGTATCTTTCCTTTCCTTCACACTATTGGGAAAGTAATTTTTATAGAATGCAACCTCAAAGCTTTCCCAAGTGAGGTTTGGTTATAAAGCTGTCAATATAGGCTTGGTGAATTTCCACCATGAAGTAGCCTAATCCTAGAGTTGATAGTTGGGACATATCAATTTCTGCTCCTTTGTGGTGGTCAACACCTCAAATGCCTTCTCCATCCCATCAACCAATTTAGTAGGTGCCAGGATATCTTGTGCAATATCACTAAAATAGGGAGGTCTAAACTTTTGGAATGTCTCCATCAGTTTCATAGTATCCATAATTAGAGGCAAAGAATTCTGGCTATGTGGTGTCATATGTCCCTGTGGTATTGGTGGATTCAGATGTGGAGCTGAATGTGCATTGGATGTTTCTGGATGCACCGTTGGGTGAACTGGAGGTGCTAAAACTTGATGCATCTGGGAAGGAGCAGTCTATGCAGTAGTAGGCACTTGCTGCACCTATGGGGGATCAGTCTGACCCTCCTGAGCCTAAATCATAGCGTTGATCTATGTATTCAACCTTGTCATGAACTCCATTTGCTGTTGTTGTAACACTTACAACATATTTTTGTGTTGCTATTGTAACCCTTGTATAACATGTTACCCATGATGGAGGTCACATCTTGAGCAGTCAAAACTGGTGGGGTAGGAGGAGCACCAGGCACTATATTATTAGCACTGCTTCTCAATCGGGTTCAGAAGGTGGTGACCGATCAGCAATGGATCTAGTGGCACGGAATTGCCTTTTGAGTAGCAGTCCCAGTTGTGCTCGGGCTTTCTTTGTCGCCATAAAAAATTTTCCTATTTTAAGAAATACAATCAATTTCATCTCACATTGCATCAATTAAATTTAGATTGAGCATGCATGATACCCCATATCAAAATCTACCCGCATGCCTTGGGTGTCTAAACATGGTAGAAACTAAAGGTAGTCGAGCTGCATATTTGGTCAGTAATAGTTACATAGAGAGCACAATAACTGCCTGTGTTCTTGGCCCAAACAACGAAGGAATATGGGCCAAAATGGTGTGTATAAGGTCAGACACATGTATGACCTCTGGCAAAGTGGTTTGGACTGCTAAGCGATAGTTTTTGTTGTCACTGACAGGTCACTTGCCTGACCACTGGTCAGCTAGTGCCACCCATAGGTGGTGCTGTCTGTAGAAAAATTACATTATTACTCTATGGGTCCCACATCCCTTCGAACATATCTGAACCAATCATATAAGTTAAAAGGGCACCCCACACTAGTCATCTGGCACCCAACATGTAGATGATCAAGTTATAACACCCTGAAACTGGAAGCAGCTGAATTCCAAGTGTCAAGGCTTAGTTGACATTGAGGCTAATGGTTGTCCCATTATTTTGGCAGATTCACCAGCCAAGTATGGGGATGAAATGGCCAAAAAGATGTGGAATAAGTCCCACACCTAGTGGACTTAGAAGCTCAAGGGTTTAGGCTCCTGGTGGACCAAAAATATAGTCACCAGCACGTTACCTAGCTGACAACAGGCCAGCCAGTTGCACCTGCCGAAGGGCCTGTCTGTAGAAAAATTAAAATCTTTTATTGTGGGGCCTACATATCTTCGCATATGCTCAGACTATTTACATGTTATGGAAGGTCATATCCTATCGGTCATATAGCACCTAACATGCAAAGGAATGGGTAGGCCCATAAGCCAATATACAGGAATAACCCAGTTCTATTAAAACCAGGGTTCCAGCCAAACATGCCCTTAGGTAGTTGGCTATATATAGTAAACCTACCTCCCCTTTCTCATTTACTACCCTACAGAATCGTGGCCAGAGGAAGGAGAAGGAAGAAGAAGAAGAAATGAAGGGGAAGGAAGAAGAAGGAAGGAAAGGGAAGAGTTGTAGTTGTGCTACTGCTACTAAGGGGTTGCTGCCATGCCATGAAGTTGTTTCTCCCTCTCTCAACATGCTGCCAGAGGAACCAAATGACAACAAAGGTTGCTATCATTGTTGGGAAGGTGCCTAAGAGCTGGACAGTTGTACCAGGAGCACTGTGGTTATACCTGCAAGTCCCAAGAGCTGGGAAGAAGGTGAAATTCCTCAACCAGCCTTGTAAATTTTGAAGGGTAGAATTTGGCCAATAGGTTAGGGTTAGTGTAGAGTTCAATTGGAAGAGGGGAATTAGCTATGGGATCCCAATTCAGCTCCCTACAACTAAAACCATAATTTTAGGACTCGAATTGGGACCTAATTGGCTATACAATTGTCCCATTAACCCTAGACCATAAGGCTTTTGCCAATTAGGAAAAATTGGTTGCAATTGGAAAAAAGTGGGATAGAGACACAAATATCCCCAATTTTGTCCTGGAATGGGCAGAAAATTTAGCTGGGTCACCTGGGTAGGAAAATTGGAAATTAGGACCCAATTGACCCGAATCGACCTTGTGTCCGGTGAATGGAAACAAATTGGAACTGGGCAAGGGTTCCCGTAATTTAATAAATCCAATTAAAGGTGATTGGGTGGTGAATTAGGTGGGATAGGTCTCTATCTACTCAATTGGACAAAAATCCCAATTAATCCCCAGAAAACGCTAGGGAATAAATGAATTGAATTAGGGTTTGGGAGAATTGGACTGTAAATGACCAAATTGACACCTCCCCCATGTTTTGTATTGCATAAGGAATTTGTAGAGTAAAAATTGGAGCCTGAAACCCGAGAATTGGTCTTGACAGATTCTGCCCTTAGAGAGGGCAGAATTCTGCTTTCTGCAGGCCATGTTTGGTAGGTGGCTATAGCCAGCCAGTGGGCACAGCCCATATCTACAGGTTGGGGTCTAGAAGCACTGCTGGGATCCCCGGTGTTGCTATGTAACTTCGACTACCTATGATGTATGAAGTGGACATGTGATAGATTAAATTTTCACAAGAAGGGGGATAACCTAGGAAGGAAGGAATGAGAGGGAGGATGTCTGTATGAGCCCTTGTTGTGTGAGAAATCCCACCCAGTCAATCAGAGGGTTGAGTAAATTACAGACTACCTTAGTTGGGTATCGGGAGACCAAAATAAAATATCTTGGTCCTATTAGATTGATAGAAGACTTGTAGCTATGTGGGTCAGGTCAGTGACCTACATATAAGTCAAGAAGCCAAAGGCAAATTGGGTCAGTTGGCTGGGAAAGATATTGATCTGGGTTCAGTATCTCTCCCCGACAGCTATTTTGGATTCCAATAAAGGAATTCAATAGGGTCTTGGAAATAGAGTTGTCCTTGGACAATAAATAATGGAACTAACTTTAAATATTAAATTGATAAATTAGGAATCAAAGATACTTGACAAGGATACGCCTTGACAGAATCAAATGAAAGGACATATGATTCTGGTATCAAGGTGAGTGGGCGTTTGGTTTATTTTAAGGATTATTTATGTATTTTATCTCTGCGTGCTTTTGTGTATTGTGGTGGAATCCTTGTTTTGGATTTATTTTATATTAAGTTATATATATATATATATTGCACATGTGGTATGGTTTTTCCAAGATTGATGTGATCGAGTTTTTGTGGATGTGTAGATTCATAGTTGAGTGGTAATGATTGTAACATTGTCGGACTGAGGCACAATGTGGCCGATGGAGGATTTTGGTATCATGGGCTTAAAGGTCAGTTTTATAATTATGGCCACCATTGGATGATTAGATGCTATGGATTGCTATGGATGCATGTATTGCATAGTTTAGATCATATCCCAGTGTTATAACCCCTTGCCAATAGGGTAAGGTATTGGCTTGTCTAATCCCACTCAGTGGTAGGTCATGGAGGACTACTACGCCTGGAGAAGTATTATATCCTTAGCGGGCACAGCATGGCATGCCGTACTGTATGCATGACTGTCAAACACCATGGGACACCGATGACACAGTGAAGCTTACCCCTCGTAGATTTATGTTTTTAGATGGTGGAACCAGAGCTGAGGCAAATAGATAATCAACTGTGGTTGTGAGGCCGCGTCTGCGAGACACAGTGAAGAAGACTGGGATTTCCTTCTTTTATTGTATTTAGTATTTTAATGATTGTAAGATGTATCTAATTATGTAAACTATGGGTTGAATTACGTTGGGCATGTATTAATATTTTAACACTGTAGAATTGATCACCATGATTTATAAGAAATTATGGGTTTTATGTGTGCTCTGATTCTTAGTAGACGATCTTGTGGGTTTGTGAGGTAGTAGACCGCATTTGTGATCCTGGTGGTAGTAGGCTGACCGGGTTGAGAATCCAATGTTCTATACCTTGGCCTATATTTGAGGTAGGGTGTGACACAAGTGGACCCACATGCTAGTACTAAGGATTAATTCCATTCCCATAAATGGACCTTAAAAACCAAACAAGCCCTAGTGGCTTATGAATTAGCCACTACAAATATTGTTTTACTCTAATTTCTCACCAAAGGAAATTGTTGGGGGGGGAGAGAAGCAAAAGAAGGGGGCTTGTTGTGTATGCATGTCGCTGCCCATGTTGCCACTGCCTGCTGCTATACATGAGTTATTGCCCTCTTCTTGCTGTAATTTTCTGCTGAGCAAGGCTATGGCTAAAATGATGCGGCTGCTGGTTGCTACTGCACATGCTGCTGCCCCTACAGTTGTTATTGCTGTCCTACTGCTACTACTATCTCCTGTTGTACTCTCCTACTGCTACTACTATCTAATATGGAAAAAGAGGGTGCATACATGGTTAGAAAAAGTTGTAGTTGCTGGTTCTTGCTGCCACTACTACTGGCCAAGTGATGCTAAGCAAAAGAGTTGTTGTCCAAGCATAGAGCTAACCAATCAGGAGACCAGAATTTCTGTCCAAGTTTGGGAATTGCTGTTAGAACCTCCCTACTCCTGTACATACACTGGAAAGGTTGTTTCCTATCATTATTTTGCTATAGAGTAGTTAGATAGGGTAGAAATTAAATTTCAGCAAGGTTTCCCAAGCATGCAAATACCCAGAACAGGGAACCTTGGACTACATGCTTGGGAATTGACTAAAACTCAGTCACAGGGACTGTGTAAATTTTGGTTTTGGTAGCACGTTTAATTTGTGTTGATTGGGTAGGAATTAAATTACTCATGGTCCCTGTAGCCTCTTTTCGTTAAATTAAGGCTGAATTGGTAGGCTAAGTAGCCCAGGGTTTGGGAATTTGATTTTAGGCCTGGGATTTAGGTAATTTTAGTTACAGAGACTAAAATTGGCAATGATAACATGTTTTACAGGTACTAATTAGTGAATATAAGGTCTCATATGGTCCCTGGGGTTCCCTACAACTTATTTGAGAGCTATAGTGTACAGTTGGCCAACCCAAGTCTCGAAATTGGGTTTGCACAAGAGAGGTACATTTAATGATTATTGTTCATATAAATTGAATATGATATGCTTACTGTCAATATTTTTAGGATAGTGTGCATCCGCTTAAGTTGTTCTTCAGTTAACCAAAAACTGAGAATAGGTTATGCAAGCATGGGGGCTTCATTCCCAAATTGGAAATACAGCTGCAGAGACCTTAACGGGTATAGTATGCTATTGTTCATACTATTTTTACCTTATTCAGACCTTAGAAATGGTCTCAGCAGTCAATGATGGTTGGGTTTATAGCTGTCCATATGAGATCCACCTTCCCTAAATTGGAAACCCAACTGTAAGTGCGGGGTTGGTGTTGTGGGCTACTGTCCATCCCTTTAGGACAGTGCATAGGCCTGCAACCATCTCTGTGATCACCCAAAAATGGGTATCAAACCTTATATGAATGGGATTTCCATCCCAAAACTGAGAACCCAATTACAAAGATAAGGCTTATACAATATAATTGCTGAAATTCAGTAAAGTAGGCCAAGTGTAGTTTATGAATTATGATAGACTGGGAATAAACTAATTAGAATTGATTCCTTAGGTTTGGGACACTTCCACCTACATGAAAGGAACCCAGAGGAACCAAGTTGAGTGCTAAAAGGGGCAAGAACACCTCAGGCCAGTGGGCAGTTCAGCAGCTACCAGGAGCTATTGTAACACCTCCACCTGTTGGTTCCTACGGTAGGTTGGTGCCCATGCACTAGACCTGCCAATGGATGTTTTTGCAGAGGGAATGCCCTTTTTCTATTGTCCTTGCCCCACCCACCTGTGGGACGTGTTAGTGGCCAATTAGTTATGTTATGGTTCTATTAGATGGACAGTTGAGCAATGATTGTGTTGGCTATGTTAATAGCCTACATGTGGTTTGTTAGGTCAGATGGACCCGTATAGGTCAATGTATGGGATAGATGCTGACATAGGTTTGTATCCTTCTCAGTGGTTGTGATTGGGTTTCGGTGAAGGAATTCAGCAAAGTTTTGGATTAGAGTTATCATTGAACAAAATATATTAAATCTAATATTAAATAACTAAATCGATATTTAGGAACCTAAGATACTCGGCAAGGATATGCGATACGGGAATTTAACTAAAGACTTCAGATTCGGATATCAAGGTGAATGGGTGATTGTGATTATTTTATAGAGTGTTTCTATCTTTTAATTTGGATGCACATGTGTATTGGATTGTCTCCATGTTATGGATGTCTTTATTATATATCTATTATTTCACATGTGGATTTTGAATATCGTGATTGATGTGACCATGGTTTTGTGGACATGGATTATAATGTAGTGTATGGTTGTAGTTATAGCATTGACGGTCTGAGGCATGGTGTGGCTGAGGCAAAATTTTGGTACCATGGGCCCAGAGGTTAGTATTATGATTATGACCATAGCTCTGACAGTCTAGGGCACATTGTGACCGAAGGAGGATTCTGGTACTGTGGGCCTAGAGGTTAGAGGATGTATACATGTATGGATATATTGGTTGAACTGTATGCATTTAGATTGCATTGGGCTAGGATCATTTCCCAGTGCTATAACCTCTTACATATAGGGATGATGTATTGGTTAATCTCACTCAGTGCTAGGTCTTGAGGGACTACTACACTCAGGTATGACGTACAATATCCAGATGGGCACAGCATGGTACGACGTACTGTACACATGGCTATCGAACAGCATGGGTGACCGATATATAGGATTCTAGGACTATGACTATCAGGAGTTACTATTTTTGTTGGCTGGGGGACTGAGGTTCTTTTCGAGATTGGCTTACTCCTACTTGTAATTAGCTTGTATCCCTAGAGCCTGATGTACTGGAGAGAGGATACCACCTACGTTGCTTATAGCACTTATACCCATAGTTCAAACTTAGTAATTAGAATGAAAATATAATGTGAAAATGGATCATGTGGTTGTGCATTTATGGCATCAAGCTTATGGACTATATTGTGAGCATACATTTGGCATCATGATTGGATGTGTGTACTTGCCTGCTTACTCCTCACCGGGCTAGTGTAGCTCACCCCCGTGGATTTCTCTTTTTAGATGGTGGGACCAGAGCTGAAGTGGACAGGAGTTCAGCAAAGGTTGTGAGGTTGTATTTTCTAGACAGTGTGGATTGGATAGTTGTTCCCATCTTATATGATATGTATGATGTATTATCTATGTAACTGTGGGTTAATTCAAACTGGGTCTGAAATATTGTAATTATCATTAAAGACAAATCACCACTGGTAATATCAAGTTATGATTTTTATATTCGTACTCTGATTATATTAGTGAACTTGTGGCATTGTGAGTTGGTTAACTGATTCTGTGATCCTGGTGGAGGTAGGCTGACTGGGTTCGGGAATCCAGTGTTGTATACCTTAACCTATAAGAGGCAGGGTGTGATAGCATGCACAAGTAAATTTTGACCATTCAAACATGTACACCAGTCACCATTCAGTTTGGGTAGAGAGTACCTCCACAAGTGGATACTCTTGTGTTCATGAATTTTTTTTCCCAATTTTCTTCCTTGTGAAACCCTAATTGGGAAACCCCTGGGAAACCGAAGACAAATTTTTGAATTTCTTCAAAAATTTTGCTTCTAACTGCATGCATTCACTTAGTCTGCATATATCATGCACACGTGTGTATGCATTGTTGGTGTAGGATGTCTTGTATTCTGTCGCAGTTTAATCCAAGGAGTACCGATGCAGGCCCCAACACAATTGAGGTCTTGCTTGTCGGCAAGATTAAATGAATGCAAAATGTGATCCAATTATTATCACACAATTCTAATCATCAAAACTAAGTCAAGATATGGTTTTAGTGCTACTGCAACATATGTGGTATCCGTAATCCCAGAATTCCCATCGGTGACCCAATGATACAAGCTAGTTGCGAGTTAGGAGCATACCAGTCCCTAAATGTGCACTTCGGTTGCCCAATAAGCCCCTATTAATAACCCCTAGTTGCCACAACACCGGAATTACCATTGGCCATGAAGATCATGTCCGTCTCTGACAACAATCACCTCATACAACTGATGTGGTATTCCAGGATTGAATCATCGGACCTACCACAGGTGAGATTAGCCAATACCTTTCCCCCAATTGGCAAGTAGTTGTAGCTCCTGGGACTGTTAGCCTAGCCTAATGCAATCTAGTACATAAATACATCACATCACAATAGTAATGTGGTCATGATTGGAATGCAAGATTATTATCAAACAAGCCTAACATCAAAACTAAGTCTAGATGGAGTCTTAATGATACTACAACATAAGTGGTAGCCCTGGTCCCGAAATGCACCATCAATCACCTAATGATACAAACTAGTTGTGAGTTAGGAGTATACCGGTCCCTACATGTATACTTCGGTACCCGATAAGCCTTTATTAATAACCCTTATAAACCACAAGACTAGAATTACCATCGGCCACAAAGGATTTGTCTCGGCACTGGAAACAACCTCGACCATGTCAGATGGGTGGGATAAGCCAATGTATTTCCCCTATTAGCAAGGGGTTACAGCAATCGGGTTTGTGTTCCTAACCGCAGGCATACTGCATGAGATGAACAATCATAAATCATCCATAACCCATACACGGAAACATGGTGTTGGAAACCACCCTCCACCACCTCGTGCTCCACAACAACATTCACATAGATCCACTCTCAAGGAGATAACAATGTTGAACCACACATACACATGCACACACACACAACATATGCTTTAACTTAAATTGACGTATAACATAGATTTGGACAAACAATATGATCATGCATAAATAAATTAAAAGTAAGCACTCTGTAAAATAAAACACAACACCCACTCACCTCTCGTCTCTACGAGCCATATACTATCGATGACCTCACGTCACGTAGCTTCACTGTTTGATGGTTCTATTCATTGGAAACAAAAGGGGGTTTTAGGTCGAAGCTATGTATGCTTCTAGTTACCTTTTTATGATGTTGATTACACCCCACCACATGGTTTGCCCATGCTAGGTAAGTTGTATATGTTAGGGTTAGTATTCTAGGGTTAGATTCCATGCAAGCAACACATACACACACTAATCATCTTAGGAATGATGTAATTAGCCACATAGGTTACATAGATTTTAGAGTTTTGGTCATTTTCCCTAATTTAGGATTTTGGGTTACTCAATTTGGGAAAAATTGGTCAGGGTTTGCATACATTGGGTCTCTAAACCCAATTATAGTCACCTCATTCCTCTAGTCTAGGTATCTTACATCAATTCTCCAAATTTATAGTTGAATTAAGGTGGTAGGTCATAATTTTCCCAATTTAGGGTTTAGGTTACCCAATTTGTGAAATTCAGTTTGGGGGTTCCGTGGTGTGGGGGTAGCGGCACATCCAAGGGCCCTGCGTCGTCGTATCACTGCTTGGGATGATACGTCAAGGCCTATTTCGTGAATGACTTATTTCCCTCTTTGTTGGGTGATCTTTCTCAATAATAAACTTATGGCCAATACGAGGATTGGGAATCATAATAATTTCGGTGCCACCTAAGGTTAGGGCCTAGGACCCGGGATGTGGGCCCATTTCGAAGGAATGGATCCAAAATTGACTCGGTCTGGTGTCACATCCCAATTCAAGTAATCCCAACTTACCATTAGGAGTACTTGTGGTGTGAGTAAGAAGCTTACTTGTCTTACCAACCTACCAGGAACTCAGATAGTAGTACCTTAACATTCACAATCTCACAATATGAACCAAACCAGTAGCACCAGAATCAGAGTATAATAGCAGAATCACAATTGAAATGGGGAACCATCCAATAAAATTATATATATGTAACCAATTTATTCATTTACAATCATCCATGACTTATAAGTATTAAGCCCAAAAGAATACACATACACAGTTCGGTATCAAAGGATCAAAGATACGTCGAGCATCTCAAGGTGCCGCGTATGCACAGTGGTGACAGGCACAGTCATGATCATAATCTTTGGCTTCTAGCATCCACCAGTCACTTACCCCATAGTAAGGTCCTAAAGAGACTGAGTCACCACCCAACGGCACTACTGTACCTACATCATCATTTAAAAAGTAGCATATATGTGGGGCGAGCTTCCAACTTGTTTAGTGAGGGATCGGGTTCATGCACAATCAAGCACAAACAATCATATATACAATAATTCATGATGACATGGATACAGGAATTAACCACATAGTCCATGATGCGAATGATGCAATCCATTTGATTATTAAACCACCTAACAATACAACTAAGTCTGGTAAATGCTATTACGACACATTAGGTTGTATCCCTGGTCCCAGCATTTGCACATCGATCACCCAGAGATACAAACCCTAGTCATGATTAGGAGCTCGCCGGTCCCAGAATGCGACCATCGATCACCCAGCAAACCCCTGATAATTCCCTCCTGGAAATCACAGTATCAGAATTACAATTGGCCACGCCGGACTAGTTCCCGCTTCCAATAACAATCACATCGTACCACAGGTGTGGCATTCCGAAAAGGTTTGTCGAACATACCAACATTAGGTTATCTAACACCTTACCCCCTATTGGCAAGAGGACGTAGCATGGGGAGCGTAACCTAATCACAAATTTCCTACATGCCTTGCATAATGAATACAATTAGTCTGGACCACGCGACACCGGAATCACCATCGACTACAAAGCAGGTCCATTTCCATGTATAGTCCTGAGGTACACGTTACTGGAATTACCATCGGCTACAAAGTGTAATCCACAACTATATACCTATTCTAGCATACAAGCAGTTAAGTATGGACCACGCAATACCAGAATTACCATCGGCCATGAAGTGTATCCATTTCCAATTGCAGTCCCAAAGTACACAATACGGGAATCACCATCGGCCACAAAGTGTAATCCGTGACTACATCTAATCTAATGCACATAATCAATGCATAAATGCAACATCCACACGGCGATCATGGTACCAGAACCACCTTGGCCACACTGGATCCCGCTACAACATACATCACATATCCATATTCCCATTTCCATAACATAACACATTTCAACATAATATAACATGTTATACAATTCTCATATACATGCGCCAATTTACCAACATTAATAATTCTAACACATGTAAACAATTCTAAAAGTATGAAACACTCTGGAAACGAAAGTCAGTCATCCCTCACCTCGGTTGCTCTTGGTTGGATCCAGTTCCGAGTATGTCAATCGGGTGTCAATTCACGATCGATCTCATTGTATGTGCATGTCTCTATCCTAGGTACATGAGTAATCGAGTGTTAACACGAGTCGCAAACACTGGAGGGGGACCCCACAAGGGCTGCTCTAAGAAGTACAAACACTGTCAATTTTGACAAAATTGGGTAGGTCACCGGAAATATGCCACCGAAAATATCAATCTTGTTTTTGGTGGACCAAACAGGGGGCTCTTAAGGGTCCATAATCCACCGAAAACTGCCCTGGTTATTTTCGGTGGATGCTTCCGGTGGATTCCCATAAATAAACCCATGAATTTGGGGCTTATTGGCTTGGGCCTGATCGTCGGGGTTTATTCCATGGAGTTTATAGAGGGTGTTCCTACCTTCATTTTAAGCTAAATAAATCCCAATTTCATCAGGCCATTTGGGAGATACGACGATCAGAAGATCAAAACCCTATATGGTCATTTCGTCACAAGCGTTGCCGGAGCTCATCCCGCTTGGTTTGAGCTTTGTCAATCACACCGTAGAGGTGAAATGAACATTCCACGAGCTCCAAGTGGTGCCAGGGTCAAGGCTAGCCTCATGCTCAATTGTCCTAGGTTAAAATAAAGAGAGAGAATGTAGTAGGGGAAGTGACACTTACCTCTGGCAAGGATTCCGGTAACTAAGTGGGTAGTCGGGAGCCCAGGTGAGTTATTCTCCCTTCTACCTCTTCTTATCCTTCCTTTCTCTCCTCTTCTTTCTCTCTACCATGTTTTTGACAAGTGAGCGGTGAGAAATGAACTCACCTCTTATATTTATAGTAAGTCATATGACTAGGGTCTGTTTGGTTGGTCCTTGTCCAATCCAAGTAGGTTATTCCGTAATTCGGAACACGCTGGCCCACCTCCTTAGACTCATATGGAGTATAAGTCACGTGGAATGTGTGGGAGAGTACACGGGGTCTTTCGGGGTTGTCCCCAATGCGGGTGGTGGGGTCCACAGGCATTAAAACCCAACCAGCAGCCCAAATGGCCACCAAAAATATGCCACTGGATTCATCCCAAGCCGTTTCCGGTGGTCAAGGCAGTGTTGTGCCTTAAGTGCCTGTTGTCTCCACTTGGCCCTTGCACAAGTGGTTGCCTTAGGTTGTGTACATGGTCTTCCAATAATTTTGATGTGTGCTGGGACTCGGGTGTAGGGTGTTGAGTCACCTACCATCTGGGGTCGGAAGGCTTAAATCCCCTACAGTTGGATTGGCAAGAAATACACGAGCAAGTGGGGTCAGCTCTCCCCCTTTTACAATGAGCTGCCCGAGCCAGTACCCGATGGTACTTTCTACTTTCGGTCCGAGACCTATCACAACAGTTCAAATTAGATCGGGTTAGGGCACGGGTGTAACATCTAGTCCAGAGATTAGGATAAGAGTAAGGTTATGAAGTTAGAAAGGTGTTAAGCATCCATTTCACCCGACTGAAATAGTCTTCCTATTAGATGCATAAATTCAAATGTTCCCCTTATCTAACCTAGCCCACATGTATGTGTAGATATTTAATGTACAACATTATACAGGCACTGTATTGAATAAATGTCTACATTATGCCTACTCTATTAAGAAACTATGCATGTCCTTGACCCCTGTTTAGGGTCAAGAGCGGTGGACCTCGGTTGATGCATTGGTGACTTTGGTATAGACTCCCGATTTAGGTGGGAATGACCTTAGCTGCTTGCTTCTCTTCTTTGGAGAATCTAGGCCTTTGGTGATATATCAAAATTTTGGCATGCTTCTCGAGGACTAAAAATGGAGGAATTTCTCCACCTTTTACTCTTCTCTCTGCATTCTTCTTCCATATCTCTTTTCTTCTTCTCTCCTTCATTCTTTTTCTCTCTTTTTTTCATACGTATCACCCCCTCCTTTAGTGAAAAAGGGACACTATTTATAGGTGTCCATACTCACTTTGGCAGGCCTACCAAAAGTGGTAAAAAAAATTGACAGATACTTTATCCAAAAATGTTAATTTTGCACAAACCCGGATGATATTCTTTCCTAAAAAATCAATTTTCAGTGAAAAATCCACTTTTTTACCACCTTTGGCAAGAAAAATTTGTGGGTCCACCAGAAATTTAGTGGGCCCGCCAATGTGGGAAGAATCTAGGGCATAATATTCTGATCGATCTACATTTTGACTTCCGTTTTCAATTTTGAGAGATCCCATGGTCCGATTTTTGCATGCGATATATCGTCGGAATTGTCTTTCCGAGCATTATCCAATAGTGTTGGTTTCAAGGTCATTTTCTGCTCGTAGAAATAAGAATAGCAAAGTGGTCTTTTGTCCTTTTACGAACTGGGGTATTTTCGACAATCCTTATTCATGTTGTTCCCATACCATCAGAGAGTGTTTAGAATCAATTCATCAATATATAACACATTGGTATTATGTGCCATAAGGTCAGGTTTGAAATTGGCCTTGGGTCAGGTTAGGGTTTGGGCTGGATTAGAGTTTTGGGCTGCACTAGGGTTTTGAGCTGGTTTAGGCCACTGCTGGGTTTAGGGTTGGAGTAGGGTTTTGGGTTGCCTGTGGGGTCTTGAGTTGCTGCTAGTATCTGGATCATCACAAAAGACCTAGATTCCCTTCCAATGTAAAGCACAAGCCTTGATCGTTCCATTAGTGTCATCACTTTCGAGATGGGTGACAAAATTGGGTGTCTACACATGGCTTAGGTCCCTAAACCCAAATATGACCACCTAAATCCCTTAGTCTAGGACTCATTCACTGATTCCCCAACCTGTAGTTGAGTTAGGATGGTAGATCATAGAGGATTTAGTCAATTTCTCAAATCTAAGGTTCAAATAGCTAAATCTAGGGTTGTAATTTGGGGCTTTTTTTATATTGGGTCTCCACACTCAAAGGTGAGTGGTTCAATTAGCTAGATTAGGGCTCCTACATAAAATACCCACTTTAGTTGTAATTCAAGTAGGTATGAGATGGATATTTCGGTTAGGGTTCCCAATTATCTTGGGTGGAGAATGGGGTATGAGAGAGAGAGAGAGAGAGAGAGAGAGAGAGAGAGAGCAAGTATATGATAGAGGTAGGGGGAGAGGGTTTAACTCACCTTAATGTGTAGGTGTGTGGAAATGATCTCCTCCCTCGCTCCAAGGTCCTTCTTCTCCCTTGCTGCCTTCCTTCTTTTCTCCTTCTTCTTTTTCCCTTCTCTGCTTCTCTCGTATTTAGAAATTGTGAAACAAATGAGATAATAGCTCCTTTTATAGAAACTTAATTTTACTAATTCTTATTTGGGGAAATAATGAATTTTACTAATAACTCTTTATATGGTAACTTAAGTTTACTAAGGCTTGTTTGAGAAATAAATGGGTTTTGCTTATAACTCTTTATATGATAAATTAAGTTCACTGAGCCCTGTTTGGGAAATAAATAGGTTTTATCCTATTATTGGGTTAATTCCCCAATTGACACCAATGGACCCACCTTGGGGTGATCTAACCATTTAATCCACCAATTTGTAAGTTGTACCATCCATTGGAGGTGGTCTGAGGTGCATGAGTGCGTGGGTTCGGGTCCTATGACCAAATAACCTATTTTGTCACAATACTCCTACCGGTGTGGGTCAATTATGCCCCACATAGTTGGGACAACTTTACATTGTTGGGCTTGGGGTTTCAAAGACCTATACAAGGGTGTGGACCCGACCTTAGTGTAATTCATTACCTAAGTTTTGGTGAATCCTCTTAAAGGCAAAAGACTTACATTGACTTCTTTGGTGACTTGAAAGCCTTGAAATTCTTAATATATGAGTAGCACTGACATGTGGGATCATTCTTCCCCCTTCGGCAGAAAACTGCTGCCACCCAATAATCACTGGCACTGGTATCCTTTTGTGGTTCATCTACAATAATTCACAGGTCATTTAGGGCTCAGGTATAACACGCTTGACCATGATAAAAAGAGAGCCAAGTCCCTAACTGCTAGATTACCCAAATACTCCCACCAGCTACAAATAGCTTAGCAGGAGTGGGGGGGTGATGAGGCAAAATATGTCCCCTTCCTTAGCATGGCTAAAACGTGTATGCAAACCTGAACAGAAGACTAACCTACCACCTCGATCTCTCCTCAAGCCGACCTTCCTCCTCGGCCTCTCCTTGTGCCAAGCAGCCACCTCGGCCTCTCCTCGTGTCGAGCAGCCACCTCAGCCTCCCTCATGTCGAGCAACCACCTCGGCCTCTCCTCATGCCGAGCAGCCACCTCGACCTCTTCTCGTGTCAAGCAGCCACCTCGGCCTCCCTCGTGCCGAGTAGCCACCTCGTCCTCTCCTCATACTGAGCAGCCACCTCGGCCCCTTCTTATGCCAACCAGTCACCTCGGCTAGGAGTGCACACATCCACTCCTACATTCAAGGGACGTGATCCCTGATCACGGGGGTAGGACTCTATCCACTACACGTCATCAGAGGCGTCCACCCCTCTCATGACTTGCACCTTCGAGATCAATGGGGAATATTCCCAAAATATGCCCTGGAACCCAGAATATTCCCAGAATCACAGTGCCACTCCCCTCAAGGACTCTACGCCTAAACAGGACTCTCCACAAACGCCCTTCCTTCTCTCTCCATCAGCAGCCTATAAATACCAAGATAAGCCTCCATCATGAGGGATCAATCATTTCTTTTACTGGAAAAGCTCTCTTGAGCATCTACTGTGGAAAGATCTGACTTAGGCATCGGAGAGTCCCCTGTCGAGTCAGCCCCGCTCTCCCCTGTCATCTCTTCTGTGCAAGTCGGCTAAAGCACCAAGAACTATAGGGAAGATCATCTGGTCAATTTTTACTGAATCAGATTGGCGCCCCTATGGGAATTAGTTACAAAAAGTCACCTTGGACTAATGCAATTAAGGAGTTAGAAGGTCGTTTCTTCTACGACAACATGAGTAAGATCCACCCGCGAGTTACCACTTGGACGTCTCCATTCAATACCAATGGCAGAGCAGGAGAATGTCCCAGCAGAGACCCCTCCACGAGGATCCTAACAAACCAGGCCTGATGCCCAAGTTACCCAGGGAGAGGGGGATCAGCGCGAGCAAAACCCTCAGCTATCTCGCCATGTCCCATCATCCCGGGTAACTCACCCAAACATGAAAGACCAAATGCAGAGCCTGCAGCTATAGGTGTTAGCGATAAACACACTGGTGTGGAACTTCATACGTCAGTTCAGCTTGGCACTTCAAGCACCATGGACTAGTTCAGCTTAGCCGCCTAGGCCTATTCCGGGCAGACAACTCAACGAGGAATCTCCTAACAACAGTGTCACCCCTCAATCAACAGCAAGGAGGGGGTCGGCCAGAACATTACGCACTGTTCACTCGGTACCACCCCGCTCTCCTACCGAGGGGTGCAAGCAAGGTCCCGTTCCTGCCCAGAATGGGAGAGCTCATCGTTCCACGTGTCACCGGAGCCTAGAGACACATGATGTCCATAGATCCCCACCCCGGGTAGGAAGATGCCAGCTGTGGCCTCAAAGACTCATTAGAGGCGTACGTCCACACAGAGAAGAGTGTGAAAACTCTTAGAGGATAGCTCGACGAGATCAACCCCATGGGGGTCGGGACTCACCCATCAGGCCGACCAGAGGCTCATCACGGCAAGGTCAGGATCGGCCTGGTGGTCACCAAGGCCAAGGAAGAAGCCCCATAAGAGGTGAAAGGGCAAGCCAATCCCCAGATCTCCAAGCTGGGGAGAGAAGGGATGACCTAGAGAGCCGCATCCAGTGCCTCATTGAGCTAGTAGAAGGAATGCGGAGGCAAAGACACCCGACCGACATAACTGTAGCTCTAGCCCATAATGCACTATCCGACGAACTGATAGACGCCAAGCTACCCTCAAATTTGATGATACCCATCTTCAATGGATATGACGACACCGTAGATCCGTATAATCATCTACTGTATTATAGCTCAGCCTTGACGGTTCATGGTAGGTAAGACGTCATTCTCTCGAGCCTTCGTAGCCTTATTAAAAGGAGCAGTGCTGGTATGGATATCGAACATGTGGCCCCGGTCCATCCGTAGCTATAAAGAGCTGACAAGAGCATTCCTCACATGTTTCCAAGCAAGTATGAAGCAGAAGCAAACTAAGCAAAACATGATGAACATGAGGCAGGGAGCAAGAGAGACTATAAGAGAGTTCCTTGCCCGATTCACCAAGGCGACACTGGAGGTAAAAAACCTACTGGAAGGAGTGGCGTATAGCATGCTGTGCAATGGGGTAATGCACCCTGATCTGGTCCAGTCTTTGGCCCTTGACTTGCCAGAAACAATGCCTGAGCTATTAAGATGATGCAATCAATACGCCAACATAGAGGAAGTCCTAGCCGCCAATATACTATGAAGCTTCTCCCAAATATCTAGCTCTTCTAAGGACTCAAAGACCTTAACAACTAAGGCATAAAGACCGAACTCCAGCTCGGCAGCATCTAAGACCAAGCTCAAGCTCGGCACTATCAAGACCAGACCCTAGTTTGGCAACTCAAAGACCTTAACAACTAAGGCATAAATACCGAGCTCCAGCTCGGCAACATTTAAAACCGAGCTCCAGCTCGGTAACATCTAAGACCGAGCTCCAGCTCAGCAACATCTAAGACCAAGCTCAAGCTCAGCACTATCAAGACCAGACCTAGTTTGGTAACTCAAAGACCTTAACAATTAAGGCATAAATGAAATAACCTAGAGGGGGTGAATAGGTTATACTAGTGGAATTTAACTCTTTTTGATAAATAGGTCCCAAGTGTGATTGCAAGTTAAAAACGATGCAGAATAAATAAAATAGGCACAATCACACAACACAAGATTTATAGTGGTTCGACTCAATCTAAGTCTAGTCCACTCCTTACAAGAATCCTCCTGTAAGGTATTCCACTAGTTCTCCCTTTCAGTACGATAGGTAGGGAAGAAAACCTTTACAATCTTTTTCACGGATAAGAGTATCCTTACAAATCTCCTTTACAGGCAGAGATGCACCTTTACAATCTTCTTTGCATGTAGAGATGCACCTTACAATCTCCTTTAAGGTAGAGAGGCACCTTATACTCTTTTAAGGATAAGAGGATCCTTATAATCTTTTAAGGATGAGAGAGTCCTTACACAAGCCTAAGTACAGTCTAGACTTAATGTAAAATAGAAAATGGAGAAGTGGAATAAAAGAGAATTACCTCCGGTGTGGTGCAAATGAAATAGGCAATGATGATAGAATGAATGCACCTTTTGAAGTCTTCTTTATGCTTGTAATGTAAATACCAAGATGTAGATGAAGACTTGTAGATGGTCTTGAGTTCCTCTTGAATGTAAAATGAATAACTTGAACTCAAGAGATGGTGTAGACCAATTCTCACTTCTAATGCTCAAATAATGCTTCTCTAAAGTTGGGATTTATTGTTAATTAATGAGTAGTATTAGAGGTATTTATAGATGAGCTTAGGAGAGCATTTTAGGTAGTAAATCTCACTCAAACGGTCATATTCTGGGTCCACCGGTCAACTGCCATCGGTAGCCGATCGACCGCCAAGAGCCGTTGAGGCAAAATATAGCCGTTGGGGCACTTCTAGGCAGTCACCGGTCGACCGGGACTTTCAGCCGATCGACAGCCTATGGTCTCGGACAGTTCCGGTCGATCGGGGCTTCTAGCCGGTCGACCGCCAACATGACAGACTGTTTTGACAGAATGCTGTCATACTGACCAGTCATTAGTATTTTGACCATAACTTTTCGATCCAATCTCAGAATGACCTAAAATCAATAGTGTTGCAATCGTGACTCGATTTTCTACAACTTATATGAAGGTTTCATCTCCTGATACTGATTCTAAGATTACCTAAAATACCCTTGAGTCAGGTTAATGTGGTTTTCATAGAATTTCACTAGAACACGTTTTTCCTAATATGTTCCTCACCACTTAGAGACTTTTCATACTTGGTCAAGGTATGCTCTATGGTCATTCTAGTATGATGCAATGCACATGCATGAGGTGAGTGCATATATGTATGTGAAAATTACAAATTACATTAAAAGTGACTAATCTATCCTAGTGGTCTTCTTCTTCACTTGAACCTTCCACTCTTTGGCACTTTATCTTCTTTTCTTCTTGTTTGCAATTCCATGTCTTTAAGCTTCATGTCTTGATATCTTGAAGCTTAAATTCTTATGATATCTTCTTCAAGCATTGATGCCAACTTGTTGATACTCTTCATTTGATGACTTCAATTTTCATTTCTTCGTTTCATTCACCAAATTCGATCTTTGATATGAAGTCTCTACAAAACAATACTTAAAGAAAAACTGTGACATACCTTCATATGTTTGTTATCATCAAAACCAACTATAAGAGTGTGGGCATATCCCTAACAATCTCCCCCTTTTTGATGATGACAAACAGATGATTCCCAAATAAAATAAATAATCAATTATCAATAAGTTGGAGAATCATTTAACAATTTCTCCCCCTTTGTCAACAGCAAAAAGTGGGGTATTAAAAATCTTTATATTGTCTTTTTCCTATTGTAACCTTAATAAGGAGTGTGGGCAAAATAGCCCCTTCTAAGGGTATGCTTAAAAAAATAAGCATGTAGTCAAGACTAAAGCATGCTCCCCTTAAGCATATGCATCATGTAAAAATGCATTAAAAAAAACAAGTATCAAGGTGAAGCTCCCCCTAAGAATATGCAATAGATGTCAATGAAACTAACATACATTCAAGCAAGATAGATCATTAAAAATTCTAAGATGGTTGATGATGCCAACCATTGCCAATTTTGACAAACATTCTACTGTTTCAAATATTCCAGCAAATATATCTATCAGAGAACCTTTTGGAGTAGGATATTTCATCCCTTCTCTAATGATACCAAAACAACCATCAATGCATCATCCATCTTTTACTTTGTCTCTTTAAGCCAATAGAATCAAGCATATATTGGTCCCCATAATCTCATGGGTCCATCCATGTTACAATCAAAATATCCCTTCGGTTTCCAAACCCTTTTGGGTGTGTGAGGTCTAAATGGTGTGTATGCCCTTTGTGAATCATATATTTCATAATGTGCAGGTGGCCTATAAAATTTAAAATCTCTTTGAGTCTTATATGGTCTATAAAGTGGATAAGACCTTTGATGTGTTTGTGGCCAATAGGGAGTATGTGGTCTAAAATCCCTTTGAGATTTGAAATTCCTTTGAGGTCTATCATGCCTCTTGGAGGGAGTGTAATAATACGCATAATGGATGTTATTCCTTTTTGGAACTTGCCTTTGGTCATAATGGAGATTTCTTCTCTTTGGAGAAACTACATTTTCTTTTTCTTTCCCTTGAGGTAAGGTTCTACCATCATAGCCAAGTCCTTCTTTGTTTTGAGGACTTTTGCATTGGGATTCTAATAATGTATCCAAAGTCTTTTGACCTTTAGTAAATGTATGAAATATGGTAGTTAACTTTGAGTTATCCTCCTCAAGTTCATACATTTTAGATGTCAAGGATTCTATCCTCTTGTTAAGAGAAAGAACCTCATTTTCCAAATTAGACTTTTCAGTCTCAAGTTTCAAACTTTCTTCATATAAAGCTTCAAAAGCTTGTTGAAGATCATTATCATTAGATTTATTATTTAAAGTATTTAAATAATGAGATTGAGAACTTACCTCTTGTTCTTTGTCTCCATGGGCCATTAAGGCAAGGTTTGTGACTTCATCGGAGTCACTTTCATCTTCATCCGATGAGACTTCTTCATCATTTTCTTCTTCACTTTCTTCATCCAATTCTTTGGATGCTTTGAAAGCAATGAATTTGGGATGTGCTTTCTTGAATTCTTCATAGAGATCCTTTTCATGGATAAGAAGTGAGCCCATTAATTCATATAGACTTATCTCATTCAAGTCTCGGGCTTCATTGATAGCAGTCGTCTTTGGTTTCCACTTGGTAGGTAGTGACCTAAGAATTTTTCTGGCCATCTCAAAGTTGGTGTAAGTCTTACCAAGTCCTTTCAAAGAATTTACAATATTAGTAAATCTAGTAAACATGTCAGAAATATTTTCATATTCATGCATTTGAAATAATTCATATTCTTGTATAAGCATATCTACTTTTCTTTCTCTTACCTCTGTAGTACCTTCATGTGTTACTACAAGTGTGTCCCAGATTTCTTTGGCATTTTCACACATACTTACTCTATTGAATTCTTCCTCATTTAAAGCACATTGGAGGTAGGTGAGAGCCCTAAAATTGTATTGAAGAAGTACTAGATCATCGGCTGTCAATTCTGATTCATCCTTTGGCACCGTCTTTCCATTTACAATTTTGGTGATGACATATGGTCCTCTTTCTATAGTTCTCCAAACAAGAAGATTATATCCACAAATAAAATTCTTAAATCTAAATTTCCAGAAGGAGAATTTTTCTCCATTGAAGTATGGAGGCCTAGATGCATCCATTCCTTCAGGTGGTCGATTAAATGTAATCATGATCTTTGACTCACTTTAAGACAACTTAGTCTTATATATTGAGCTCCCGCTCTGATACCAATTGAAATAACCTAGAGGGGGGTGAATAGGTTATACTAGTGGAATTTAACTCTTTTCGATAAATAGGTCCCAAGTGTGATTGCAAGTTAAAAACGATGCAGAATAAATAAAATAGGCACAATCACACAACACAAGATTTATAGTGGTTCGACTCAATCTGAGTCTAGTCCACTCCTTACAAGAATCCTCCTGTAAGGTATTCCACTAGTTCTCCCTTTCAGTACGATAGGTAGGGAAGAAAACTTTTACAATCTTTTTCACGGATAAGAGTATCCTTACAAATCTCCTTTACAGGCAGAGAGGCACCTTTACAATCTCCTTTGCATGTAGAGATGCACCTTACAATCTCCTTTAAGGTAGAGAGGCACCTTATACTCTTTTAAGGATAAGAGGATCCTTATAATCTTTTAAGGATGAGAGAGTCCTTACACAAGCCTAAGTACAGTCTAGACTTAATGTAAAATAGAAAATGGAGAAGTGGAATAAAAGAGAATTACCTCCGGTGTGGTGCAAATGAAATAGGCAATGATGATAGAATGAATGCACCTTTTGAAGTCTTCTTTATGCTTGTAATGTAAATGCCAAGATGTAGATGAAGACTTGTAGATGGTCTTGAGTTCCTCTTGAATGTAAAATGAATAACTTGAACTCAAGAGATGGTGTAGACCAATTCTCACTTCTAATGCTCAAATAATGCTTCTCTAAAGTTAGGATTTATTGTTAATTAATGAGTAGAATTAGAGGTATTTATAGATGAGCTTAGGAGAGCATTTTAGGTAGTAAATCTCACTCAAACGGTCATATTCTGGGTCCACCGGTCGACCGCCATCGGTAGCCGATCAACCGCCAAGAGCCGTTGAGGCAAAATATAGCCGTTGGGGAACTTCCAAGCAGTCACCGGTCGACCGGGACTTTCAGCCAGTCGACAGCCTATGGTATCGGACAGTTTTGGTCGACCGGGGCTTCTAGCCGGTCGACCGCCAACATGACAGACTGTTTTGACAGAATGATGTCATACTAACCAGTCATTAGTATTTTTACCATAACTTTTCAATCCAATTTTGGAATGACCTAAAATCAGTAGCGTTGCAATCGTGACTCGATTTTCTACAACTTATATGAAGGTTTCATCTCCTGATACTGATTCTAAGATTACCTAAAATACCCTTGAGTCAGGTTAATGTGATTTTCACAGAATTTCACTAGAACACGTTTTTCCTAATATGTTCCTCACCACTTAGAGACTTTTCATACTTGGTCAAGGTATGCTCTATGGTCATTCTAGTATGATGCAATGCACATGCATGAGGTGAGTGCATATATGTATGTGAAAATTACAAATTACATTAAAAGTGACTAATCTATCCTAGTGGTCTTCTTCTTCACTTGAACCTTCCACTCTTTGGCACTTTATCTTCTTTTCTTCTTGTTTGCAATTCCATGTCTTTAAGCTTCATGTCTTGACATCTTGAAGCTTAAATTCTTATGATATCTTCTTCAAGCATTGATGCCAACTTGTTGATACTCTTCATTTGATGACTGCAATCTTCATTTCTTCGTTTCATTCACCAAATTCGATCTTTGATATGAAGTCTCTACAAAACAATACTTAAAGGAAAATTGTGACATACCTTCATATGTTTGTTATCATCAAAACCAACTATAGGAGTGTGGACATATCCCTAACAATAAAGACGAGCTCCAACTCAGTAGCACCTAAGACCGAGCTCAAGCTTGGCACCACCAAGATCGTACCCTAGTTTGGCAACTCAAGGCCTCAACACCTAAGGCATGAACTAACTTCAGCTCGACACCATCAATTCCAAATCTCTATTGGGCATACATCTGCCACGGTCCAGGTCTAGGCATGATGCTTCGTAATACTAAGGCACACAAGACCAAATCAAACTCAATTGAATAATGGAACTACATTACAGGAACTGAAGAGACATAATGAGTGAAGAAAAAGTATTTTCCATTAATGAAGGAGGGGAAAAAAGCCCTCAAAGTACATCGCTCCCAAAGGAGACATCTACATAAAAAATATATATATACAAGGCTAATCTCGGGGGCTAATCCATGGGCCTAGCTCTTCACTTGGCTATCCTTCGAGTCGTGTCACCTCTTCACCAACGTCGATCATGCCGTCGAGCTGCACTAAAGTAGCAGGGGTAGGAACGCGCTACTTATAGTCTGTCAGATTGTAGCCTAGCATCTTACTCAAGATGAACCGGATGGCATCGTTCGAGCCAACCTGAAATGAAGCAATGTTAACGTCAACCAACCACTTCTAACAGGCCTAGGGGTTCAGCCACCTCATTGGCCTCCAGCTCAGCCCAGTGTGGCCTTTCCAGTTGGCCAACCCTAGCTCCGAGCTCCTCCTCCTTCTTACGAGCTCCCTGAGTCTCGGACAACTCATTCTAGAGAGCATCATTCTCCTTCATCAAGTTGCTGTTGGCATTGAGCTGCTTAGCAACCTCCTATTCCAGCTCTCCAGTTATCAACTCGACATCATTGGTGCGGACCTCCTCAAATTGGGCTATTTTCTTCTCAACCTCCAGTTGGCCTGTGATCTTTTGCAGCTCACTATGAAGGCGCTTTGCCTCCTCCTCCACCTTTGAACAACCGATAGCCACGTCCTTGAACCGTTGAGCAGCCTCGACTGAGAAAGTGAAGCAGTGCATTTCACACTGAATAGACAGTGCACATTGTACAAAAGTCGAGATCTAATTAAATGCTCTAGCAGATCGATCCAAACTGCTAGAGTGGGGGGCTGGTGATGAGGAAAAATATGTCCCCTTCCTCAGCACGACTGAAACGTGTATGCAAACCTGAACAGAAGATTGACCTTTCACCTCGATCTCTCCTCAGGCTGACCTTCCTCCTTGGCCTCTCCTTGTGCCAAGCAGCCACCTCGACCTCTCCTCATGTTGAGCAACCACCTTGGCCTCCCTCGTGTCGAGCAGCCACCTCGGTCTCTCCTCATGCCAAGCAGCCACCTCGGCCCCTTCTCATGCCAACAAGTCACCTTGGTTCGGCTGACGTATCACCTCGGTTCGGCACAGTCAAGTAAGGCACCTACAAAAGTGCATACATCCACTCCTACATTAAAGGGACGTGATCCCTGGTCACGAGGCTGGGACTCTATCCACTACACATCATCAGAGGCATCCACCCCTCTCACAACTTGCACCTCCAAGATCAATAGGGAATAGTACCAGAATATGCCCTGGAACCCAGAATATTCCCAGAATCACAGTGCCACTCCCCTCAAGGACTCTACGCCTAAACAAGACTCTCCACAAATGCCCTTCCTTGTCTCTCCATCAGCAGCCTATAAATATTAAGGTAAGCCTCCATCATGAGGGATCAATCACTTCTATTACTAGAAAAGCTCTCTTGAGCATCTGCTGTGGAAAGATCTGACTTAGGCATCGGAGAGTCCCCTATCGGGTCAGCCCGGCTCTCCCCTATCATCTCTTCTGTGTAGGTCAGCTAAAGCACCAGGAACTGCAGGGAAGATCATCCGGTCAATTTTTACCGCATCAGGGGGCAATCTGTTATGGAAAAAACATGCAAGTGCAAGGTCGCACCAAATGAACCGAGCGAGCAGTAGGCCCAGAACATATGAGGCCAGCCAAACGACCTAAGCCTTACATGGTCATCTATCTAGCTAAACACCCAAAGGGACTTTGACAGCCAAATGGCTAAGAAAACGCTAGTGTTGTGAGGACATTGCATGGATGTCCTGCCATATGGTGATCTGAACCACTGAATGAGCCCAACTACACTAGTTCTTTGACCGAACACCAGGGCTAAAGTATGCTCCAGCTGAACAGAAAGCAGCACATACAACCTATCGCTCATAGTAAGTAGCTAGACAATTAGACCACACAACTTAGGTCGTTCGGCCTGAGACTCCAATGATTTTCCTCGCCAAGATATGTCTAAAAGGACTTACCAAGTCTAGCATGTGGATTACAAGATATGAACTAATCCTCATCCAGAAGGGCTTTTGACAAAATTTTGAATCTTCCCTAGAAGGAAGGATATCTCACCATATCCTCCGAGATATGGCGTATACATGGAGTTTCCATAGCTTGGATATCCTCCATATTCACTTTCTCGTTACAACTCCTGATATATTCAAACTCCTACCAACATTAGGAATCTACCAAAGTGAGACTCTTGGCCCATGACCGCTATCTTCATCTATAAATACTCAGGTAAACCTCTTTTCAGGAGACCGGTCTTTTTTCATTCTTATTGGAATCATTTGTAAGCAAAGAGATCTGACTTAGGCATCGGAGAGTTCCCCACCGGATCAGCTCGACACACATAGTAGGGGTGGAAAACCATGATGATTTCGAACAAGGACTGCAAAGCAACAAAACTAAAGCAGCATCACCAAAGAACCCAGAATAGGTCACAGGGCAAAAGAGAGCACAGATCTGCGTCTTGGTAAGTTTGATGCCATTCCAAATGGCGCACGAAGAAAAATGCCAATCGAAATGGCATTATATAGAGGAGCTTTCAGAAAATGCCCTGGATCATAGGGACAACTCGGGAAGGTAGAAGCCAGCGAAGAAAACTATAGGTTGCTTTGCCACCAACCTAGCGAAGCCAATGAAGTCATGTAAGACAAAGAGGACTGCTATCGTAACTGCTTGTCGGTACAACTCTTCCTTTCCACTCATGATATCCGCTCTGAAACAAGCTTGGTGTATGGCGCACTGCAATCAACGGATGTGAGTGAATGCATTGGCCGATTCTCATGCCTAATGTCTAAGCTGGTTTGCAAGCCTTGCAAGTAGCTACTGCTTCATGCGAGGGCTTCGGGACGCTACCTCATTACCCATACTACCATATTGCTAGATCACAAGCTACCTCACTTAACCCATACTACCATACTATTATTTTTATTTTTATTTGTTGATAAATGCCCTCTACTAGGGGTGTCAATTCTAAGCCCGCACCAATAGGTCCGATCGAGCCCGACACATTTATGACCCACCGGATAAGCCCGACACGTCTCTTATCATTTCTCTTATTTACTAAAGATTTGCATCACATATTTATGGGCCTTCAACCCACTTAAGAAAAGAATTTTAGGGTAGACACATTTAAAGCCCGTTTAAACTTAAAAAAGTTTGTAGCCTGGTTAAGGACCGATTAAGGAAGCCCAATTAAAGCCCGACACCGATTGGCCCGATTATAAACCGTACTATGCCCCAAAGCTAGGCCCGTTTACTTAAATGGGCGTTCACGGTGCAAGGCTTTCAAGTGGTAAAGCCCGACCGAGACCGGC
This sequence comes from Macadamia integrifolia, assembly GCF_013358625.1. NCBI lineage: Eukaryota > Viridiplantae > Streptophyta > Magnoliopsida > Proteales > Proteaceae > Macadamia > Macadamia integrifolia. Next base: position 9,280,911 of record NC_056562.1, on the reverse strand, counting down.
CTAGGTCAACCGGTTGACACCCCTACCGACATCACTCTCTTGTGCATGCTTTTCTATGCAGGATGCAGAGACCCCCCCTAAGACGATTTCATGCTGCAACACATGTATATTTACACATACCCTCTACTATTGTTTTTATTTATATTTATTGATAAATGCCCTCTACTAATGTTTGGATGAAGGTATATTTTATGATTTGATCCATATGATCATATTCAATGCCCTTGATTTAATGATACTTATCTAAAGGTTGTTAAAAAAAATGAGTGAACACTTCCTTCGCCATGCGTCGAAGGAAAACTATCTCCTTTGAAAAAGTGAATTAGGAAAAGATTCTTCTCCATAGAACTCATGGACCATAGAGTGATCTTATAGCTGGGATGGCTTCGAGACGTGTGTCCAGATCCTCCTAGCCGTGAGATTACTATCTGGTCCCTAAGCTCTATGGAGAAGAGTGGGATCAAGTGAATTAAAAAGTTCTCCGAGTTTGAAATACATCTTTTGTCAAAAAAATCCTTTTTATTTTCCCGCCACTTGGGAGGGTTTGCTTCGTAGGTAGCGCCATAAATATCATGGCTCTGAGGGGCAAATCCGTCAATGACTAGTGACGATAAAGTGGGCTGCTCCGTCACTACAATTTCTCGGTTAATGCGGCCTGTGTTCTTTCTATGAGTTATTGCAACCTTCCATGCTTAGTCTCCGTTAATGCCTCTGTGTTCATTCTATGAATTATTGTAATCTGTCGTGCTTAGAGTTCCCATGTTTCATTCACAACTTCACTGAATGGTTTGAGAAAACCCTAATTTTCTCAGAAGGTTTTCAATGGAGAAGAAGATGGCTACCAGAAGAGAGCTGTTGGATCGTTGGAGAGACATCCAAGAGGAAGATGAGGCCTCTGGTTTGGATCCGTCCAAGCAACGTCATCTTCTTAAGGCCAAAGAAGAATGGTTTGTCCCGATTTTTAGTTGACTTGGTCAATTTCCTGTTTAATTCGATTTTGTCCTTTTTTTTTCTCTTTTTTCTAAATGACGAAGAAGAAGAAGATTATGCTTTATGATCAATCTCTTTGATTTTGATGCAATGCATTCACCGAATGCAATGCCGGATTTGATCCCTTTCAGTTGATAATTTAAAAAATTTTGAACTTTGGAGGACTTGATTGCTGAGGTGCTCGTGTTTTGTTAATCGCTTTATTGTGGCTGTTACTGCTGTATTATTGTAGGTGATATTGAGAACATTCTTCTTTTTTAGAGGAATGAATAGAGCACGAGTAGAAGATGAAAACTGAGGGAAATGAGTATTCACATTCACTTTATTTATTTATCTTTAGAGAACAAATGTCTTACCAATGCTTTGACTTTTGGATGGGAAACCACTCTGGAAATCATCTTATAAATACAAATCATATGTAGGAGTCGGTAGGAGGACTAAGGTATACAATTTTACGGAGAAGAGTTTGAAGAGTTGAAGACACAATGTTCAAGTGACTAAATTCTTCTATTTGTCTGTGAATTTGAAGATAGATTCATTCTTCTCTATTAAGCACTGCTAATCTATTCAAGTGAATGCATTTTCGGGCGAGACTGAACACCCCTGGGATTTTTTGTCTGTTAGATTTGAAACCGTGTTGAAGGGTGTTTTGTTGATCTTTTGAGAAAGAGAATTGGTTTTGGTTCCAACTTCAATTTAGGTTTGCCCTGTGGTTGTCCAACATCAGCTAGCTATTAACTGAACCAGTGGTGAGGGCTTGTAATGGCGATCCAGAAAAAAACTCTGGGATTTGAATTTTCAATATCTGATCTACTAAAAGTATCTTCCCAAAAAGAAGATAATGACCCATAAATAATATTGGATGAGAAAATTCAGAACTGAAAGATAAAAGAAGAAATTTAATTACTAATGGAACAATGATTGGAATTGAATGTTCTGGTGGGAAGGGCTACTGATGCAGTGCAATATCAACTACATTAGAGAAGGACCCAAACCAAATAGCCCACAACTGCTTTAACAGCCTTTAAACAGCCCCACTCCTTAAGTTTTTTATTTTTATTTTCAGTCTGTTTGGGTCATGTGTGTTACGTAACTTAAGCCCATATCAGGTCCATCTATTGAAGTTATAACTCAAGCCTAAGTTCTGTCCATGTAGCCATCAGGCAGCAGCAGTTAATTAGATCTTTTGACAGATTTGTGGGCCCCTAGAGGAAAGGTGGCGTCGGATAGAGGAGATGCTTCTGAGATATTTTTAAAGTTTTCTATTTATTTACCTTGGTGCAACTGTTAGGTTGCTCCATTGTGACCTTGGTGCAACTGGGGGTAAGGCTGCATACTTTATGACCCTCCCTAGACCCCACAGTGGCGGGAGCCTCGTGCACTGGGTATGCCATTTTTTTTTAGCTATTTAGTTAGTAAGTTAAGTTGATTAGGAGTTTCCATTTTCATGTACTTGCGCTTTCCAAATATTTCCCATGTAATAGTTTCCTTTTTTTTTTTTTTGTTTGTTTTGCTTGGTAGCCAAGCTACTCCCCACGCAAGAGGGAGCTTCTATTCTTGTATTTCCACTGATTATTATAATAAAGACAGGTCTACAGTAGCCCACGGTTTTGGCAAAGAAAGTGTTGTGTCTTCTTCAATGGAGCTCCAGGCCTTGGTGGTGAAGCCTTTGGTCATTCCCCCTTCTTCCCTTCTTCCCTGCTTCTTCTTGTTTTCTTCTTTTTCTCTTTCTTTTATGACTATTCAGCAGTTATTCCAGCAGCTTTCTATCACTATCGTGGCCTCCTATTTTTTTGTGCTCAGTTAATCCCTCAGTATTCCACGTGGATTTCTCTTTATCTCCTATTGTTAAGTACTGTTTCATGTCTGTGATATGGTTATTTGGATGCATATGAGCCCTAACTTCAGTAATTGATTCCTGGGAATCTACCCATCAGATTTGGCTGGGATTTGAGTATGTTATACCCTTCCTTTTCTCCTCCATTTGACTCACACCTGAGCACCATTGCAGAGATGGGTTGAGGGTCATTCAAGTTCTGCCATTGACCCCTCTTCCGTTGAGGCTTTCAATTCCTGCATTGAAGACTCTAGCTTAGATGATCTTCGATGGTCTGGCATCAAGCTTTCTTGGCACAATGAAAGATTTGGATCCAGCCGCATTGCCAGTAAGCTTGATCGAGTCTTGGTCAATGAAGCTTGGCTCTTTTCCTCTCCTTCTTCTCATGCCACCTTTGATCCCCCTAGCATCTTTGACCATAGCCCCATCTCCCTGTATATACACCCCCTCATCTCCTTTGGTCCCAAGCCTTTCAAGTTCTTTGATATGTGGTCCCTCCATTCTGATTTCCTCCCTATTATCAAATCTGCATGGGAGAAGCCTGTCCATTCGTTCTTCTTCCCCCTCATCTCCTTTACTCATAAGCTCATGAATGGAAAACTTACCTTCAAGGTTTTGAACTCCACTTTTGGCATCATTTCTACTAGGGTTACCGCTTGTAGGAAAAAGCTGGAATCTGTCCAAATCTGGCTCCAATCTGATCTTCTCAATTCCTCCCTTGCCCTTGAAGAGAAAGAGACCTCTTTGGATCTTTCTTCCCTCTTGGGTCAGGAACAAAATTTTCTCAAGCGAAAATCCCACATCAAATTGCTTCTTGGAGATTCAAATTCTTCTTATTTTCACAAATCCATGAAAGCCAAGATCAACTCCAACTCCAACTCCAATCCCCAGTTTTGGCTAGAGATGGCTCCACCTTAAGGGACCTGGCTATCATCAAGGTAGAAACTGTGTTCTACTTCATTGATATTCGACTGCCCCCTTTCTTGCCCCACCCCCTCCTCCTTAACAAATTTATTCCCAACCACCTTATCCCCTCCCTTTAGGCTATCTCATCTGACTATGAAATTATGCCGTCGTCCATTCCCACAACTCCAACAAAGCCCTTGGTTTTGACGGCTTCAAAGTGAGATTTTTCCTCTTGTTGGGATATCATTGGTGATGATCTCACCAAAGCCATCAAAAGTTTCTTTTTCAACCCTTCGCAAATCTAAAGAATCAATCACACCTTTCTCTTTCTTATCCCCGAAAGGATGGAGCTTCCTCTATGGCTGGTTTTAGGACAATCTCCTTATGCAATCTCTTGTACAAGTTCATCGCAAAAGTCTTTGCCAATCGCATTCAGGCTGTCATTGATTCCCTTGTCATCGCCTTCACTGCCATTTGGAGTATAGCTAACAACATCATTTTTTTCCATGAGATTGTTTGTGGGTTTGATAGGAAATCTGATTCCCTTGTGACCCTGCTCAAGATCGACATTCACAAGGCTTTTGATTCCATCCGATGGGATTTCATCTCTAGAGTCCTTCTTGCCATATCATTTCCCTCATCCTTTGGATCCATTCTATTTCCTCTCCCAAGTTCTCCGTTCTTGTGAATGGCTCCCCAGCCGGCTGCTTCTCCTCCTCTGTTGGTATCTAGCAGGGTTGTCACCTCTCCCCCTTCCTTTTCTATCTCGCTCTTGAGGTCCTCTCAAGATCCATTCAATCCCATACTGATAACCTCCTTATCTCTCTAATCCCCAAGTGCAAAGCTTCCAAGCTCACCCACCTTGCTTTTTCCGATAGTCTCATGATTTTCTCCAAGGCGGATGAGGTTTCCATTATCTTCATTATGTCCTCCCTTCATCTCTTTGAGTCCCTTTCTGGCCTTTGCATCAATCTGCTAAAATCCCACCTCTTCCTTACTGGTGTCTTTGACAACTCCAAAGCTTGGGTTCTGGAGCTTATTGGTTTCTCTCTTGGCTCTTTGCTCTTTGCCTATCAAATACCTTGGCCTCCCCCTCATCTCCTGCACTCTCACCGCCCATCACTGTGCCCCTATGCTTAGCCAAATCCGCAAGAGGCTCCAGCTTTGGAAAGGGAAACTTTTGTCGTATGTTTGTTGTCTGGTTCTCATCCGATCAATCCACTAATCTTCCTTCTTATATGTACTGGTCGAGATTTTTCCAACTTACCAAATCCATCATCAAATCCATTGAGTCCCTATTCTGTTCATTTCTGTGGAAAGGTTCCGATTTCCCAAATTCCTCCATCCCATCCGTTGGTCCACTTTTTACCTTCCCAAGTTGGAAGGAGGCCTTGGCTTTAGAAGAATCAAGGATGTCAACTCTGCTGCCGTTCTCAAGTTGATCTGGAAGTTGGTATCTAAGCCACCCGGTATTTGGGTCACTTTGGGTCTACTCTACCCTCCTCCGCAAAGACTCTTTGGACTTCCGGCGTCTACCCTAACTCCTCCTAGGTTTGGCGCAAGATCCTTTCAACTAGGCCCCTTGCCTTGACTACTATAAGATCCAGTTGGAACCTCTTTCTAGATTGACAACTGGCAACGAACTGGAGTGCTATCCCTGATTGTAGGCCATAGATCAATCTATTCCCCTAGTCTCCCTGGATCTTCTAATGTCTTCTCAATCATCTCCCATTGCTCTTGGTCCCCGCCTCTTGCTATCCCTTCTCTTGTTGTCATTTGGCAGTTCTTCTGCTCCTCCCTTTCTCCCCTTCCATTGGAGATGCCCGAGACATTCGGGTTGCTTCTCCTCCTCCTTTGCTTGGAACCTTGTTCGTTCGTCTAATCCCTCCGCCTTGTGGCACGAGGTTGTTTGGTTCATAGCTCACATCCCTCGCCGTAGTCTCACTGTCTGGAGAGCCTTCTTCAATTGTCTTCCCACTCAATCCTTCCTTATCTATCGAAATATGCTTGTTAACCCCTACTTGCTGTCTTTTTTGGAATGGTCTGGAAGATAGCAACCATCTTTTCTTTGAGTGCCCCTTCTCTTCCCGCATCTGGAAGTATATCCTTACCAAATGTTGACCTGTTTGGAGAAGGCCCCTCACCCTTTAGAGACAGTGGGTTTGGATTGACTTTTTTGGGGAGATCTATTTGCGACATTGCCGGGAAGTTCGCCTTTGGGGCTGCTATTAGCCATATCTGGATGGAGCGTAACCTTTGTACATGGACCTCCAACTCTAGATCTTTCGGTAAAATTTGGAATGCTATCTACTTTGACTTCTTCTCCTAGCTTGGTTCCCTCCCCCATATCGGTTGTTGATTACCTAAGGAACATGCTTATTGTTGTTTCTTGGGGCTTACCTCTGTCTATTTTGACTTCCCCTGCCCCATAGGGTCCTGTCCCCTTGCCTTATGGCATTGTATATCCCTCCCTCCTTTTCCCCTTTGTATTTAATTTAATTATTCACCCAATAAAATAAAAATAAAAAAGTCTTCCTTTTGTGCTCTCTCTCTCTCTCTCCAACACCCTAAGTTTGTGCTATGGAACATGTTTCAGAGTCAAATATGGCTGGCCATATCAGTATCAGCTGCCACTGTCTGATCTTAGCTCCAGGATGGGCTGATTTGTTATTCATTTTACACTTTGTGAGATTATTATTGTTAGTGTTCCATCGACCACCTCTAGCAGTTTCTGTAGATTGAGACTGGAACACTTATACAAAAGGTGTACCCAGTGCACGAGGCTTCTACTACTGTGGGGTCTGGGAAGGGTCATAATGTAAACAGCCTTACCCTACTTCACGGAGAGGCTGTTTTCCAACTCGAACCAACGACCATTTGGTCGCAATTGAGCAACCTTCACGTTGCAGTGGTTGCAACAAGGTCTGCTCTCTACAGGAAAACCTATAATGAACGATAACAAGTTGTATTTTCTGGAATAGTATATGGACCAGCCACTTTTTCCCCTGGTTGGATTGGTATTGGCTGAGACTGATCTGATCCTTAGTACTGATTTCATGAGTCCGTTCGTGTATGTATTTGTAAAGGAAACAGTACATTGAAAGGGGGTTTGATCAATGTTTCTTTTCCTCCCAAAGAGATGTAATTCTTCCTTGAAATCTACAAACATTAGCACAATTTTGCTTGACTAGTGTTAACATGTTATGGCTTTTGGGCTTCCCCGTGAGGTGGACTATACTTATCTCAGAGGAATAATATATACAAGGAGGTAAACAGGCTTATGCTCGACTAGAGTTGAGTTTTGACGTAAAACTTTTTCTATTTTAATTTTGGTTTCATCTATATGTATAATTGCTCAAATATTTTCATCTGGTATGACTGGCTATTATTCTATCTATTGTTTACACTTTTCATTTGCATAATATATAATCCATATGCTTGTTTTCTATCTTTTTGACTTCATTAGTGTCTGCAGGTTTTCTGATGCTTTCAACCTTTTGATATCTTTATCAAAAGAAAATCATATCTGGTGTGGGTCGTGGGACTTAATGGGACCTCTTCTGGAAACCTTCTACAATTATCCAAAGGATAAATCCAATGATTCTCCTCTCAAGCTTCTATGGTGGAGACTCTCTGAAGAAATGCAGCAATGCATACAATGCATTTGTCAGCATCATCAAGCTCAGGAATTGTATAATGCTGAGTATGAGTCAAGTACCATTAGCCCCCTTCTTAGTGTTCTGCGAAGTCTGGATGAAGATAGGGTGACTCAACACCTTAAAGAGGTTAATGCAAAGGTAGCCAGCGGGGAATATGATCCTGAGCAGCACAATGCTGAAGTTGTCAGCATCATGTATGAGGCATGTGCAGCGGTTTTCTTTTCTTATTTCCTTCTCTTTTCATTTTCTTCTTTCTTTCTTTCTTTCTTCTTTTATTTATTCATTTATTTATTTATTTATTTTTGAGGGGGTGGGAGGGGGGTTCCTAGCTATTGCCCACTAATTTGAACCATGCAAAAATCTTTGAATGAATCTACTTGGTTCTCCTTATCTCCTAATGACATTTTTGTTTCGGATCATATCTGATGAAATTTTTTGTTGTCAAGATGTCATAAACTCTTTTATTTTGTTGCAGTATGTATAAGCACCTTTTGCATGGTATCTTGCTCAGATAATTGTAGATCAAATTCCTTTCTTTTAACTTTAGGCTTGAATTATAATCTGGAGGTTACTTCTTGATGCTGACATTGCTTTTTTCTTCTTCTTCTTCTTGATCGATAACAATGGAAATTTTATTGAGGGAAAAAAAAGAGAGATGAATATGGTACAACAACAAACCAGGGTCCCAATAACTGAAGGGAGGCCCAGGGCAGGAAAAGAAAAGAAAAGGGTGGGGGGTACATTATCGACTGTAAACTCACATATAACCTGTCCCTATTGATCCCTTCCTTGGTTAGCTGGTCAGCCATAGAGTTTGCTGATCTTAGTCTCCCAGAAAGGGAAAAGTTTCCTTAGCAGCTAAGCCCTTGGCTTTCTAATGTAGTACTATATTTGAAAGAATCAAAATAGCAGCCAGTTGACAAGGATCTATACTCAAAGGATAGTTCAGATACAAATAACGAAGACTAGGAGTGAAATAAGACAGCATCTATGAGTGAAATAAGACAGCATCTATGGAGGAAAAACAAAACAGTACCATGAGGGGTAAAACAGTAATTTGACTAATTTCCAGCCCTAAATTAGGGTTTAGAAATTAGGGTGAAATAGTATACTTAATCTCTGATATGGAGTAATGAACTTGATTCAGTAAACAAACATAAAACTGAAACTTTTTGAACACAAACAATAGCTTATTTCAGATCTTGAGCATGGAAGGGCAGAACTGGCGCTATGCAAATATCTCAAGATCCAACCGTCGGAAAGGGCCCTGATTTAAATCGATTTCTAAATTAGGGTTCTTGAATGTTTGATCAAAATCTGAGTTCAAAATGATGGCTGAATTGCTTAATCCAAAAAAACGTGTGACATCCAACCTCTAGAAAACTTGAAGAAGTTCAAAGGAAATCTTAAAGAAAAATACTTGTTAATGGATGAATGATGGCGGAGATAAGAAAAAACAAAAAATAACACCCGGGCTTCGAACTCAAGGTGGTTCGATTGGATCAAACACCAACCTACCTTGATAAAAAACAAGGGGTTCCTTGATCAAACACAAGATTTCTTCAATAAAGGAGTAATGCGAAAGCTTTTCATTCATCAAAATTCGTGTATAATGCTGGACCCTATTACAACCTTATATAGAAAACTCACAAGAAAAAAAAAAAGAAAAATGAAAAAGAAAATCTTAGAAACTAAAAAGGAAGGCCTAATCCAATCCTTAACTAATAAGGTACCCTAAACTAACTAGGAAACTGAAATAAAGAAGGAAACAAACTCAAAACAGGCTGGACTTGTAGAATCCTAATCCAGCCAAAACTAAGACACATGATAATATTCATCCAAAAAAAAAAAAAAAAAAAAAAAGACACATGATAACAATTAAAATAAAGAAACAAAACACATGATAACAATTAAAATAAAGAAACAAAGTCACTTAACTAACTAATAGCGTGTGCCTAGCCTATACCCATATTAAAGGCCCCTTAAAGTGGCCCATTACAAAGAAAACCCATGGAATTAAAGGTCCAATACATATGTAACCCATGCCAACGCTTATTTCTAATAAAATAATCCCAATTCCGTGATGAACCTGCATCACTTTCTTGATGAGATGCATATACTTCTGAGGACCACCAAAAGAATTAGGGGGCCAGAAAATCATTTGGAATCCCTCTCGGTGATGACATCAAACCATCTATTAGATATAGCAAGCAGGAGGCCGTGAATGGCAGCTCCAAGCTCAGCAAAGTCAGAGTCAATTCTTCCAATAGGGCCAGAGAAAACCAATAGGACATAGCCCTTTTTCATTTCTAAATACTTCACCAATGACAAACCCACAATGGCTTGGGGTTCCCCAAAGAGCTCCCGTATTCATTTAGTTCTAGGGAATTGAAAAGGGGGAGGGGTGGGGGGAGGGCTCCAAGAGTGTTGGATAGCATGGCTGTGACTGTTGAGGAAGCCACCACTAACCAATGGCTCAAGGAGGAGTCAGCAGAGATGTCTATGAAAGTCTCTAATGTCACTACCCATCTTGCGGTCCTCAAGATGATGAGATCACAAGTCTCTTTGGTCTATCTAAAATGGTCCAAATGCAAACAAGAAAGAAAAGCACATGTTCAATTTGACTCTCTTAGGCCCTGTTTGTTTAGAGGGGAGTTTGGGGTGGGAATGTCTGACTACTGGGAGTCTGGGTCTCACATGTTGGTGGGGTTAATGGCAGGGAAAGTAAAGTTGAAGGAGAGTTGGACTTTCCCACCCCAACCTTGTTTGGTTACCACATAGCTGTGGGAGAGAGAGAACAGAGGAATGAAGAAAGAGAGTCATTAATTGCAATGACTGCCCACCCCACAAAGTCCCACCTATTTGGTAGGACTTTGGAAGGGGATGGGGTGAAAGCCACATCAGTAGACAGGAAAGCTCATCTCCCAATGTTGTCTAGAGTATTTCTCACCCCATTATATCCAAACACATAACTTTACCATGCTTTTGGGAAAATAAGTACAACTCTCCCGCCCCTTAAATCCCACCCCATCAAAACCCCCCTAAACAAATGGGCCCTTGGGGAATGTAGACGCCTGCCAGGCATCAGATCTTGGATCCCTTGTGGGGAATTCCATGGTTGATCAAAGGAAGCCACAATCTGTACCAATTAAGCGTTAGAAAAAGAAGTGGATAAAAAGCGCTAACAGATAACAGATTCCCCACCTGCCACGCACAGAAGGCAGAACTGTGGAAAGATGAAATTTCTTTCCCCTCTCTGCAATCAGTATTGAAATTTCTTTCCCCTGTCTGCAATCAGTATTGAGCCTTTCATGGGTAACCTCCCAAGCTAGGGCCTTATATTTAGGAGGCCCTTGGATTTTCCACATCAATTTGGTAGGCCAAGTCCTGTTAGGGTGGAGTGGGGGATGTCGGACCTGAAAAGGATGTGGAGAAAAACCATCATTGGTAAGTGTCCAATTGCACGAATCAGGTTCATTGGGAGAAATAGTGACATCACCCAAATAGTTGATCAAATCTGCTGTTATGGGGCTTCAGTCTCTCTTCAAGGCTTTTTAAAACCAAAATTCTTTTGTTTTCCTTTTGACTATGAACTTTCACTGTATTGTACTAGCTCTCTACCTAAAAGGTCAATCTAAATCATGTTTTTTTCATTAACATTGTCTCCTTGGGCGTGTGCTTTTGCTGTTATCAAAATTTAACTTTCTCTTTGCTTCATTCATTTTCCATAAATTATAAATTTATATTATTCGATTGGCACCTTTTCTTAAATATTGTATAATTGATTAAAAAAAAAAAAATTGTCCAGTCACAATTAGTTTCCTTTTAATAACTGTAATAATGTGGTTGTTTGTATCCCAATTGCAGGTGTTGATGTTCCCTGGCCTATTAGATGATGAATCTTTGGTCACTGAATTTCAAACACTAATTGAAGCAATTGACGATTCTCATGAACTGAGTTTGGCTGGACATCAGCAGTATCCGGTAACTGTGTGCTTGGACTGGCTGCCTATGAAATTTTGTACCATTTGTATATTTATTTTCTCCTGCATTACCCACCTTTTGCTCGCCGTAGTTTTCTGAAATGAGTATCTTTTTTTCCAATAGGGTGTTTATGCACTTCTTTTTCTTAAAAGTAGAAGAACTCGTGCTATTGGTTACCGCCTTGCTGGTTACATGGGGAAATTGAGGTATTTACGCTTGTACACTATTCTTGTTGCAATTATTATTAGGAAGACCGAATGCTACCTGCTGGCGCTGGTACATGCCTAGACACAGGGGTGCGGAATGACCATGCTGCCCCCATGCTGAAGATGCTCGCACCAGCCCTCCCATTGGCCCTGCGCACTGGTGTATACCTGTGCCAGCGGGTTGCATTCCCTTGCCATTATTATTATTATTATTGTTGTTGTTGTTGTTGTTTTTTTTTTCTTCTTGGGGTGGGATATACACCAACAGAGGGTATACTAAATGAAAGGGGAAAATACACAGAAACTAAGGACACTAAAGCGCTACCAGAGGCCACCAGAAAAAAACCCCATGCACCCCCCAACCCACCTAGAAAGAAAAAAAAAACACACACACACACACACACCCGCAGAGAAAAAGAACACCCACCCTGAATCAGAATCAAACAGGAGGGAGCCGGCAGCACTCCCACCCACCACCCCAAGCACAGAACCCAGAAAAAAGCAGGAAAAAAATAGTGGAAAACCAAGACTAATATAAACAGACTATGATTTCCATTCACACAGAGAAATTTCTCTGACTGCCTTTCTTGATTTTCAACCTTCTTTTCTCCCAATCACTTCAAACATTTCCTCCTTTGACCCTAAGATATATCAAATTTCAGAATTTCCCTAATACTCCTTGTCTCTTGGATGAACAAACCCAACTTCTTCCCAACCTCCGTAGTATTAGAAATGAAAAGCAATGTTGTAACATATCAAATTTTTATTGAAAAAGAAAGTTATTATTATTATTTGCATATTGATGGTTGTTATAATATGGGTATTTCAGTCCTATGAGGGCATACTTGTAACTTGCACGTATTTCACTTATTATAACAGGATCCAGAAAGTCATTGATAGTTTGGTGAGTCCGAACTAATCTGCTTTCATTGTGGGCAGAAGCATTGCGAACAATATTCTGCTCTGTCACGAGATTGTTCGTGGCTTTGATTGTAAATCCCATTCCTCTGCTGCTCTCCTCAAGATTGACATCCATAAGCTTTTGACACCCTTAACTGGGATTTCATTTCTTCCGTCCTCCTTACCATGTCATTCCCTCCCTTCTTCGTCCATTGGATCCACTCTTGTATTTCCTCCCCCAGATTCTCTGTCCTCGTCAACGGTATCTCTATGGGGTACTTTCATTCTGGGAGAGGTATTCGTCAAGGATGCCCCCTTTTCCCCTTTCTTTTCTCTCTTTCCCTGGAATTCTTGTCCAGATCCATCCAATCGGCCACCGATCTCCACCTTATCTCTCCCATCCCCAAATGCAAGTCCCAGCTCCTCACCCATCTCGCATTTGCGGATGATATCATGATCTTCTCCAAAGTTGACCCTGCCTCCATCTCCACCATCATGGATTCCCTCCATTCTTTTGAAGCCATCTCTGGCCTTTGCATTAACTTGCTCAAATTTAGCCTTTTTCTCTCTGGGGTCTCCCCGGTCACTCAGGCCCTCCTCCTAGGTATCACTAGATTCTCCCATAGCTGTCAAGGCGTCGCCTAGGCGACGACTAGGCATCCAGGCTTTCCTGGGGCCTAGGTGATAGCCGCCTTGTTGCACTGCATGTCGCCTTGTGTTTCGGCAGTTATTTATGCCAAATATCATTCAAGTAAATGTTTTTAATATTTGTTATAACAAATATTAAAAACATTTACTTGAGATATTATTCATAAATAAGCAAATACCCCCTATTTGAATCCAATAAAAATAGTTTAAAAATCAAATTCCAAAAGGATAAAAAGTCAACCCCCCAGTCCAAGGACAAAAACTAGATTTTGGTTATAGGGATGATTTTCAACTTTTAAACGCTAGGGTTTTTCTCAATTATAAAAATTTTATAAATTCTATCATGTTAAAACATTGTTAAAAACCAAAAGTCCGGTAAAATAATATTTTGTTTTGATATTCATAAAATTATTTTCATTCAGGCGAATTTAACAATATTCACGCACTTAAAAATAACTTTGACTGAAGCATAACTTTGTCATTGCAACTCAGATTTAAGTAATCTTAGACTTGTTAGAAAGCTGGTTTTATGTTATAACTAATACAAAAAGTCTCATGTAAAAATAAAATCATTTGACCAGTCAAACTTATTATAGAATAAGAGCATTTCTCTAAATGTTGAATTTTTATAACTTAATATGACTTAATGTTAATTTTTTATGATTTGATGTGGCTAAATGTTGATTTTTAATAACTTACTAAATAATGTTAGAAAATAGGAAAAATAAAATATAACACTTGTTCGCCTTAAGGCGGGTGCCTTCTCGCCTAAGCGCTTAGACAACCCTCCACCGCCTTGGTTCGCCTTGGCGCCGTGACAACTATGGATTCTCCCTTGGCTCCTTGCCTGTCAAATACCTAGGCCTCCCTCTCATCTCTTCCAGGCTCTCCGCCCATCATTGCTCCCCCATGCTTGACCTCCTGAGGAAGAAGCTCCAGCTTTGGAAAGGTAGGCTGCTCTCCTATGCTGGCCGTCTCACCCTCATCCAATCCGTTCTCCAATCCATGTATCTTTATTGGTTGGGAATCTATTCCGTCCCTGCTTCCACTATCAAGTCCAATGAAGGAATCTTCTGCTCCTTTCTCTGGAAAGGCGTTGAAACCTCCATATTCCTTCATCCGCTTTGTTGGGACAAGGTCTGCCTCCCCAAAACTGAAGGGGGACTTGGAATTAGGAAAATAAAAGTGGTCAATTCCGTGGGTATTCTCAAACTCATCTGGAAAATTGCCTCTAAGCAGAAAGGGATTTGGGTAGACTAGGTCCACTCTTATCTCCATAGCCCTCCACCATCTCCCTTGGTTCCTCTGGTTGCTTCTGACATTGGTTGGGCTGTAGTTTTCTCTTTTTGTTTTGTTTTGGCTGATCTGGCTGTAGATTTAGCTTGATTGTATTGGTTGGCCTTGTTGTGGGCTTGCCTTCCCCCCTCTTTCCCCCCTTGTATATTCTTCTCTCTTGGTAATGAATTAAATTATTCATCTAAAAAAAAAATAAAAATAAAGAGGGCTGTCAGAGTAGACAGGCCAATTCATTCCCCATATCAAACATGGTATCGGAGCCAAATGGGTTAAAACTACAAAGTTTGCAAACTTAAGCGTGCTTTATATGGGTTAAAACGGTCTCCTCGTGCTTGGTTTGGGAGATCTCATAAGGCTTTGGTGTCTGTAGACTACACTTAGAGTCATGCTGATCATACATTGTTCATCAAGCGTTCTAGTTCCAAAATTGCCATCCTCATTGTCTATGTGGACGACATTGTTATCACTGGCAATGAAATTGAGGAAATTTCTCATCTCAAAATTTATCTGGGCCAAGAATTTGAAATCAAGGACCTTGGCAAGCTGCACTACTTCCTTGGCATTGAGGTTGCATGCTCCACTTTAGCAAAAAAGGTTGCATGCTCTTCCAATGTTGTTTTCCTATCTCAATGGAAATATACTTTTGACTTGTTATCTGAGGCTGGGATGTTTGGTTGCGAACTAGCAGACACTCCACTAGAGGCCTTCACCTTTCTAGTAAAGATGGTATTCCTGTGGACAAGGGACAATATCAACGATTAGTTGGGAAGTTGATCTATCTATCTTATACTCATCTAGACATTGCCTATGCTCTTAGTCTGGTTAGTCAGTTCATACATGATCCTTACTTTTAGAAACAGTGTATCGTATCCTACGGTATTTGAAATATGCCCAGCGAAAGGGGAATTTTTTTCTTCTCATGGTGATCTACGAGTTGAGGCCTTTACAGATGTTGACTGGGCTGGTTCTCTTGATGATCGGAGGTCTATGACTGGTTATGGCATATTTGTGGGTGGAAATTGAGTCACATGGAAGAGTAAGAAACAAGTTGTTGTTGCTCGATCTAGTTCTGAAGCTGAATTCTGAGCTATGCCTCTAGCAATTGTAGTTGTTGTGGCTCCAGAGTTTGAAAGATTTGGCTCTCCCTGTTCCCTTACCAATGATGCTCTATTGTGATATTAAGCCCGCCATCAGCATTGCACACAATCCAGTTCAGCAGGATCCTGCGAAATGTGTGGAGATTGATCGCCATTTTATTAAAGAGAAGCTAGAACAAGGATTGATCTACATTCCTTTTGTTAAGTCTAGAGAGCAGTTAGTTGGTGTCTTTATTAAATGGTTAGATAGTAAACTTTTTCATCCAATTCTGTCAAAGTTGGGCATGTGTGATATTTATGCACCAACTTGAGGGGGAGTGTTGTAATCTGGGTCAAGGGTATTTATGCGCTATGAGGGCATACGTGTAACCTGTACCTATTTCACTTATTATAAGTAAAGAGGGCTGTTAGTGCAGACATGCCAATTCATTCCCATAATCAAACAATTGTGATGAGGTTTATAATCACCTAAGGATTGAGGTTAGGTAACAAATAAAATCCTGAATTGCAGGGCATAAAACTCAGGTCGTGTACTCAGTTTAGATGAAGGTTTAAGATTTTGGTTTTGACTAGTATTTTGATCTTGGTTGAGACCAAAATATACCACCGAAATCCGAAATGACAATGAAATATGGTCCATATCAGTGAAAAAACCGAAACATAAGTTTTGAACTATGGTTTAGACAGTGAAATAGACCTGCAAAGTTTGATTGGGATCCAATAGACAGAATTCTCAGATATTAATTAGATCTCTAGTACTGGGAGTCAAAAGAGATCTGATAACTGTTGATGCAGAATTCCAGCATAAGAAGAGAAGAAAAGCTTGCGGTTGGTCTTGTTTATCCTTGAACCAGTTTTGTGGTTCATAACCAACCTGTGGTTCAGTTCTGGTTCGTCAAGGTGATCTCAGATCGTGGTTAGTTTTAGAGTCTTTATTTGGTTTATTTTAATACTGTTGAGTTGTGTAGTCAGGCTGGGATATGTCCAGTCCTGTTTTAGTAAATTTCCTTTCATGTAATAGAGTTCTAGTTCTGAGTTGTGACAGGTTGCTCCCAGAGCAGCTGGTCGGTTAGAATAGTTTCCCTTTTTCTGTTTGGGACTTATTTTAATTGTTATTCAAGAGTTTGAGTTAGTTTGGAATTACCTCTTGAATGTAGATTCCAAATGTAGCTCATCTTGATTGGCTTTTGTCCTCAAGATCCTTTGCTTGAATTCTCCAAGTTAAGCTCATAGGTGTTCTTGAGATTCTCTAAGCTTGACCCTCATTGTCTTCACAAAATATCACCCAAAGGGTGTCCAAACATGTGCTTGAAGACTTCTACAAGACTTAAATGATATGCCAATGTATGCAAGAGTCTTATCTAAACTCCCATACACTTCCCTTATTTACAGGAGAAGAATGGGCACAATTCTGTGTCCAGAAGAGCTCCCCAAGGGCCATAAAAAGGTCACAGATATAGCCGTTTTATGGCTGTTGCTACAGTACCAGACTGTCATCTGGCACCCCGCTTGCACGATCCAGTTGCACTGTACCTTCTGACCTTTTCTTGGTATATTGGACATATCTCACTATATATAGCTTGGATTGACTTGATACTTTTTTCTACTGAAACTAGACTCAGAGAGCTCCAATTATCATATTTTAGTTAAAGTCCAATTCTAACTGCATGATCACTTAATTATCACCTTGCAGTAGCGGGATTTTCAGAGACAGGTGCACGCAGATTTAACCAACCGGTCGCTACTGGTGAGCCAGATCATCAGTTGGTGAACTGCCAGTACCTGAGGTGGTTGCTCATGTATGCTCTCCGGAGGTTTGCAGCCGGTTGCTACTGGTGACCTGGTCAAGCGGCTGGTTGCTCCCTTGAGATTTTGGTCAGAAATCAGCCAGTTGCTGATAAGGTCGTGTTATGAACTGTGTATTTTGACAACTCTTTTCCAAATATAATTCTAACATTTTCTAAGTCAATGATACTAGACAAGGCAACCCAAGGCGGTGGAGGTGTGCCTAAGCACTTACGCGACCAAGGTGCCCGCCTATGTGACCAAGGCGCCAAAGTGTTATTTTTTAGTTTTCCTCTTTTCTAACATTATTTATTATGCTACATATACCTTATATCATCAAAAATCAACACTAAGTCACATCAAGTCATAAAAATCAACATTTAGAGAAATGTTCCTGTTCTCTAATAAGTTTGACTATTAAATAATTTATTTTATATGAGACTTTTTGTAATAGGAAGAGCATAAAACCAGCTTTTCAACAAATCCAAGATTGCTTAAATGTGAATTGTATTGACAAAGTTATGTTCTAGTCGAGCTTATTTTAAGGTGCGAGAAGGTTGTTAAAAATCACCTGAATAAAAATAAAGTTAATTACCTGAATGAGAATAAAGTTATGGACATCAGAACAAAAGATTATTTTACCACACTTTTGGTTTTTAGCAATGTTTTACCATGATAATATTTATGAAATTTTCAGATTAGGGAAAACCCTCAACATGTGAAAGTTGAAAATTTCCCCTACAACAAAAAATCTAGTTTATGTTCTTGAACTAGGGAGTTGACTTTTATCCTGTTTGAATTTGATATTTAAACTATTTTATTGGATTCAAATAGGGGGGTGTTTGCTTATTTATGAAGAAATCTGGTTCGATACCATTTCGAGGCACCTTGCACTAGGGCGATAGTCGCCTAGACCTCAAGAAAACCGCCTGGTGCCTAGGTAGCACCATAACAATTATGTTCTAGACTTTTTGGTCAATTTGTTTTTGTTGTAATAATGGGTTTTATGTGTTTTAGGGAAAGTGTCAGTTACCAAACGGATCCTAAGAGGTTTAATGGTCTTTGTAATTTCTAGAACCTTCTCTCCATTGTTATAAATAAAGAGGGCTAGTGTCATATTAGACAAAAGTCATTACCCCATTTAACATGGTATCAGAGCTTTAGGATCTGAAACCTTAAGGGCTCTCCCTCTTCTCCATCTCTTTGCCTCTTTCTCATTTCTCTTTCTCTCCCAGCTCCTCCTTCATCTGCGTCTCCCTCCATCTCTCTTCATCTGCTTCTCTCTCGTGGTGGGAGCTTCTTAAACTACCAAGAGGGTTTCTAGCCTCCAACCCATCCTTCTCCTGGGCTCTCAGACTCTCTTCTACATTGATCTGAGAGAACAAGAACCTTTTTTTCATCACTTTTTTAGGGTTTTCTCCCTGAGAACGTTTTTTCATTGTAGTGATGCTTTTTCCTCGCTCGATGCTCTGATCGTCTTGATGTTTGTTGCGATTGGTACCTCTTATCCTTGTGGTGGTATGTATGGATCACTTTTTCATTTGAGGTCTCTGTTCTAGAGCTATCTCCAAAATCGTTTTCTCAGGGTTTTACCTTTTATCGATTTTTGGGTTTTCTAGCTTTTTTTGGTTAGTTTGGTGCTTTCTCTATCTTTGGTTAGTGTCTTTTCTATTTACATATCCCCCTTGAGTAGCATCCATGTCTACCATCTCATCTTCTTCTACTGGCGGAGACACCACAGCTCTTCCTACCTTTCCTCCTTGTGCTATGAAGTTTGATGGCACAAACTACCTTATCAACCAGTAATGATAATGACAAGTGGGAAACAGCTTTCGTGTGGCTATCTCCTCCTTGACTCTGCTGCGAAGATCTGGAAGTCTGTTCACAATATCTATTCCCAGGCAGGGAATGATGCTCAGGTCTTTGAGCTTCGCCAAAAGGTTCGTGATCTGAGGCAGAGAGGGCTCACTCTCTCACAATACTACTATGAGTTGTGGTCACTATGGACTGAGTTGGATTTCTATGAGGACTATAATCCTTCCACAGCTGAAGATGTCACCAAGTTTCAGAAGCGAGTGACAAAATCAGGGTCTATGACCTTCTGGTAGGTCTGAATGTGGAGTTTGATCAGTTGTGGTCCCAGGTTTTGAGTCGTGACCCCTTTCCTACCTTGGATCAAGCCTATGCTGTGATCCAACTTGAAGACAATCGACGTATCACTATACTTCCAGAGCAAACTGCCACTCCTACTGAGAGATCTGCATTTGTTTTTGGCACTTAGTCCCTTAGTGCAGCCCCACAGTCTGGTGGCTCCAATACTATGACTCCAGTGAAGTGCAATTATTGTGGGAAGGAGCGTCACACAAAAGAGCATTGCTAAAAGCTTCATGGTCGTCCTGCTACATTTAGAAAAGGGTGAGGGAAGGGTCGTGCTGATACTTCTGGGCAGGCCAACCATATTGAGAGCCCTGACTCTGACTCTGACTCTGCTCTTAGCTCCTTTGTAGCCTTGCTATCATTTGACGAGCTTACTGCCCTCCGGCTCCTCTTGACACGTCTAGACTCTCCTGCACCTGCCATTGCGAGCTCTACTCATTCCACCCCTTTTGGGTCAAGTATCTCCTTTTGTGGCCATACTATGTCTATCCCTTCTACCCCTAGGATTATAGACTCTAGGGTTTCTGATCATATGACAGGCCGCTTGTCTCTTTTTTCACAGTACACTACTTGTCCTAGTAATTGTAAGGTCAAATTGGCCAATGGGACTTATATCACTATTCTAGGGAAGGGGCCTGTTGGCTGTACCCCCTCTTTATCCCTTTCTACTGTATTGCATGTTCCTTCTTTTCTCACTAACCTTTTGTCCATTAGTATTCTTACTTCTAGTCTTAATTGCAAAGTCACATTTTTCCCGTCACATTGTGTTTTTTAGGATCTGGTGACAGGGGCAGCGATTGGCTCTCGTAAGGTTGTTAGAATATGTGTATTAGGGGTACATTAGGAATGTTTTATGTTAAGTTGTCCTTACATGTAATTTCGTATTTTTGTTATTTCTCCTTTATCTCCCTAAGGGAGGACTATGTAATTTCCTAAACATATTTGAATCTAATTTGGGTGAGATGAGCACAATGCTCATTCACGATTTTCCTCCTACCGTGTCTTCTCTTCTCTCTTCTTCTCCTCTTCTTCTTCCTTCCTCTCTTCCACTTTCTTCCCTCATCTTCAACCTTGAATACTTCTTATTTCTAACTTGGTATCAAAGCCATACAAAGGTTTGAGAGTCGACTAATCTTTTCTGGTTCCATTCTTAAAGTCTCTCTTGGAACCTTAAAAGAAAGAGGGGTTCATTAGAGACTATACTATGTAAAAAAGTATACAAGAGAGCCTAATGGAGTTGTGAACACAAGTTGAAGACTTGGATGGAGATTTGAAGGCTACAAATACAGATTGGAGCTCACACAGAGAGGAGAAGCCCATTCAGCCATTACCGCCCCTGCCAGTTTCGATTCCTTTTTTCTCTCTCATCCTTGCTTGGTTGGGTGAGTGGGATAGCTTAAAGGAATCGCCCAGGGGTCTAGATTTGACTCCCCAAGCCTTGCTTCCTGATTTTTGTGTGCTGTTGGAGTATTACTCCATTCTCCATTTGCTGCCAGGTATCGCCTGGTTCTGTTTTTTTTTTTTCAGGTTTTATGGTCTGAAATGGATGGTAGATTGTGTTTTCTAGATGTTCTCTCTCCTATGATGCTTGTTTGTGGTTGTTTGATGAAGCTCCATAGTTGAAGTGGTTTTTTATTGGCTTTGCCTCAAGTCTCCATGGTTTACTAGCTTGCCTTTTGTTTTTGGGTTCCAAGAAGAAGACTTTTTTTGGGGCTGGTGTTCCCCTTTGCTTTGGATTTCCCCTTGGAGTGTTGTTTAGGGGCATCTTTACATTGTGTCTGATCTCACGGAACCTTTGGAAGCTACATCGGGTGGGTCGAGTAGCACCAACCCCAGTTCGATTGTATTTGACAATCCTAACACCCAGATTTCTCTTGTGAAGTTGGATAGTACCAACTACTTGGATTGGTCACATTTTGTGAAGCTATCCCTGCGAAGTAGAGGGAAGCTAGGATATATTACTGGGGCTTTCAAGGCTCCTGCTGAAGTAGACCCTGAGTACCAGAAATGGGAAACTGCAAACTCCACTGTGATGACCTGGTTGGTTGCTTTTCTCCATGAAACCTGAGATAGGTAAGAGATTTATTCGGAAGGAAATTGCCAAGGATATTTGGGATAGTGTCTCTAGGACCTATGATAGAGTAGGTGATTCTGTGAAGGTCTACCAACTTCTTCAGCAGGCACTCTCCATGAAGTAGGGGGCTAAGTCCATTTCTGACTACTATAACACTGTTATCGGACTATGGGAGGAGTATGACTATTACCGAGATCTTCATTTGACCAATCCCGATGATGAAGCCAAGGTCTATAGATCTCTTGAAAAAGAGCGCTTTCTGATACTCCTAGGTGAGCTGAATTTAGAATATAAGCAGGTATGGATACAGATTTTGGGCTGGTCACCCCTACCTACACTTGATGAGGTGTGTAGCTACCTCCTGAGTGAGGAAACTAGGAGAGGTGCCATGGATTCTACACCTTCACTTGAGCGCTCTGCTCTTTCCTCCACTTCTCACAAAGAATGGCGTGGAGGCGGCCAAGGTCAAGGGACCTCTCGTGGAGATGACAGGGATAGACAACAATGTGATCATTGTGGGAAACCTGGACATACTCGAGATAGGTGTTGGGTTTTTCATGGCCGTCCTAGTACACGTGGTGGATCTTCTTGCACACGTGGTGGCCGTAGAGGTGGGGTTATAGCCCATGCTACTATGACAGAGACTGATACTAGAGACACCTCCTCACAGGCAGATACCAGCTGTTTCTCTAGGGATGATATTGCAGTGCTTCGCCAGGTCATGTCTCAGCTTGATAGCCCGTCTACCTCACAAGATGCCTCAGCTTCTGCTATGCATATTACCACCACTGCACCTTCCATAACTCCATCGTGGGTCATCGACTCTGGTGCCACTGACCACATGACCGGTATGTCCCATTACTATGACTCCTACTCCATTTGCTCTAGTAAGGATAAGGTCTGAGTAGCTGATGGTACTTTCTCCTCTATCTCTGGTAAAGGCAGTATTCCCAGTACATCTTCCATTTCACTTGCTTTTGTCTTCATGTCCCTAATCTTACCCTGAACCTATTGTCTGTGAGCACTTTAACTAAAACTTTGAATTGTTGTATCACTTTTTTTCCTTCTTATTGCATGTTTCAGGATTTGGGAACGAAGAGGATTATTGGCAATGGACGTGAGGAGGGAGGCCTATACCATCTTGAACCGTAGTTACCTTTTTTGCCTACACCACAGTCTTATGCATATTGCCGTAGTGATGTTAGCTCTATAGACTCTGTGATGCTTTGGCATCAACGTTTGGGACATCCATCTTTTGTTGTTATGAGGAAATAGTTACCTTATTTGTTTACATTTTTTTCTTCTACTCATGTATTTCATTGTGAACCATGTACTTTTGCTAAACATTATCGTTCATCTTATCCCTATCATGTTAATAGACCTGTTGTTCCTTTTCATATTGTGCATACTGATGTTTGGGGACCTTGTCCCACAACCTCCTTGTTTGGCCACCGCTATTTTGTTTCTTTTGTGGATGATTTTTCTCGTTGTACTTGGACTATTCTTATGAAACATATGAGTGATGTTTATGATGCCTTCAAAAACTTCTATCAAATGGTCCATACCCAGTTTGAAACCAGGATCGAAATTGTCCGGTCTGATAAAGGGGGGGGGGAGTACATGTACGGTGGTTTGCAAGACTTTTTTACTGACAATGGTATTATCCACCAGCTTGCTTGTGTTGATACACCCCAACAGAATGGGGTAGATGAGAGGAAAAATCGCCATTTGTTAGAAGTTTGTAGAATTCTATTATTTGGTATGCATGTTCCTAAAACCTTTTGGTCTAAAGCTGTTCTTGTTGCAGCTTTCCTTATTAATCGCATGCCTACCAAGATTCTTAGGTCTCAAAACCCAATTGCACTCCTATCTCCTCAGTCTCCTGCTTTCACTCTTCCCCCAAAGGTGTTTGGTTGCATTTGTTATGTGCATGTTAACAAATCCTCGCGCACCAAACTCGATCCCAAGGCTCTAAAATGCCTCTTCCTTGGGTATTCCTCCACCACTAAAGGCTACAAGTGTTATCACCCATTATCTTGCAAGAGATTTCTTTCCAAAGATGTCACATTTCTTGAGTTTGTCCCCTTACTTTGCACCTCATCAGCATCCTCTTTAGGGGGAGAATGGAAATGAAGGTGAAAAGGCTGCTGATGCCATTCCATTTCTTACTCCATTGCCTCTTACTCCTTTTTCCTTTGATATTGGTAAACCTAAAGAGATAGATGATGTTGCTACTGTGGATGAACCTTGTACTGAGAAGGCACTGGTTATTATGTACACAAGAAGGACAAAGAAGACCTGCCAAGAGTCCTCTTTGAATCCACATCCTGAGCTTCCTCTTCCTCAGTCAGGTAACATCTCCTCTCCTCAATTGGAGGAGCTCCCTATTGCTGTTCGTAAGGGTAAGAGAGCTTGTACTAACCCCATAGCCCAGTTTGTTTCCTATGATACTTTTTCTCCTACAGGTGTTGCCTTTACAGTTGCTCTTTCTTTTGCTTTCATTCCCAAAACTGTTACTGAGGCCATGTCAGACTTTAAGTGGAAACAAGCCATGTCAGAGGAAATGATGGCCCTTGAGAAGAACTGTACCTGGAAACTGGTTGACCTTCCCAAGGGGAGAATCCCAGTTGGATACAGATGGGTCTATATAATCAAGTACCGATCAAATGGTGCTATTGAGAGGTAAAAGGCAATATTGGTGGCCAAAGGGTACAGTCAAGTGTATGGAATTGATAATCAAGATACCTTTGCTCCTGTGGCCAAACATAACTCTATAAGAGTTATTTTATCTGTGGCAGCAAACAGAGATTGGCCCATATATCAGTTAGATGTGAAGAATGCCTTCTTCCATAGAGATTTAGAGGAGGAAGTGTATATGCAGTCTCCTCTTGGCTTTAAGTTTCCAGGAGCCGAGGGGAAGGTGTGTCTCCTAAAGAAGGCACTTTATGGTCTGAAGCAGTCACCAAAGACTTGGTTTGAGAAGTTTAGACAGGCCATTCTAAAAAATGGATACTCCTAGAGTCAAGCAGATCACACATTATTTACTCGGAGAGGTAATGGCACCATCACAACACTGATTGTGTATGTTGATGATATTGTGGTGACTGGAGATGATGATAAGGAGATAACTAGGCTGAAAGCTTATCTAGCTAAATAGTTTGAGATCAAGGATTTAGGACACTTGAAAAATTTCTTGGGTATTGAAGTGTCAAGATCTAAGAAGGGAATAAATGTATACCAGAGGAAATTTTTTCTAGATTTGTTGAAGGAAATAGGAATGCTGGGATGTAAACCAGCAAGTTCTCCTATTGAGCAGAATCACAAGCTAGGAGAAGATTGATGCCCTTCCCTTGTTGATGCAGGGAAATACTAGAGGCTAGTGGGGAAGTTGATTTATCTGTCTCTGACACGCCCAGACATTTCGTATGCAGTGGGAGTAATGAGCCAGTTTATGCATGCACCCAAGAGTGGGCACTTGGATGTTGTGTATCGTATCCTCAGATACTTTAAGTCCTCTCAAGGAAAAGGCCTTTTGTATGCCAGGAACAATCACTTGAGAATTGAAGGCTATTCCGATGCTAATTGGGCGGGCTCCATTTTTGATAGGCGATCCACATCTGGGTATTGCACATTTGTGGGTGGCAACTTGGTTACATGGAGAAGTAAGAAACAACCGGTTGTAGCTAGATCTAGTGCAGAGGCTGAGTACAGAGCAATGGCTCATGCTGTTTGTGAGCTCACTTGGCTGCATCGGTTGGTCCTCGAGTTGGGGTATGACACTGAAGGACCTATGAGACTCTACTGTGACAACAAAGCAACATTAAGCATTGCTCACAACCCAGTGCAGCATGATAGAACAAAGCACATTGAAGTAGACCAGCATTTCATCAAGGAGAAGATTGATTCCGGTAATATTTGCACACCCTTTGTGGGGACGAGTGATCAATTGGCGGATATCTTCACTAAAGGTCTCATTCCTCACCAGTTCAGTACCCTCTTATGCAAGCTTGGAATGCATGACATTTATTCTCCAGCTTGAGTGGGAGTGTTAGAATATGTGTATTAGGGGTACATTAGGAATGTTTATGTTAAGTTGTCCTTATATGTAATTTCTTATTTTTCTTATTTCTCCTTCATCTCCCTAAGGGAGGAATATGTAATTTCCTAAACATATTTGAATCTAATTTGGGTGAGATGAGCACAATGCTCATTCACGATTTTCCTCCTACCGTGTCTTCTCTTCTCTCTCCTTCTCTCCTTCTTCCTTCCTCTCTTCCACTTTCTTCCCTCATCTTCAACCTTGATACTTCTTATTTCTAACTAAGGTATGTAGTGGTCTGTATTTGCTTGATGATGACTTGGCGTTGGTCTCTGGTCAGGCTCTTCAGACATCTTCTTCGTCACCTCCCATCTCTGAGTTACTGCAGTGGTGTCGTCGGTTGGGACATCCCCCTTTGGGAACTTTAGCTAGAGTTTTTCCTTTAAAAATTGTAATTCGAGTCAGTTTTTTTTGTGAGGCATGTGTTTTGACCAAACAAACTCGAATCACTTATTCTGTTTCTGGAAATAAAAGTCACTCCTTTTTTATTAATGCATTTTGATATTTGGGGTGCATCCCGCTATGTGTCTGTCAATGGTTATCGGTGGTTTGTCTCTTTTATTGATTGTCATTCTCGGACTACTTAGGTTTATATGATTGCGAACCAAGGGTGAGACCTTCTGTTGCTTTCAGCAGTTTCACTGCATGGTTTAGACTTAGTTCGGTGCTACCATTACGATCCTTCGAAGTGACAATAGCCAGGAATACTTTGAAGGGTCCTTTCAAGCTTACCTTTCCGACTATAGAATGATTCATCAAACTAGTTATGTGGATACTCTGGCTCAAAATGGGGTTGCTAAGCGGAAGAATCACCACCTTTGTGAGGTCGCATGCTCTCTTATGTTTGAGATGCATGTTCCTCCCCAGTACTGGAATGACGCAATTCTCACTGCTGCCTTTCTTTTCAATGGAATGCCCTCTCGGGTC
This sequence comes from Macadamia integrifolia, assembly GCF_013358625.1. Lineage (NCBI taxonomy): Eukaryota > Viridiplantae > Streptophyta > Magnoliopsida > Proteales > Proteaceae > Macadamia > Macadamia integrifolia. The sequence goes on along the minus strand of NC_056562.1, from coordinate 9,254,346 downwards.
CATGCCTTCCGCTCCCTTTTGGATCTTCTCCAAGGTTCTGCTGGTTTTCCTATTCCTCTTAAGGTATTCGGTAGTGTTTTCTATGTTCGCGATCATCATCCTTATGGAAAGTTTGATCCTTGTGGTCTCCGATGCATTTTTCTGGGGTATGCTCCTACTCAGAAAGGCTATCAGTGTTTTCATCCTCCTACTCGACATTAGTTTGTGACTATGGATGTTGTCTTTCACGAATCTGGGTCATACTACACTGTGACACCTCTTCAGGGGGAGTACCTTTCCGTTGTGGAAGATGTGCCACCGTCTCTTGAAATTGCTATCCCTGTTAGTATCCCGTTTCAGGGGGAGAGTGACACTCTTACTTCTCCCACTGCACCTCGGCCAGAGATACGTGTGTATAGTCGTACAGAGTAGACTCAGACCACTATACATCCATCATCTACCCTACCATTGCTAGTCGTCTCCTCTTGAGCCTGATCTTGTCCCCTTGGACCATAGTAATTCTCCTCCTGTTGATTAGTCTCTTGAGTTGCCTATTGCTGTTCGTTAAGGCATTAGGTCTTGTACTTTACATCCTATTGCTAAAATTGTTTCTTATGACTCACTCTCTCCTTCCTACTATAGTTTTATGTCTTTTCTTTCCTTTGTGTCCATTCCTTATACCTGGCAGGAAGCGAGTGCAGACTCACAATGGTAGGCAGGTATGGTTGAAGAGATGCAGGCTCTGAAGAAGAATGACACATGGGATCTGGTGTCTTTCCTCACAAAAGAAGACAGTTGGGTGCAAATATGTCTTCAAAGTAAGACAGAAGGCTGATGGTACAATAGATTGGTACAAGGCCAGATTTGTTGCCAAAGGCTTCACATAGACTTATGGGATTGACTACCAGGAGACTTTTGCTCCAGTTGCTAAGATTAACACAATTCGTGTTATCTTGGCTTGTGCCGCCAACTTAGATTGGGATCTCTAGCAATTAGTTGTGAAGAATGCCTTCCTTTATGGGGAACTTGAGGAGGAAGTGTATATGGACATTCCTCCTGGGTTCACTTGCTCCAAAACCCAAGTGAAGTTATGCAAGTTGAAGCGTACTCTATATGGGCTAAAGCAATCCCCTCGTGCTTGGTTCGGACATTTCTATAAGGCTATGGTTGCTATAGGTTTCTCTCAAAGCAATGCCGACCACACTCTGTTCATCAAGAGATCTAGTCGGAAGATTACTATCCTAATAGTTTGTGTAGATGATATTGTTATTACTGGTGATGATCTGGCAAAAATCTCTCGCCTCAAGAGATCCTTGAGTGAGGAATTCAAGATCAAGGACCTAGGACAACTTCGTTACTTCCTCGGCATTGAAGTTTTCAGGTCTTCTCGTGGGATCTACTTGTCTCGGTGGAAGTATGTGCTTGATCTTCTCTCTGAGACAGGCATGTTAGGGTGTAAGCCGGTAGACACTCCTATTGAAGCTAATGGTCACCCGAGTAGCAAGGAAGGTGATCCTGTCGATAACGGGAGATATCAGAGATTAGTGGGGTGGTTGATCTATCTCTCTCATACACGCCCTGACATTGCATTTACCGTCAGCCTGGTTAGTCAGTACATGCATGATCCCTATTCGACTCATATGGAAGTTGTGCTTCGTATTCTCTAGTACTTGAAATCTGCCCCAGGACGTGGCATCCTTTTTTCTCCTTATGATTACCTTAGGGTGGAGGCCTTCATAGATGTGGATTGGGCAGGTTCCCTTGATGACCGTAGGTCTATTATTGGTTATTGGACCTTTGTTGGTGGTACCCTTGTTGCATGGCATAGCAAGAAGCAAACCGTGGTTGTTCGTTCAAGTGCTGAAGCAAAGTTCCGTGCTATGGCACACGCCATTTGTAAGCTCCTATAGCTTCATGGTTTTCTCATTGATTTGGCTGTTCCTGCTACCCTTCCTTTGAAGCTCTTTTGTGACAACAAATCTGCCATTAGCATTGTTGACAACCTTGTCTAGCATGATCGAACCAAGCATGTGGAGATCGATCGACACTTCATAAAAAAGAAGCTAGATATGGGCCTTAACACTGTGCCTTTTGTTCCCAGTAATGAACAACTGACTGATGTATTTACTAAAAGTCTTAGTAGTAAGATGTTTCATCCTATTATCTACAAGTTGGGCATATGTGATATCTATGCACCAACTTGAGGGGGAGTGTTGTAATAATGGGTTTTAGGGAAAGTGTTAGTTACCAAACGGACCTTAAGGGGTTTAATGGTCTTTGTCATTATTTAGAACCTTCTCTCCATTGTTATAAATAAAGAGGGTTAGTGTCATATTAGACAAAAGTCATTACTCCATTCAACATTTAGTATACCAATATGCTCATAATGCATCCCTATGGCAACGACAAGTCGCCCAAACTAAGGTTAAACCATTTATTCATGTTTGGGTACATGGAGGCTATGTCCTTAGGGTTTAGGGTCTATGAGAGTCACATTATATGTATACTTAGGATTACGAGAATAAAAGCAAGGTACAAAGTACGAAATCCTAGTACATGAGATGACATTTAGTGGAGTCCTTGTTGAGAAGTCCTTTGATGTTCTTGACCCACTTGTGTTGGTCTTACGCAATGCTCTAGCTACCAAAATAATTTGTCAATTGTTTCCGATTGTGGACTTATATAAGTGATGAACATTTCTCTCTTATACAGGCAGATTGGTCCTCGTCAAATCTGTTCTCCAATCCATGTACTTGTACTGGTCAGGGATCTTCGTTCTCCTTGAATCCACCATCAAATCTTCCGAGTCTCTCATTCGCTCCTTCTTTTGGAAAGGTTTTGACTCAGCCTAATTCCTCCATCCTATTAGTTGGGACAAAGTCTGCCAGCCTTATTTTGAGGGAGGCTTCGGAATTAGAAGAATCAGAGATGTCAACAAGGTGGGCATTCTCAAGCTCATTTGGAAGATTGCTTCCAAACATAACAATATTTGGGTTGATTGGGTCTCCTCCCACCTTCTTGGAAATGATACTTTTGGTCTGTCTCCCTCCCTTTTGACTCCTCTTGGATCTGGCGCAATATTCTGTCCCTTGGAACTTTGGCCTTGTTTGCGATTTCCTGTCCAATCGGTGACGGCACCCTCTCCTCCCTCTAGCTTGACTCCTGCATCCTTCTGGTATCCTCCTTGCCCAGGTTACCCCCAGAGTCATCTACTCCCTTGGCCTTGATAGATTAGCCAAAGTGTCTTCCATCATCTTTCAAGGATCTTGGTCACCACCAGCCTCTCCCCCTCAGCTGGCTGACCTTTGGTCCTCCCTCCCTCCCTCCCTCCCTCCTATTCCTCCTTGTCATCGAGGAAGGCATGGCAAAATCATTTGGACCCCATCCCCCTAGGGACTATTCTCTTCTGCCTCTGCTTGGGAATTTATTCGCACTAAGGATTCTCTCTCCCCTTGGCGCAAAATCATTTGGTTTAAAGGTCACATCCCATGTTATAGCTTCATGCCTCCCCAGAGCTTTCTTATCCATCGGCACATTCAGGGTCCCCCCATTCCTGGTGTCTTTGCTGAATGGATCTGAAGATGGTAATCATCTTTTCTTCTCAGGTCCTTTTTCCTCCACAATCTGGAAAAAAGTTCTTAAGTCCTGCTGGCCTTCTTCTAGAAGGATCCTTCCCCTGAGAAGATAGTGGATTTGGGTTGACATGACCTTTGGAGGGCCCTCTATTTGCAATACTTTAAAAAGCTTGCCTTCTATGCCACTATTAACCATATTTTGATGGAGTGTAATATCTGTAGATGGACTTCCAACTCTAGATCCTTTGATAGGATTTGGAATGCCATCTATTTTGATGTCAACTCCAAACTTGGATTCCTTCGTCCCCGCACGTTCTGTGACACTCTGAGGAACTCCTGGGGTCTCCCTTCTATTATTATTATTATCCCCCCACTTGATGTTCCCCTTTGTTTCTTTTGGGCTGGTTCTTAGCCCTTGTAGTTTTTTTTTTCCTTAGTGGGCTGTTCTCTTCGTGTTTGCCCTTCCCCTCCCCTCTTTTATTTCCCCCTTGTATATTCTTCTCCTGCATGTAATGAATTTATTTATTTATATTAAAAAAAAAAATTTCATGCCAATAAGAAACAATGCAATACAAACCATCCTGCACACTATGAGACTCGAGAGAGAGGATGGATATACCAATATGAACAAAGCTTTTTTACTATTTCACACAGGTGAGGAATCACAAGAAACAATCATAGCTTTGCCATGTCTCAATGAAGGAGTTAGGATTAGATTGGGTCCTATTTTGAGTTCTGCTTTTCTAGATTTATAAATACATGTAAGAGCCTTAGCCTCCCCCACGATTTGGCATGAATACAGAAGAAGCTTTCAGCTCAGTTTGGCCCTGTGGATCTCAAACCATTGTTAGTGGATTAAAGGGTGCACTTCCTGAGTGGACATTGAGTGGACTACCGTGGGACTCTTTGGTTGTTTTTGGTTGTGGTCCTTGTGGATTCAGTAGGCAGAGCAGGTGGGATTCCTTGTGCAGAATATTATCTGAGATTAGGAGGGGTTTTTAGAGGTCGTTGCTTGGAGCAATGGCAAAGGGCTCTTTCCGCCTGCGCATTGGTGCAGGTTCGAGTCCTGGGAACCAGCCTCTCCGTAAAGGGGGTAAGGCTGTCTACCTATATACCCTCCCAGAACCTTGCTCAAGTGCGGGAAGCCTTTGTGCACTACTGGGTAACGACCTTTTTTTTTTTATTAGGAGGGGTTTTTCTCTGCCTTAAAGGGTGGTTCAAGTGTTCAACCAGACTTTTGTCCCCATCAGAGCTGCTGATTGACTAATGTCATAATTCCTAGATTTTTTAGGAACTAGTAGTTACTAATTCTGAATCAACCCCCACAGTTTACAATCTGGCTGTTGGATCATTGCCAAACTTTGGGATTAATTTAAATTGAGGCCTATTTGACCTGAATTGCAGTCAGATCTGTTTGGTAGATTGTGAGATAATGGTATTCTCTAAATTCTGGTTTTTCGTGATAACCTGTTATCCTACCTTTGGATTGGAGTTCTGAAATCTTTTGTTTAGATCCCATTACTTTGAGCCTTTGTTTACCCCTTAGAGGCCTAAGTATCCTCTTTAAGTCCATATGGTTAAAAAGGTTCCTACCAAATTACAATTTTTTTTTGACTTCTGTAGAGAACAAAATATCAACCATAATCCACTTGATTCCACTGCCCTAGAATGTCTGCGTCTATACCTTTTTTTTTTTTGGATGAATAAATAATTTATTACTTACCAAGAAGAGAAGAATATACAAGGGGAAAGGGGGGGGGGAGGGAAGGCTTAAGCCAACGAGGAGAAGCCAACCTAGGGGGAATCAACAATAGAACAAAAGCAAAACATCACAATCCAGGGGATGCCAATAGGGGAGGGGGATGGTAGCCATTATGCCGTCAAGTGGAGAGGATGGGATCGACCTGCAAGTTCTAAGAAGCAATGATGTGGGTATTTCTAAGGGAGTTGGGGACAGCGCGAGCATGAAGGGCTTGAGTTTTGGAGGTAACATCAAAGTAGATAGCTTTCCAAATCTTATCTGGAGAGCAAGATTTGGGGGTCCATCTATGAATGTTACGTTCCATCCAGAGATGACTAATGGTTGCACAAAAAGCTAGTTTACCAATAGTGTCACATATGGAAGAACCAGAGAAGGTCATGTCTATCTAGTTCCATTCCCTATCAAAGGGGAGGATACGTCTCCTAGTCGGCCAACACTTGGAGAGAATGGAATTCTAAACAAATGAGGAGAAGGGATAGGAGAAGAAGAGATGAGGAATGTTCTCCATTACCTAAGGACAGAGGTAACAAGAAGGGTTGACAGGGATATGGCGATGGATGAGGAAGGATTGGGTATGGAGGCAGTTGGTCAAGCATTGCCATAAGTGAAGCTATGGCGGAGAATATGACCTTTAAACCAGACTAACTTATGCCACGGAACAACCGGGGAAGAGGTTCTAACAAAGGACCAAGCAGAGGCAGAGGAGAAGATCCTATTGGAGGAGGGAAGCCAATTGCATTTATCTTCTCTTCCTCTATGACCGCGGGTAGAGGAGGGAGGGAAGTCCAGAGATCAAGGAGAGGAGGAGGAGAGGAGGGGGGATCAACCTGTAGGAGAGAGGATAGAGGAGACAAAAGCATTGGCGGGGAGGCAAGAAGAGTATATAACTCTTGGAGATATCTGATGAGACAGGATGCCCGAAGGGTGCCAGGGGTCCTTTTAGAGAAAGGTGGTCCGACCATTTCCAATGGAGAAGGAAATGGCAAAGGGGGTCTAGGGGCTTGTGGTCTAGGATCTTTCTCCAAATCCAGGAGGCATCAATAATGGGAGGGGCCATCCAAAGGGAGTTATGCTTGAGTAACCTAGAGTGGATCCAGTCGACCCAAATGCTTTTATGCTTGGACACGATTTTCTAGATGAGCTTAAGGACACCCACTGAATTGGCATCTTTGATTCTTCTGATCCCTAATCCTCCCTCTGATTTGGGAAGACAAACCTTCTTCCAACTGAGAGGCAGAAGGAATTTGGAGGAATCAGAGCCCTTCCAAAGGAAGGCGCATAAGAGACCTTTAAAAGATTTAATCACAAAAGCAGGGAGAACAAATGTACTGGACCAATAAAGATATATGGACTAAAGGACCAGCCTTATAAGAGTAAGACGGCCAGCAAAAGAGAGGAGTTGACCTTTCCAGAGTTGGAGCTTTTTCTTGAGCTGGTCAAGTAAGGGGGTACAATGGTGGGAGGAGAGCTTGGAAGAAATGTGAGGGAGGCCCAGATATTTGACAGGCAAGGAACCCAATGGAATTCCGGAGATTACCAAAAGGTTGTCATGGGCATCAGGGGAGACATTAGAGAGGAAGATGTTGGATTTGAGGAGGTTGATGCTAAGCCCCGAAAGAGATTTAAAGGAGCGGAGAGTGGCCATGATAGAGATGATGGAGAGAGGGTTAACCTTGGAAAAGATCATAATGTCATCAGCGAAAGCAAAATGGGAGAGGAGAAGAGATTTGCATTTGGGGATGGGAGAAATGAGATGTAGGTCGGTGGAAGATTGGATGGAGCAGAAAAGGACTACCAAGGAGAGGGAAGAGGAGAGGAGAAAGGGGACAGCCTTGGTGGATACCACGCCTAGAGGGGAAGTATCCAGCAGGGTTACCATTCACAAGGATAGAGAACCGGGGGGAGGAGATGCAAGTGCGGATCCAGTGAACAAAAGAGGCCGGAAATGACATTTGGAGCAGAACATTGGATATGAAGTCCCAACTAATCGTGCCGAATGCTTTATGGATGTTAATCTCGAGGAACCACAAACAATCTCATGACAAAGAATAATGTTATCCGAAATGCTTCTGCCTGCTATAAAGGCGGATTGATTGGGACTAACAAGGGTGTCAATGACTTTTTGGATCCTATTGGCAAGGATTTTGGCAATGAACTTGTAGAGGAGATTTCAAAGAGAAATGGGTCTGAAGTCATTTATAGAAACCGCACCTTCCTTTTTAGGAATGAGACAAAGGAAAGTGTGGTTGATCCCACTGATTTGGTTGGGCTGTAGAAGAAACTACGCACGGCAAGAATGAGGTCGTTGCAGATGATGTTCCAGCAGGCGGAGAAGAAACCCATACTGAAGCTAGCGGGGCCCAAGGCTTTGTTGGCCTTATGGGAAAGGATGGCCGAAAGGATTTCCTCCTCACTAGGGATGGATTGGAGGAAAGGGAGGAACTCATCAGGGAGAAACTTGTTGTGGAGGTTTGGGGGGACTGGGGGGAGGGATAGGGGAAGGGTAGAAGAGTCCCTGAAAGTGTGAGATGGCTTCTGACTTGATGAGGTCAGGGGAGTATAGTTCTGTTCCAGAGGAGGAGATTAGCTTAGGAATGGTGTTGGCATTATTCCTAGCTTTGAGAAAGCGATGGAAATAATATTTTTGGAGGCTTACCTCTTTCTAGTAAAGCTACTAGTGAGTTCCTGCTTTCTTTTCCTTGTGAAAATATCCACAACAACCATCAAAATCACTTTCTCCCTCACGAAGTGACAGTCCAAAATTTCTATATGGTGATTGGTTCAGCCTAGCTCGTTCTGGAGTGAGGGTTTCGGATGTAAGGAACAGAACGGTATGAGTGTCATCAACATAGGCAACTTAGGATCGAGAAGAGGCTAACAAATTTTATTTCCATCGCTCTCTCAAAGCTAGGAATAATGCCAACACCATTCCTAAGCTTATCTCCTCTGGAATAGAGCTATACTCCCCTGACCTCATCAAGTCTGCTTCTATACCTTTGTCCAGATGAATCACTCAACCTTGTACTTTGCACTGCATTTTTTTATTGGAGGTGTTGAACGTTATCCTGGATGAGCCAAATATTTGTTGGTCAACTCATGACAACTTGAAAAATGTGGAGGATGGAAGATGTAAAAAGTTAAGGGAGCTAATTCTTGGAGCTGTCCTGTAGAGCTTTTTGAAAGAAGAAACCAGGGTGTTGAAGGGATCTGGGAGCTGCTCACCAGGTTCTAAGAAGGGCGAAGGAAAAAATTTCTGGTGGTCTCGCTTCTACCAACTTTCAGGAGTATCTGCCCATACCATTTGATAGAAATTTGAAGGGTTTAGTGATGCATTGCTGGTGTTAATCATGTATGCCATAGATATGACTTAAATATTAATAAATTCTTGCTTGTAAAAAAATTACTGCATCCATACTTTGAAGTCTATCATCAATTTAGTGTTTATTTCCTGCTGTTTCTAATGCTTTGTGAACATTACATGCCATTATCACAAAGTTTGGGAGCACAAAAGATGTGCAGTTGCTCATCTTTTACACATTCTCTCCATTATGTCAATTAGTAATAACTAGCTTGGTTTTTCTTTTCTTCAATTGTTTGCTCTTATCACTTAAATTTATTGCTTCATTATCCATTTCTGTACAGAAGGTGGTTCTATTTTGGATGATGTTTTCTTCTAGACATTTGACATTAATCTGGCGGCATAATTCCAAATATGATAACCTACCAAATCATATTTGTTAATTCATTCGTCTGTAGGAGAGCAGCAGATTTGGAACCTTTGCAACCATTACTCAAGAAATGTATTGGTCTTTTAGAAACAGAGGTTTTGCCATCAACACTGGAGACTTCAAGGCCAAGAGTGCAGCTTGAGCGTATCACTGTATGGCTTGGGATCAAAGCATTGTACGAAAATTGTGGCCCTGAAACTGTCTTGTCATTTTACTTTTGGGTGTCTCAATGAAATTTTCTTCTAATCGTGCTTCCTTCTGGCTCTACCTTAAGGCTTGGTTTCTTAGAACCTCCAGCATTTGAAGAAGGAATATTGGAACAATATCCTATTTTTCTCAGTATTGTACTCAACCATGTCAGTGATGATTCGCTTGAATTCAGTTATGCAGTCAACTGCTTGAGACTACTCTTTGAAATGCTTGGTAAGTTCACCTTTGGCTTTCTACTTGTCAATGAAGTATTCTTAACATGTAAGAGGATTTCCTTGATGCTGCCTTTAGGATGTAAGCTGTGGTTGCGGACGACATTGTCACCAAGTGTTATGCGCAACACACTATTGGGTCAGTGTTTCCATACTCGAAACGAGAAAAGCCATAAAGAAATTTTTGATCTTTTCCAGCCATTCCTGCAGGTGAGTCCATGGAATGTATTATCATTTTTTTTTACGAGTATAGTTCTTTGCCATCATATTGTTCCATGATTATTGTCATTCTTCTTGGCTTCTTGGTTATTGTGCTCATGACATCACTGATTGAGTGTTATACCAAATTGTCCAGTCCCTCGAAGCATTGCAAGATGGTGAGCATGAAAAGCAGCGCAGACATTTTCTCTATTTTCTCCTTCATCAAGTAACTGCCAGTAGTAACTTCAGTATTTTAATGAGGAAAAAGGCTTGTCAGGTTAACTTATTTCTTCTTCTCTTATATTAGTGGACATCTAGTTCTAGATCTTAAGGCGGAGTGGGCCTCCGATTGTTAGGCCCTGTGGTTGGGGGTGTAGAGATAGATAATCCACCCATCCCGTTTGCATGTTATAATGATGACCATGTCAATTGAGTATCACAAGTATTCAGTAAAATTTTTCTTGAGACTTGAGACATTTTTCTTCTTGTTATTTGTTTTGCTCGCTTATCTGCTCATCTCTCTTGCTGTTTATTGCAAGATTATATCTTCAGATAGCCCTTCTCATTGTACATCGAGGCTATAAAATGAACCCACCATGCCCGCCTTCTGAGTGCGCACTTATGTGGTACGGCAATTTAAATTCTCTATTTTCCTTTAATTTAGATATGTCAGATATTTGTTATATTTTTGGCATTAATCAGCTGCCACTCTTTTTTTTCTTTTTCTTTTTGGGTGAATGAGAAATTCATTATGAAGGAGGGAGAAATAAAAAAAAGGGGGGGGGGAGAATATACAACCCCAAAGGGTAAGGAGAGAAACCGAACAAAGAAAAATTACATCCCAGAAGGGGAAGGGGGAGGCAAGAGGGGGGAGGGGAGATTCTAGGAAGAGACAGTGCTTATGTTCCTGGGGGTGCTGGTGATTGGAGAAGGCGGCAACGAAGCGAGCTTGGAGGAGACCTCAAAGAAGGTGGCTTTCCAAATCTTGTCAAAAGACCTAGAGTTTTTTTTTTTTTTTTGGTGAATAAAAATTCATTACTAAGAGGAAAAGGAAATATACAACCCTTAAGAAGAGGGGAGAGAAAGGGAAATAGCTTAGGGGGAAGGACTATTCCTGATGCTGGAGTTGGGCAACTCCCACGAATTTACAATGTGATAATTTCTAGGGGAGGGGATATAAGTGGATGAAATCTTGGAAACCTTGGTCTTGACATAAAAAAAGATGGAGCTCTAAATCTTATCAAAAGAGCAAGAGTTGGAGGTCCATTTCCTATGATTTCTTTCCATCCAACTCTGGTTGAGAGTTGCACAGAAGGTGAGCTTTCCCACAATGTCACAAATAGATTTTCCTTGGAAAGTCATATCCATCCAGATCCATTCCCTGTGAAAAGGGAGAATGCTTCTGTTGACTGCCTAGCATTTGTCCAAAATTCCTTTCCAAATGGTGGAGGAGACCGAGCATGTGAAGAAGAGGTGAGCTATCGTCTCCGGCTCATTGCCATAAAGAATACACATAGGATCAACTGGGATGCCTCTCTGAATAAGGAAAGCTTGAGTGGACAAGGAGTTAGTAAAGACTCTCTAAGCCGTGAAACTCTGGCAGGGAATGTGGTGAGGGAACTATATAAGTCTGTGCCAAAGAGAGGGCTGGCCATGGCATCTAACAAAATCCCAAGCTGCCTTAGTAGAAAAGAGCTTATAGGAAGCAGGCATCCAATGGATTATATCTTTCCTTTGTTAACGAGAGACCGGGACATTTGGCAATGAGTTCCAGATGTCAACAAGATGAGTGGAGCCATGGGCCGGGGGAGACCAGATGCCAGAGGAAAGAATTTCAGCCACATGGGCAAGCTTTGATAAGCCTGAATTGTATATGTTCTTGGCACTTATGGTGTGGAGGAGAATTCCTTTGGGATGCCAAGGGTCGAGCCAGAGGAAGGTATCTTCCCCATTTCCAATTTGGGTGGAGATGATAGAAGAGATCAAGGGGCGGATAGCCATGATCTTACTCCATACACATGAGGCACCAGTTGGGATCTTCATAGTCCAAAAAGAGTCAACTTTGAGGGGGTTAGAATACACCCAGTCCACCCATATACTTGTCTTCTTGGAGATGATCTTCCTGGCCAACTTGATAATGCCGGCCGAATTGACATCCTTGATTCTTCTTAAACCTAAGCCCCCCTCGGCTTTGGGAAGATAAATAACGGCCTAACTGATGGGATGAAGAAATCTGGAGTAATCTTTACCTTTCCACAAGAAGGAGGTAAAGATAGATTCCATCTTGGACATAACAGAGGTTGGCAGCACGTAAATACCTGACCAATAGATATAAGAAGCTTGAAGAACAGATCTGATGAATTCTAGCCGGCCTGCATATGAAAGGAGCTTTCCCTTCCAGAGTTGAAGACGCTTGCTGATGAGATCAAGCTAGGGGTACAATGGTGGGCAGAGAGCCTAGCAGGGATGAGGGGAAGCCCAAGATACTTCACCGGGAGGGACCTAAGTGGAAGCCAGATAGCTAAAGGAGGGAAGCTTTGACAGAGTCAGATATACCCAGTAAGAAGATAAGAGACTTTGTAGGATTGATATGAAGGCCCGACAATGTGGCAATTTGGTTTAGACATAACATGATGCTTGCAATGGAGGATGAGTCGGCTCTAGGGAAGATCATCAAGTCATCAGCAAAGGCAAGGTGAGAAAGCTTAATGGCTTTGCACTTGGGAATGGCAGATATGTGATTTTGGTCTGTTGCCACTTGTAAGCTTCTGGAGAGGACTTCCATGGCCAGGCAAAAAATGTAGGGAGAAAGCGGACATCCCTATCTGATCCCCACAGAGGAAGTGAAATAACCAGCCAGACTTCCATTCACTAAAACTGAGACATGAGGAGAGACAATGCACTGATATATCCAATTGGTGAAAGCTGGAGGAAATCCCATGCTTTGAAATACCAAGAATTTCAAAGACAATGTAGTCCCATCTGAAAGATTCAAAGGTCTTGTGGATATCAATCTTCATGAGGGCTGCAGGTAGTGGGATTTTCTATCAAACCCACGCACAATCTCATGACAAAGGAGGATATTATCTCCAATGCTTCTCCTAAGGATAAAGGCTGATTGGTTGTTGCTAACAAGGGAGTCAATCACAAGCTTGATTCTATTTGTCAGGATTTTAGCTATGAACTTGTAGAGAAGGTTGCATAGGGAAATTGGCCTGAAATCTTTCATAGTATCGGCTCCTTCTTTCTTTGGAACGAGGCAAAGGAAAGTGTGACTTATCCCTTTGATTTAGCCAGGGTTGAAGAAGCTCCTGATTGCTTTGATCACATCCTCTTTGATAAGCTCCCAAGAGGATGAGAAAAATCCCATACTAAACCCATCAGGACATGGAGCTTTGCTTGCCTTGTGGGAGAAGATGGCAGAAGTGATCTCTTCCTCATTGGGGATAGCCATGAGGGGGGCACACAAGTCGGTAGGAATGAACTTGTTAAGAAGGCCAGCCTGGATGGAGGTGGGGGGGAGCTGGTCCCATTGTGAACAGGTTCTTGAAATAGTCAACAGCCACAGCTTTGATCTCCTCAACCTTGTGGACATGACTGCCATCAAAGGTAGCTAACTTGGTGATTGAGTTCTGATTGTTCCTGGCCTTAACTGATCTGTGGAAGTAGGCAGTGTTGGAGTCACCCAGATCAAGCCAATTAGTCTTGGACTTCTATCACATAAAGCTCTCCTCTTGGGCAAGGAGGGTGGAGAGATGAGCAGCCTCAACCTTTTCTTCCTAAGCCAAAGCAATGTTAAGAGGATCGGACTGAAGATGAAATTGGATGGAAGAGAGCTTGTTCCTGTAATCAATAACTTGAGAAAAAATATTCCTGAAGGAGTTAGTATTCCAAGCTTTGAGGGCAGCTTTGACATTCCTCAGCTTTTTGGATAGGGCTAAAAGGGGAGTGGAATAGGTATGGACAGGCTTTAACCAGGCTTCTTTAACAATGGTGGGGAATTCAGGGTGGGAGATCCACATGTCATAGAATTTGAAGGGCTTAGGGCCAAAGGAAGTATAAGGTTGGATTAGGAGGGATATGGGGCTGAGGTCTGAGGTGTTAGGGGCTTTAAAGGAGAGGAAGGAAAGGCTGAAAGCGAAGCTTCATTTACTAGCATTCTGTCTAATTTGCAAGCAATGCGGGTCGGGCCCGTTCTTTTATTATTCCAAGAGTATTTCATTCCAGACCATCTAAGGTCATCAACATCATTGTCTTCAATGCAGGTATTAAAAGCCTCAACATTAGCCATGTCCGGGGGGTCTCCTCCCTGCTTCTTATGGCTGAATCTGATCACATTGAAATCCCCACAGATCCCCCAAGGCCGAGAGCCTATTTGGCCAGCAATAATTCTTAGATCATGCCAAAGGGAGTCTCGGTTGGCCACTCTGTTAGATGCATAGATAGAAGTGAGGAAAAAAGTGTAGTTGCAGGCAGTGTCAGATATGGATAGGTGGAGGAATTGGGCTGAGGAGGAGATGGGGGTGACAATGAGCTTAGAGTTGTCCCACAGGAAATAGATGCGACCATTGGGGTGGAAGGAGTGGTTGGACAGGAATGACCAGCTAGGGGCTATGGTGGAGGCAATTTTATTCAAATTGGGCTCTTTGACATGGGTTTCTAGAAGGCTACAAAAGGAGACTTTGAGGTCTTAAATAAGAAGGCGCACAACTGCGTGTTTGGCAGGGCAATTGAGGCCCTTGGAATTCCAAACAAAACCTATGACATCAGATACATTTGTGGGAGGGCAGCGAATGCTCCAGGGGGTGGATCAAATGGGGTCGACAGCAGGATGAGATCTGCTTCTACGTCGCTGATAGGCTTGAGAAGCAATGGTGGAAGGGGTGGATAAGGAGTTTTGGGAGGTACGGTTCAAGGAGGATGAGGCTGGCTTGCGTTTGGCTTTTTATAGGCTGGCTCTGGCTTTGGCTTTTAAATTTCCACACGTGGAAGGGCTGTCGGGCTGAGAAGATGGAGTTCGAGGGCGGGTCCCGAGATGATCCAGGTTTGGGTTCTAAGAGTGATGAGATAGCGTGGTGGGCTAGCTAGAATGTTAGTGGGCTTGGGAAGAAATGGTGGTGCGCCTAGGTATAAGGGCTTGGTTCAGTGGAGTGGTTTAAGTGAATGGGCCTAGTAGGGGAAGGCTAAAATTAGGCCCAGCTTCCGGCCGAGAGAGAGTTACATTGGCGTGTGTCTCTCCCACACGATCAAGGGATTTGTCCATTAGCGCCTTCGATAATGTCGAAGAGGGGATATCCGGAGATATTGTCAGCAAAATTTCCTTCTCAGGAGATGAGGGCTTTGAGTCGCAGGAACCCGAGGGAGATTGATCTTCTTCTTTAGGATCCGAGGAGCTGCTGTCAGAAGTCGAGCCAGAGCCAGAGGAATCAGACGTGGAGTCATCAGAGGAGTTGGCGTCGGAGCTTTCCTCAGAGTTATCAGCAGAGTCGTCCAAGGCATGACTTGCGCGACTTGCCGAAGGCAAGTCTCTAATGTCACCATTAGCAGAGCCGACAAGCAAGGATGTGCCATTAAGGCAGTCAGCAACATCTCCCAGGAGAGCAAATCGGTTGTGTCCAGCATGTAAAGGAAGCTGGTCGTTGACTGAGGGATCTCTGACAGGGGGGATTGCCTGGGGAGTCCCGACAGCCTTGGGGATTCTTCGTTTTTGTCCTCGTCCTCGTCCTCGTCCTCATCCTTGTGCCGGAGGTAGGGGAGGAGGCCGGCGACTACTTTCCCACATTAAGGATCTATCACGAGTGAAAAGGGGATCCATTGGAGGCCTAATGTGAGTTCCTCCAGTCGCAGCTTTAAAGGAGCAGGTGGCTGAGTTGTGCCCAAAAACTTTACAATCCAGACAATGTGGGGGCTTCCAGTTGTATTAAATAGGTTGCAGGAAGGAAAAACCATCCCCGTCGAGGATGGAGATGAAGGCCGGAAGCTCATTTGCAGCATCAACCTCAATGCAAATTTGAGCAAACGCGAGGCGGTCTTTGCATTTGGTATGAGCATTAGTGCAAATGGGTTTGCCTAGAACCAAACCCACAGTGCTAAGGCCATCCGAGCACCAAAAGTACAACGGAAGTCCCGGCAGGGAGACCCACAGTGGAATTGTAGAAAGATCAGTCCTGTTGAGTAGCATGTGGCGGTGCCAAGGCCTCAAGAAGATAGGGGATTTGCCAACGAACCAGGGACCTCCTTCTAAGCAGCGCAATCTGTCTTGAATCTTAGAAAAACGAAAAAGGGAAAACCCATGGTCCAAGAGGAAAGTGTCTATCATGCCCACAGGTCTCCATTGTTTCAGGAGAGACAGCTTGGTACGGTGGAAAGGTGGTTGCTTCTCCAAGAATTGACCCACAAGAGAATTTGTCCAGAGAGAAGCCTCAGGGTCAAGGAGTCCTTTGGGATAGACTGCAGTGGTGGAGTCACTGACAATGGTGGGGGGAACGAAATGGAGGGGAAGGCTTTTAGCAGGGGGAGATTGGGTGTTTGAAGTGAGAGTTCCAAGGAACTCGCAGAGGGGGGGAAGGAATCAGAGCTGGAGTGGTGGCTGGGTTGGGGTAGCAAAGTTGGAAAAGGTAGAGATAGCCGGATGTGCTCCATTTACGGAGATTTTTTGCTCCATCCAGATGTGGGAAATGTTGGCTCCAAAAGTGAGCTTCCCGGTGGTGTCACAAATGGTTTTCCAAGCGAAGGTCATGTCAATCCAAATCCACGCACGGGAGAGGGGGAGGGGCGATTTGGTGGAGGGCTAACAATAGGCAAGAAATTTTTCCTAAATAGAAGAGAAGGGGCAATCAAAGAAGTGGTGGTTGTGTTTTCAAGGCCATTCCAACAAAGTCAACAAGAGGGGGAAACAGGGATGTGGCGGTGGATAAGGAAAGCTTGAGTGGGAAGGCAATTGGACAGAGCTCTCCAAATAATGAAACTGTGTCTAGGGATGTGGGATTTGAACTAGGTGATTCTGCGCCAAGGATAGAGGGTACCAGGGGTGCGGACAAGGTGCCAAGCAGAGAGAGAAGAGAAGGCTCCAGTGGGGGAGGGAGTCTAGATAACCTGATCATCCCTGGGAAGGAGGGGAAGGGAGGACCAAAAGGGGAGCAACGGGTTGGGGGTGGAGGCAAACCCAATTACCATTGGTAATGATGGTGGAAATCGAGGAATTTTTAGACATGATAGAGGAGTAGACCGACCTAGGCCCCACCTGATGGAGGATGCCTGACAGGTGCCAATTTTCAAGCTCGAGAGAGGTGTAGTGGCCATTGCCAATTTTGCGAAGGACAGACTGCATGGAAAGAGGCCTGGCTTGGAGAATTTTCCACTAGGCACAGAAGGCATTGTTGGAGGGAGGGGCAGTCCTGAGGGAGTCCTTACGGAGGGGGGAAGAGTAAACCCAAGTGACCCAAATACTGGGTTGCTTGGAGGCTATCTTCCATATAAGCTTGATGATGCTCGCGGTGTTGATGTCCTTGATCCTTCTAAGGCCAAGGCCACCCTCATATTTAGGGAGACAGACAAAGGACCACCTAATGGGGTGGAGGAGTTTGGAGGCTTCCTCACCCTTCCAAAGAAACGTGCAGAAGGACTCAATGGCTTTGACGGTCGCCTTGGGGGGGGTTAAAGACACCCAACCAGTAGATGTAGGATTATTGGAGACATATCTGATAAGCTCTAATCTACTAGCGTAAGAGAGGAGCTTTCCCTTCCACAGCTGAATTTTCTTGTGGATGTTATCAAGCATAGGGGTGCAATGGTGGGCACATTCAGCCTTAGAGGAAATGAGAGGGAGGCTGAGATATTTGACCGGAAGGGAACCGAGGGAGAAACCAGTGAGGAGAAGAAGGCGGGCTTTTGTGTCAGCAAGACTCCTATGAGGAAGATGCTGGATTTGAGGAGGTTGATGCGGAGGCTCGAGATGGACTCAAAGAGGCGGAGGGAGGAGAGGATGGACTCAATGGAACGAGGATTGGCTCTAGAGAAGATCATAAGGTTGTCAGCATAAGCCAGATGGGTGAGGTTGATAGATTTGCATTTAGGGATGGGGAAGATGAGAGGTCATCAATTTTAGATTGGGGGGATCTGGAGAGGACCTCAAGAGCCAGGGAGAAGAGAAGGGGGGGGGGGAAAGGGGGCATCCTTGTAAGATCCCCACTGAAGGGGCAAAGTGGCCGGCTAGGGAGTCGTTAACAAGGACATGGAGAGAATGGAAAAGAGATGCAGGCATAGATCCAGTCCACAGAGGGGAGGGGAAGGACATGGAAAGGACATGAAAGATGAACTCGTAGCGAATAGAGTCAAAGGCTTTATGAATTTCAGTCTTGAGGTGGGCGGAGGGGACGGTCAAAGCCTCAGACAATCTCATGACAGAGGATGATGTCATCCACAATGCTCCTGCTGGAGATGAAGACAAAATGATTGGGGCTGGAAAGGGAATCAATCACTCCCTGAATACGGGTGGCCCAAGATCTTGGCAATAAATTTATAGAGGAGATTGCACAAGGAGATGGGTCTGAACTCGACGGGGATGAAGCCCCATCTTTCTTGGGAATGAGACAGAGGAAAGTATGGTTAATCCCATGAATTTGGGAGGGGTTGAGGAAGAAGCTTTTGATAGCGGAGATGAGGTTAGGCTCAATGATATCGCAGCAGGAGGTGAAAAAGCCCATGCTGAACCCATCGGGGCCAGGAGCTTTGCTGGGTTTGTGGAAGTGAATGGTGTGCGGATCTCAGCGTCAGATGGCATAGCACTTAGTAGGGGGATCAGATCAGGGGGAACATATTTTTTTGAGGAGGGGGGTAGGGAGAGGGAGGGGGAGGAGGGGGTAGAATATGTTTTTGAAATAGGAGATAACCTCAGCCTTGATGTCATCAGGGTTGAGGAGGATGGTTCAATTAGAGTTCAGGAGGCGGGGGATGGAGTTGAGGTTGGTTTTGGCTTTAAGGGATTTGTGAAAGAATGCAAAGTTGGAATCCCCAAGCTTGATCCAATTGATGTGGGATTTTTGCTTGACAAAGCTCTCTTCTTGGGCGACCAAGGAGGAAAGCTCAGACGAGAGGGATTTCTCCTCAAGAGCAAGGGAAGAGTTATAAAGGTCCGACTGAAGTAGGGATTGGGTGAGGGAAAGCTTGTCCCTACAGGAGGAGACACGAGACGAGTTGATCTTGAAAGTGGAGAGATTCCAAGCGTTGAGGTCATACTTCATGTTTCTCAGCTTACGGGCGAAGGCGACCGCGGGGGGTGGCGAAGGAGTAGATGGGCTTAAGCCAGGCAGAGTGGACAAAACGAAGGAATCCCAAGTGGGAGGTCCATATGTTAAAGAATTTAAAGGGCTTGGGACCAAAGGAGACATAGGGTTGGACGAAGAGAGAGATGGGACTGTGGTAAGAGATTGATGAGGTGTCAAAAGTTGTGTGGGAGGAGGGAAAACAGGAGAGCCACACGTTATTGACCACAACCTTGTCCAGCTTGCAAGCAATGCGATCAGGGCCAGATCTCCTATTGTACCAGGAGAATTTGGGGCCTGACCATCTTAGGTCATCCAGGCCGATGTCCTCGAGGCAGGAATTGAAGGAGCTCACCGAGTTTTGATCGATGGGCGAGTTGCCGAGATTCTCGTGACTATAGTGAACCACATTAAAATCTCCACCCCAACCCCAGGGGGAGTTCACCCCAGGGGCGAGGGAGCGGAGGTTGTCCCAACGGAAGGATCTATCAGGGGCGCAGTTGAGGCCATAGATGATGGAGAAAATGGAGAGAGGGCCTCCATTAGGGTGGGAGATAGAGAGGTGGATGAGCTGAGAAGAGGAGAATACAGGAGTGAGATGGATTTTGGAAGGGTTCTAGAGGATCCAAATGCATGTGTTGGGACGGGAGGAATAATTGGAGAGGAAAGACCACAAGGGGGCAATGGAGGAGGCGATGCGGGGATCATTAGCTTCAGAGACTCTGGTCTCAAGGAGGCAGCGAAGGATGGCTTGAAAATCTTTAAGGCGGGTTCGGATTTCAGCATGCATAGCCAGTGAGTTAAGCCCCCAAACATTCCAATTGGACCAGCAAATTGGGGGAGGGGGGGTGCAAGGTGGCCTCAGGGAGCAGGGGGTGGGGGAGGGATGAAAGGCAGATTTGCTTCGCCGCCTACTATTTTCCAAAGTAGTGGGTTTTTTTGGACCAGGGGGAGGAATTGGTGGCATGCGGCCGGGACAGGGGGGGATAGGGGAGAGGGGAGCGAGGGAGGGGGGAGAGAAGTTTTGGATTTCTTTCAACCAGCTGCCACTCTTTTTTTATCATTTATATAAACATTTTACCTCATTCCGTAAATATTCCAGGATATTGGCTTTCTTTCTAGTCTTCTATTACTTATTGTAGGTTCTTCTACTTTCGTTACAAATTTATGTCCACATTCTTCTTGACAGATTGAACTTTGTTCTTTTCTGGATGTTTCTCTTTCGAAAATAATTTGCTGAACTCATCAAAATTAGACTCTTGAAAAGCTTTTTTCATTGCTAATATTTCATATCATAGTTATCATGGCGTCTATGCGACCCAAAGCGTTGGAGGGGGTCTGGACACAAAGTGACACAAACAAGGCGACCAAGGCACCTGGTCACCTAGGCAATGCCTTGACAATTATAATTTCATATTTAGTTAATTAAATGGAGGTGACATGAATTTTCTGTTATGTACATTACTAGACATGGTATATATTGATATTAAACTTTTACAAAATGTATGTGTGTACAAATGATTGGCTTCATATCTGTGTATTACTCACTTGTTAGGGATGTTACTGGACAGGGGACCTTCTTTGTTGTGTTCTCTGAAGGATTCATCTCTTCATAATTCTCTTCGACAACCCGCCTTTGATCTTATTCAGACTATTATAGTTTCGGATGCTGCTGCTCTGATTACTTTGTTGTTTGAGTGTCACACACTACTGGATGTTGATACCAGCATGTCTGCTGATGTCAATGATGATGAAGATGAGCTTCTGTTTTGTCACGATATTGAGGAGAAAGAAAACAGTTGTTGGAGTGAATTTAATGTCCAGAGCAAAGTTACCTCTCGGGATTGTAGAGATTGGATGTGCATTCCCTTGTTATGGTTTGATGTTTTGGTAGAGGTTGATCCTTCAGTTCTTCCCATATCGTTTTCTAAGGCTGTTATCTGGGCTTCATCCCGATTTTCTATGGTAGAGCCTGAAGATAGTAATTTGGCACTATCTGTTAGAGATTGGCTGTCATCCTGTGCTGGAACTATTTCAGCTTCTTTTGACTGGGAGGTTCCTACTGGTTCTGATCATGGTGGAGATGGAAAGGAGTCAAATAATTCAGTCAAAGCATCAACAATGTGCATTACACTAATAAAGGCATTCAAAAGGTTCGTTGAATCACGAGCTTTCATTTTTAGATAATGGAGTTCGGCAATTGCAATGATGTCATTATTTTCCATGTTGATTGTTGCAGTTTGATTGATTTCTTTATCATACATATATTTTGGTTTGTAAAGCTGGGAGGGTGTTCATGTTGTTTTCATTGTAACCACTGAAGTTTTATTGCATCTGCAGGTTTAGTGCACATTTTGTTATTCAGATGGAGCAAGGAGGACTCTGGAAGCAGTGGACTTGTGAACCAAGAATGGCCGAGAGCTTGATCCTATTGCTTCTTGATCCAAACGATGTATGAACATTAGCTTTTCTCTTTAACATTTTGCATCTTTTGAGTGGCTTCAGAGACATGTCATTTACTCTGCTCTCTTTCTGTATGCATCCCCATTAAGATTGATTCTCCTTTTTGTGGTTGACTCTAATTTTTTCTTTTTCCCTGTTTGATGCAGATTGTCAGGCAAGTTGATAGGCTTATACTGGAACAAGTTTCAAACACACGAGGTCTTGCTTCTGGTTTGCAGTTTCTTTGCTCCAGCGCATCGTCTCTCTCTGCCATTTATTTGGGATTGAGGCATGCATTCAAACTAGTAAAGCATCCTTGAAACCTATCTACTCATAAAACATTTAGGATTGAGTGTAGTGAAATCAAGATTGTTTATTTTTGTTAAGATGTGCCAGGGGACAGAACCATTGTTCCTTCTTATGTGACTCTTTCTACATTTTTCCAGGTCCAGCTGGATTTTGTTCTAGCAAAGTTTCACAATTTACATCATTTCTTCTTTGTCATACGAAAACTTCTTAAAGATGCTGTTGTGGCTCCCCAAACTTCAATAGACAATCCAATTAATAGTTCAAACCTCTCTAAGTTTTCGTCCTTGGGGGGTTTTTTGCGGCAGCCTGATTTTGGTGCTTTATCTGCCAATATTCATCACCACGCATTAAATTCCCTGGATCGTAAATGTTGGGAGAAGTTCTGCTTCTTAGCATCCGAAATTTTGTGGCCTGCCATAAGGAAATGCTTGGTGGAAGGGAAGGCATTTATAGATAATAAAAGCTCCCAGGTATGGTCCTTTTAAGCTTGGCCTTTCATCTCATTATGTTGATTGTATATTGATGGTGGTTTCTGTTCACCGTAATTGCATGCTATTTCTTGAAGATGCACAACTTCACCCTACAAATTGTAGGCACGCTTGGGTTATCAATGATGGAGCTATTTTATTTTCTTCAGGACTAATCAGATGGCAACTCGAGGAAACTTGGGGCACATTTGAAAACACTTCCTCTTAATCTATTTGGTGTCCTATATTTCGTGGGAACACAAAAAAGCAGCCGAATCTCATTTTGACACACCCATTCTTTTTTGTGTTCTGTGGGAATTAACCAGAAGTTGAGAATAGAAAGGGTGGAACCAAAAAGGAAAAAGAAAAGAAAGGAAAGAAATATATCTCTTGAAGAGACACACGTGACTCATAAGGGGGTATCCCCATTGAAAGGGAAGTTGTAATTGTAAAAAATAAAGCAATGCTTCCAATTTTGTTCACCGAACACATTTTCTTGCCAAGAAATACACTTGAAGAACAAAACCACCCAGAAGTGTTCTGAAGTCAGAAACACACCCTTGGAACAGAAACATTGCCTAATGTGGCCTTTGTGAACCTGTGGTACATTGTTTCCAATCTTCATACTTAGATCTTTCTCTACTCCTTTATGGAACCCAGTCTAGTTGGTTTTGCCACCTTATGGATGGGTAAACCTCAACAACAAGACCACTTTCAAGATCTTAGCATCAGATGTAAAGCTAAAATTTGGGATAATAAAGTAGAGGGATTAGGATGAAAGTTATATAGAGATTTTCAGGTGGTTGGTGTGCCCTCTCTATGGGGTAATCACTGAATTAGTATTATTATTTTCTTGATATTCTGTATTGCGTTGTCAAACTGGGTGCGGTCCATGTGCAAGTAGGTGTTACACATTTAACGTGCGGTTAAAAGATTTCCATAGGAGTAGCTTGTTTCCCTACTTGAGTAGAAGTTAGGTGCCTTTGTATCCTACAAAATCCATTTATAGGCCAAAAACATAGGGCAAAATGTGCTGTTGTTAGTTACCTTATTGAAGAAGCCACACTCACCTAAAGGCCTCTTAGAATATTTTATCCTCTCCTTCTAGCGGGTTCAACATGTCACCAATGGCAGAAACTTTCACAAAATCTGACTTGGTAACCTATAGAGTATTAATCTTGAAGTTGTTGGTCATATCTGATGGAGGGCCTTAGGGAAGAAGGGAAAAATCCCTGCGATGGGTCTCAATGCAGGGGAGGGAGAAGATTTGCACTAGGAAAGGGGGGAAAGGAAGAATCACACACGCCCGCAGGCTTCACATTCAACTCAATTCATATTTTCTATTCTCTAATTACTCAATCGGTTACATGGCATAAATAGTAAAAGAAATCCAATATGAAAGGAAACCTACTCTAATTTGGAAACTCAACTTAATTGGAAACTAAATCCTAATAACTATCTCCTACTTAAGCTACCAAAATATAAGATTGCATGGAAATAGAAATAAACTCCTAAAAACTCCTACTAGTCAAAGACCCAAATTGGATCTGGTTCAACCCTGTTTGGATATCTAGATGGTTTCAGATCAATCCATGGGTGCGAATCTGCATTAATTCCCCCAGTGTTGAGAAAAACTCGTCCACGATTTTTGTAGAACGGGAGAATCGACACCAACCGATTAGCATCCATCCTTGCCTGCATGAAGTCAGCATTGAAACCATGATCGAATGCTATGAAATCCACGACGCGAAGTTCATTGGTGAAGTAGTGACTCGGAAGAATAAAATCAATCGGTTCACTGAAGAAATCAACCGATTTAAATCTTTTCCCAAGTTGATCTTAAATTTTCAATGATGCCATCTCATATTCCACCGTTGGTGATTCATTTTCTGGCTCGTCTACCTGTTGCTCAATGGTTGAGATCACATAGTTGAAGGTAGAGTGCTTGAGCTTTGAAGTCCGTGCAGTGTCGTTGAATTTCCTTGAGCTTCTCTCGCATCAATTGCATTTGTTGACAGATATCCAATAAAAGGTCGAGATCCATGAGCTAGGTTTGCTATTCAGAATCACCATGGAGCCACTATGGCAAGAGAACACTTAAAGCAAAGGGTGAATGGCAAAAGCATAATTAAATGGAAGATTAGAACAATGGCAGAATGGTAGATATATGGAAGTTCTTTAGTGAGTGGCACACTTGTTAATATAGAAGTGGTACCAGAGACCCAATAAGTAACGTATCTAAGGGGAGGGCTAAAATTGAAAATTAGAAACAAATGTGGGAGGAAAGGAAATAATGAAAAAGGTAGGGGTATTTATGGGATAAGGAAAAAAATTAAAGAGAAGGACAATCTCTCTCAATCAGCAAGGGTTTTCTGTTCTATAGAACTTAGGAAACCAGAGAAGGTGGAGTTTGACTGGGAGGCCTTCAGCGCATGGCAGAAGTGGAAAGATGATGTCGTTGTGAAGAAATCTACAACCAGGGTGTTGCTGGGTGAGTGGCAACTTCGACGGAGACATGGATGCGAGAAGTCGACCTGCTGCAGGAAGGCAAAGAACAAAAGAAGGCCAGGTATGTGCTTTGTTTTCTGTTTCTTTCTCTCTCTTCTTGTCTTCTTGCTTCTTCTTCCTTTTTCTTTGTGTTTTTTTTTTTTTTTTT